>NC_057806.1:573923795-574223795 GCF_018294505.1 Triticum aestivum
CAAATCATATTCATGTTCATAATCAGAGGGGTATTAATATGCATAAAGGATCGGAACATATGATCTCCACCGAATAAACCAACTAGCCTCAACTACAAGGAGTAATCAACACTACTAGCAACCCACAGGTACCAATCTGAGGCTTTGGGTCAAAGATTGGATACAATAGATGAACTAGTGTTTGAGATGAGGTGGTGCTGGTGAAGATGTTGATGGAGATTGACACCCTCCCGATGAGAGGATCGATGGTGATGATTTCCCCCTCCCGGAGGGAAGTTTCCCCGGCAGAACAGCTTCACCGGAGCCCTAGATTGGTTCTGCCAAGATCCCGCCTCGTGGCGGCGGAGTTTCGTCTCGTAAGCTTGCTTCTGATTTTTTCTAGGACGAAAGACTCCATATAGACAAAGATGGGCATAGAGGGATGCCAGGGGGCCCACGAGGCAGGGGGCGCGCCCAGGGGGGTAGGGCGTGTCCCCCCACCTTCATGGATGGTGGTGAAGGAAATATGCCCTAGAGGCAATAATAATGTTATTATTTTATTTCCTTATATCATGATAAATGTTTATTATTCATGCTAGAATTGTATTATCCGGAAACATAATACTTGTGTGAATACATAGACAAACTAAACGTCACTAGTATGCCTCTACTTGACTAGCTTGTTAATCAAAGATGGTTATGTTTCCTAACCATAGACATGTGTTGTCATTTGACTAACGGGATCACATTATTAGGAGAATGATGTGATTGACATGACCCATTCCATTAGCTTAGCACCCGATCGTTTAGTATGTTGCTATTGCTTTCTTCATGACTTATACATGTTCCTATGACTATGAGATTATGCAACTCCCGTTTGCCAGAGGAACACTTTGTGTGCTACCAAACGTCACAACGTAACTGGGTGATTATAAAGGAGCTCTACAAATGTCTCCAAAAGTAAATGTTGGGTTGGCGTATTTCGAGATTAGGATTTGTCACTCCGATTGTCGGAGAGGTATCTCTGGGCCCTCTCGGTAATGCACATCACATAAGCCTAGCAAGCATTACAACTAATGAGTTAGTTGTGAGATGATGTATTACGGAATGAGTAAAGAGACTTGCCGGTAACGAGATTGAACTAGGTATTAAGATACCGACGATCGAATCTCGGGCAAGTAACATACCGATGACAAAGGGAACAACGTATGTTGTTATGCGGTCTGACCGATAAAGATCTTCGTAGAATATGTGGGAGCCAATATGAGCATCCAGGTTCCGCTATTGGTTATTGACCGGAGACATGTCTCGGTCATGTCTACATTGTTCCCGAACCCGTAGGGTCCGCACGCTTAAGGTTTCGATGACAGTTATATTATGAGTTTATGAGTTTTGATGTACCGAAGTTAGTTCGGAGTCCCGGATGTGATCACGGACATGACGAGGAGTCTTGAAATGGTCGGGACATAAATATTGATATATTGGACGGCTATATTCGGACACCGGAAGTGTTCCGGGTGATTTCGGAGAAAACCGGAGTGCCGGAGGGTTACCGGAACCCCCCCGGGAGAAGTAATGGGCCTTATGGGCCTTGGTGGAGAGAGAGAGGAGCAGCCAGGGTGGGCCGCGCGCCTCCTCCCCCCTGGTCTGAATTGGACTAGGAGAGGGGGGGCGGCGGCCCCCTTTCCTTCTCCCTCCCCCTTCCTTTCCCCTCCTAGTAGGAGTAGGAAAGAGGGGAGTCATATTCCTACTAGGAGGAGGACTCCTCCTCCTTGGCGTGCCATAGGGCCGGCCGGCCTCCTCCCCTTGCTCCTTTATATACGGGGGCAGGGGGCACCCCTAGACACACAAGTTGATCCACGTGATCATTTTCTTAGCCGTGTGCGGTGCCCCCTTCCACCATAATCCTCGATAATATTGTAGCGGTGCTTAGGCGAAGCCCTGCGACAGTAGAACATCAAGATCGTCACCACGTCGTCGTGCTGACGGAACTCTTCCCCGACACTTTGTTGGATCGGAGTCCGGGGATCGTCATCGAGCTGAACGTGTGCGAAAACTCGGAGGTGCCGTAGTTTCGGTGCTTGATCGGTCGGGCCGTGAAGACGTACGACTACATCAACCGCGTTTTCATAACGCTTCCGTTGTCGGTCTACAAGGGTACGTAGATCACACTCTCCCCTCTCGTTGCTATGCATCACCATGATCTTGCGTGTGCGTAGGATTTTTTTTGAAATTACTACGTTCCCCAACAGTGGCATCTGAGCCTAGTTTTTATGTGTTGATGTTATATGCACGAGTAGAACACAAGTGAGTTGTGGGCGATATAAGTCATACTGCTTACCAGCATGTCATACTTTGGTTTGGCGGTATTGTTGGACGAAGCGGCCCAGACCGACATTACGCGTACGCTTACGCGAGACCGGTTCTCCTGACGTGCTTTGCACAAAGGTGGCTAGCGGGTGTCAGTTTCTCCAACTTTAGTTGAACCGAGTGTGGCTACGCCCGGTCCTTGCGAAGGTTAAAACAGCACCAACTTGACAAACTATCATTGTGGTTTTGATGCGTAGGTAAGATTGGTTCTTGCTTAAGCCCGTAGCAGCCACGTAAAACTTGCAACAACAAAGTAGAGAACGTCTAACTTGTTTTTGCAGGGCATGTTGTGATGTGATATGGTCAAGACATGATGCTAAATTTTATTGTATGAGATGATCATGTTTTGTAACCGAGTTATCGGCAACTGGCAGGAGCCATATGGTTGTCGCTTTATTGTATGCAATGCAACTGCGCTGTAATGCTTTACTTTATCACTAAGCGGTAGTGATAGTCGTGGAAGCATAAGATTGGCGAGACAACAACGATGCTACGATGGTGATCAAGGTGTCGCGCTGGTGACGATGGTGATCAGGACGGTGCTTCGAAGATGGAGATCACAAGCACAAGATGATTATGGCCATATCATATCACTTATATTGATTGCATGTGATGTTTATCTTTTATGCTGAAGGAAATATGCCCTAGAGGCAATAATAAAGTTATTATTTATTTCCTTATATCATGATAAATGTTTATTATTCATGCTAGAATTGTATTAACCAGAAACATAATACTTGTGTGAATACATAGACAAACAAAGTGTCACTAGTATGCCTCTACTTGACTAGCTCGTTAATCGAAGATGGTTATGTTTCCTAACCATAAACAAAAGAGTTGTTATTTGATTAACGGGATCACATCATTAGGTGAATGATCTGATTGACATGACCCATTCCATTAGCTTAGCACCCGATCGTTTAGTATGTTGCTATTGCTTTCTTCATGACTTATACATGTTCCTATGACTATGAGATTATGCAACTCCCGTTTGCCGGAGGAACACTTTGTGTGCTACCAACGTCACAACGTCACTGGGTGATTATAAAGGTGCATTACAGGTGTCTCCAAAGGTACATGTTGGGTTGGCGTATTTCGAGATTACGATTTGTCACTCCGATTGCGGAGAGGTATCTCTAGGCCCTCTTGGTAATGCACATCACATAAGCCTTTCAAGCATTACAACTAATATATTAGTTGTGAGATGATGTATTACGGAACGAGTAAAGAGACTTGCCGGTAACGAGATTGAACTAGGTATTGGATACCGACGATCGAATCTCGGGCAAGTAAGATACCGATGACAAAGGGAACAACGTATATTGTTATGCGGTCTGACCGATAAAGATCTTCGTAGAATATGTAGGAGCCAATATGGGCATCTAGGTCCCGCTGTTGGTTATTGACCGGAGACGTGTCTCGGTCATGTCTACATTGTTCTCGAACCGTAGGGTCCGCACGCTTAACATTACGATGACAGTTATTATGAGTTTATGCATTTTGATGTACCGAAGATTGTTCGGAGTCCCGGATATGATCATGGACATGACGAGGAGTCTCGAAATGGTCGAGACATAAAGATTGATATATTGGAAGCCTATGTTTGGATATCGGAAGTGTTCTGGGTGAAATCGGGATTTTACCGGAGTACCGGGAGGTTATCGGAACCCCCCGGGAGCTATATGGGCCTTAGTGGGCTTTAGTGGAAAGGAGAAAGGGGCAGCCCAAGGTGGCCGCGCACCTCCCCCTTCCCTAGTCCTATTAGGACTAGGAGAGGTGGCCGGCCCCCCTCTCTCTCTCTTTCCCCCCTCAAGGAGTTCTATTCCAACTAGGATTGGGGGGGAATCCTACTCCCAGAGGGAGTAGGACTCTCCTGGCGCGCCTCCCTTGGCCGGCCGGCCCCTCCCCTTGATTCCTTTATATACGGAGGCAGGGGGCACCTCTAGACACACAAGTTGATCCTTGAGATCGTTCCTTAGCCGTGTGCGGTGCCCCCTGCCACCATATTCCACCTCGATCATATTGTAGCGGTGCTTAGGCGAAGCCCTGCGACAGTAGAACATCAAGATCGTCACCATGCCATCGTGCTGATGGAACTCCTCCCCGACACTTTGCTGGATCGGAGCCCGGGGATCGTCATCGAGCTGTACGTGTGCTAAGAACTCGGAGGTGCCGGAGTAACGGTGCTTGGATCGGTCGGATCGGGAAGACGTACGACTACTTCCTCTACGTTGCGTCAACGCTTCCGCAGTCGGTCTGCGTGGGTACGTAGACAACACTCTCCCCTCTCGTTGCTATGCATCACCATGATCTTGCATGTGTGTAGGAATTTTTTTGAAATTACTGCGTTCCCCAACAGTGGTATCAGAGCCTAGGTTTTATGGTTTGATGTTATATGCACGAGTAGAACACAAGTGAGTTGTGGGCGATATAAGTCATACTGCTTACCAGCATGTCATACTTTGGTTCGGCGGTATTGTTGGATGAAGCGGCCCGGACCGACATTACGCGTACGCTTACGCGAGACTAGTTCTACCGCCGTGCTTTGCACACAGGTGGCTGGCGGGTGTCAGTTTCTCCAACTTTAGTTGAACCGAGTGTGGCTACGCCCGGTCCTTGCGAAGGTTAAAACAGCACCAACTTGACAAACTATCATTGTGGTTTTTGATGCGTAGGTAAGAACGGTTCTTGCTAAGCCCGTAGCAGCCACGTAAAACTTGCAACAACAAAGTAGAGGACGTCTAACTTGTTTTTGCAGGGCATGTTGTGATGTGATATGGTCAAGACGTGATGAGATATAAGTTGTTGTATGAGATGATCATGTTTTGTTGAAGTTATCGGCAACTGGCAAAATCCTTATGGTTGTCTCTCTATTGCATAAGATGCAAGCGCCCAATAACTGCTTTACTTTATCGCAATGCGATAGCAATAGTTGCAAGAGCAATTGTTGGCGAGACGACCATGTTACGACACATTGATATAGATCAAGATGATGGAGATCATGGTGTCATGCCGGTGACGATAGAGATCATAACAGTACTTTGGAGATGGAAATTAAAGGCGCAAGATGATGATGGCCATATCATGTCACATATTTTGATTGCATATGATGTTTATCTTTTATACATCTTATTTTGCTTAGTTTGATGGTAGCATTTTAAGATGATCTCTCACTAATTATCAAGAAGTGTTCTCCCTGAGTATGCACCGTTGCGAAAGTTCTTCGTGCTGAGACACCACGTGATGATCGGGTGTGATAGGCTCTACGTTCAAATACAACGGGTGCAAAACAGTTGCACACGCGGAATACTCAGGTTATACTTGACGAGCCAAGCATATACAGATATGGCCTCCGAACACGGAGACCGAAAGGTCGAGCATGAATCATATAGTAGATATGATCAACATAGCGATGTTCACCAATGAAACTACTCCATCTCACGTGATGATCGGACATGGTTTAGTTGATTTGGATCACGTAATCACTTAGAGGATTAGAGGGATGTCTATCTAAGTGGGAGTTCTTAAGTAATATGATTAATTGAACTTAAATTTATCATGAACTTAGTCCTGGTAGTATTTTGCAAATTATGTTGTAGATCAATAGCTCGCGTTGTTGCTTCCTGTGTTTATTTTGATATGTTCCTAGAGAAAATTGTGTTGAAAGATGTTAGTAGCAATGATGCGGATTGGATCCGTGATCTGAGGTTTATCCTCATTGCTGCACAGAAGAATTATGTCCTTGATGAACCGCTAGGTGACGGACCTATTGCAGGAGCAGATGCAGACGTTATGAACGTTTGGCTAGCTCAATATGATGACTACTTGATAGTTTAGTGCACCATGCTTAATGGCTTAGAATCGGGACTTCAAAGACGTTTTGAACGTCATGGAGCATATGAGATGTTCCAGGAGTTGAAGTTAATATTTCAAGCAAATAACCGAGTTGAGAGATATGAAGTCTCCAAAAAGTTCTATAGCTAAAAGATGGAGGAGAATCGCTCAACTAGTGAGCATGTGCTCAGATTGTCTGAGTACTACAATCGCTTGAATCAAGTGGGAGTTAATCTTCCAGATAAGATAGTGATTGACAGAATTCTCTAGTCACCATCACCAAGTTAGTAGAACTTCGTGATGAACTATGATATGCAAGGGATAACGAAAACGATTCCCAAGCTCTTCGTAATGCGGAAATTGACGACGGTAGAAATCGAGAAAAACATCAAGTGTTGATGGTAGACAAGACCACTGGTTTCAAGAAAAGGGCAGAGGGAAGAAGGGGAACTTCAAGAAGAACAGCAAGCAAGTTGCTGCTCAAGTGAAGAAGCCCAAGTCTGGTCCTAAGCCTGAGACTAAGTGTTTCTACTGCAAAGGGACTGGTCACTGGAAGCGGAACTACCCCAAGTGATTGGTAGATAAGAAGGATGGCAAAGTGAACATAAGTATATTTGATATATATGTTATTGATGTGTACTTTACTAGTGTTTATAGCAACCCCTCAGTATTTGATACTAGTTCAGTTGCTAAGAGTAGTAACTCGAAACAGGAGTTGCAGAATAAACAGAGACTAGTCAAGGTGAAGTGACGATGTGTGCTAGAAGTAGTTCCAATATTGATATGATCATCATCGCACACTCCCCTATACTTTTGGAATTAGTGTTGAACCTAAATAAGTGTTATTTGGTTTTTGTGTTGAGCATGAATATGATTTGATCATGTTTATTGTAATACGGTTATTCATTTAAGTAAGAGAATAAATTGTTGTTCTATTTACATGAATAAAACCTTATATGGTTACACACCCAATGAAAATAGTTCATTGGATCTCGATTGTAGTGATACACATAATCATAATATTGAAACCAAAAGATGCAAAGTTAATAATGATAGTGCAACTTATTTGTGGCACTGCCGTTTAGGTCATATTGGTGTAAAGCGCATGAAGAAACTCCATGCTGATGGGATTTTGGAATCACTTGATTATGAATCACTTGGTGATTGCGAACCATGCCTCATGGGCAAGATGACTAAGACTCCGTTCTTCGGAGCGAGCAACTGACTTATTGGAAATAATACATACTGATATATGCGGTCCGATGAGTGTTAAGGCTCACGGCAAGTATCGTTATTTTCTGAACTTCACAGATGATTTGAGCAGATATGGGTATATCTACTTGATGAAACATAAGTCTGAAACATTTGAAAAGTTCAAAGAATTTCAGAGTGAAGTGGAAAATCATCGTGACAAGAAAATAAAGTTTCTACGATCTGATCGCGGAGACAAATATTTGAGTTACGAGTTTGGTCTTCAATTAAAACAATGTGGAATAGTTTCACAAACTCATGCCACATGGAACACCACAGCACAATGGTGTGTCCGAACGTCATAACTGTACTTTATTGGATATAGTGCAATCTACGATGTCTCTTTCCAATCTACCACTATCATTTTGGGGGTTATGCATTAGAGACAGCTGCATTCATGTTTAAAAGGGCACCATCTAAGTCCGTTGAGACGACACAATCTGAACTGTGGTTTGGCAAGAAACCAAAGTTGTCGTTTCTTAAAGTTTGGGATTGTGATGCTTATATGAAAAAGTTTCATCCTGATAAGCTCAAACCCAAATCGGAGAAATATGTCTTCATAGGATACCCAAAGGAGACTATTGGGTACACCTTCAATCACAGATCCGAAGGCAAGACATTCGTTGCTAAGAATGGATCCTTTCTAGAGAAGGAGTTTCTCTTGAAAGAAGTGAGTGGGAGGAAAGTAGAACTTGATAAGGTAATTGTACCTTCTCCCTTATTGAAAAGTAGTTCATCACAAGAAATCTATTCCTGTGACCACTACACCAATTAGTGAGGAAGACTAATGATGATGATCATGTAACTTCAGATCAAGTTAATACCGAATCTCGTAGGTAAACCAGAGTGAGATCCGCACCAAAGTGGTACGGTAATCCTGTTCTGGAAGTCATGTTACTAGACCATGACGAACTTGCGAACTATGAGGAAGCGACGATGAGCCCAGATTCCGCGAAATGGTTTGAGGCCATGAAATCTGAGATAGGATCCATGTATGAGAACAAAGTGTGGACTTTGGTTGACTTGCCCGATGACCGACAAGCCATAGAAAATAAATGGATCTTCAAGAGGAAGACGGACATTGATAGTAGTGTTACTATCTACAAAGCTAGACTTGTCGAAAAAGGTTTTTGACAAAGTTCAAGGTGTTGACTACGATGAGAGTTTCTCACTCGTATCTATGCTTAAGTCTGTCCGAATCATGTTAGCAATTGCCGCATTTTTATGAAATCTGGCAAATGGATAAACAAAACTACATTCCTTAATGGATTTAAAGAAGAGTTGTATATGATGCAACCAGAAGGTTTTGTCAATCCTAAAGGTGTTAACAAAATATGCAAGCTCCAGCGATCCATCTATGGACTGGTGCAAGCATCTCGGAGATGGAATATACGCTTTGATAAGTTGATCAAAGCATAATTTTATACAGACTTGCGGTGAAGCCTGTATTTACAAGAAAGTGAGTGGGAGCAGTACAACATTTCTGATAAGTATATGTGAATGACATATTGTTGATCGGAAATAATGTAGAATTATTCTGCAAAGCATAACGGAGTGTTTGAAAGGAGTTTTTTCAAAGAAAGACCTCGGTGAAGCTGCTTACATATTGAGCGTCAAGATCTATAGAGATAGATCAAGACGCTTGATAAGTTTTTTCAATGAGTACATACCTTGACAAGATTTTGAAGTAGTTCAAAATGGAACAGTCAAAGAAAGAGTTCTTGCCTGTGTTACAAGGTGTGAAATTAATTAAGACTCAAAGCCCGACCACAGCAGAAGATAGAAAGAGAATGAAAGTCATTCCCTATGCCTCAGCCATAGATTTTATAAAGTATGCCATGCTGTGTACCAGATCTATTGTATACCCTACCACTGAGTTTGGCAAGGGAGTACAATAGTGATCTAAGAGTAGATCACTGGACAGCGGTCAAAAATATCCTTAGTGGAATAAGGAAATATTTCTCGATTATGGAAGTGACAAAAGGTTCGTCGTAAAGGGTTACGTCGATGCAAGTTTTGACACTAATCTAGATGAATCTAAGTCTCAATCTAGATACATATTGAAAGTTGGAGCAATTAGCTAGAGTAGCTCCGTGCAGAGCATTGTTGACATAAATATTTGCAAAATACTTACGGATCTGAATATAACAGACCCGGTGACTAAAATTATCTCACAAGCAAAACATGATCACACCTTAGTACTCTTTGGGTGTTAATCACATAGCGATGTGAACTAGATTACTGACTCTAGTAAACCCTTTGGGTGTTGATCACATATCGATGTGAACTATGGGTGTTAATCACATGGTGATGTGAACTATTGCTGTTAAATCACATGGCGATGTGAACTAGATTATTGACTCTAGTGCAAGTGGGAGACTGAAGGAAATATGCCCTAGAGGCAATAATAAAGTTATTATTTATTTCCTTATATCATGATAAATGTTTATTATTCATGCTAGAATTGTATTAACCAGAAACATAATACTTGTGTGAATACATAGACAAACAAAGTGTCACTAGTATGCCTCTACTTGACTAGCTCGTTAATCGAAGATGGTTATGTTTCCTAACCATAAACAAGAGAGTTGTTATTTGATTAACGGGATCACATCATTAGGTGAATGATCTGATTGACATGACCCATTCCATTAGCTTAGCACCCGATCGTTTAGTATGTTGCTATTGCTTTCTTCATGACTTATACATGTTCCTATGACTATGAGATTATGCAACTCCCGTTTGCCGGAGGAACACTTTGTGTGCTACCAAACGTCACAACGTAACTGGGTGATTATAAAGGAGCATTACAGGTGTCTCCAAAGGTACATGTTGGGTTGGCGTATTTCGAGATTAGGATTTGTCACTCCGATTGCGGACAGGTATCTCTGGGCCCTCTCGGTAATGCACATCACATAAGCCTTGCAAGCATTACAACTAATATGTTAGTTGTGAGATGATGTATTACGGAACGAGTAAAGAGACTTGCCGGTAACGAGATTGAACTAGGTATTGGATACCGACGATCGAATCTCGGGCAAGTAACATACCGATGACAAAGGGAACAACGTATATTGTTATGCGGTCTGACCGATAAAGATCTTCGTAGAATATGTAGGAGCCAATATGGGCATCCAGGTCCCGCTATTGGTTATTGACCGGAGACGTGTCTCGGTCATGTCTACATTGTTCTCGAACCGTAGGGTCCGCACGCTTAACGTTACGATGACAGTTATTATGAGTTTATGTATTTTGATGTACCGAAGATTGTTCGGAGTCCCGGATATGATCATGGACATTACGAGGAGTCTCGAAATGGTCGGGACATAAAGATTGATATATTGGAAGCCTATGTTTGGATATCGGAAGTGTTCCGGGTGAAATCGGGATTTTACCGGAGTACCGGGAGGTTACCGGAACCCCCCGGGAGCTATATGGGCCTTAGTGGGCTTTAGTGGAAAGGAGAAAGGGGCAGCCCAAGGTGGCCGTGCGCCTCCCCCCTTCCCTAGTCCTATTAGGACTAGGAGAGGTGGCCGGCCCCCCTCTCTCTCTTTCCCCCCTCAAGGAGTCCTATTCCAACTAGGATTGGGGGGGGGGGAATCCTACTCCCAGAGGGAGTAGGACTCTCCTGGCGCGCCTCCCTTGGCCGGCCAGCCCCTCCCCTTGGATCCTTTATATACGGAGGCAGGGGGCAACTCTAGACACACAAGTTGATCCTTGAGATCGTTCCTTAGCCGTGTGCGGTGCCCCCTGCCACCATATTCCACCTCGATCATATTGTAGCGGTGCTTAGGCGAAGCCCTGCGACAGTAGAACATCAAGATCGTCACCACGCCGTCATGCTGACGGAACTCCTCCCCGACACTTTGCTGGATCGGAGCCCGGGGATCGTCATCGAGCTGTACGTGTGCTAAGAACTCGGAGGTGCCGGAGTAATGGTGCTTGGATCAGTCGGATCGGGAAGACGTACGACTACTTCCTCTATGTTGCGTCAAAGCTTCCGCAGTCGGTCTGCGTGGGTACGTAGACAACACTCTCCCCTCTCGTTGCTATGCATCACCATGATCTTGCGTGTGCGTAGGAAATTTTTTGAAATTACTGTGTTCCCCAACATATGCATCTTATCTTGCTTTGATTGACGGTAGCATTTTAAGATGATCTCTCACTAATTATCAAGAAGTGTTCTCCCTGAGTATGCACCGTCGCGAAAGTTCTTCGTGCTGAGACACCACGTGATGATCGGGTGTGATAGGCTCTACGTTCAAATACAACGGGTGCAAAACAGTTGCACACGCGGAATACTCAGGTTATACTTGACGAGCCAAGCATATACAGATATGGCCTCGGAACATGGAGACCGAAAGGTCGAGCGTGAATCATATAGTAGATATGATCAACATAGTGATGTTCACCAATGAAACTACTCCATCTCACGTGATGATCGGACATGGTTTAGTTGATTTGGATCACGTAATCACTTAGAGGATTAGAGGGATGTCTATCTAAGTGGGAGTTCTTTAGTAATATGATTAATTGAACCTAAATTTGTCATGAACTTAGTACCTGATAGTATCTTGCTTGTTTATGTTTGGTTGTAGATAGATGGCCCGTGTTGTTGTTCCGTTGAATTTTAATGTGTTCCTTGAGAAAGCAAAGTTGAAAGATGATGGTAGCAATTACACGGACTAGGTCCGTAACTTGAGGATTATCCTCATTGCTGCATAGAAGAATTACGTCCTGGAAGCACCACTAGGTGCCAGGCCTGCTGCTGAAGCAACACCAGATGTTATGAACGTCTGGCAAAGCAAAGCTGATGACTACTCGATAGTTCAGTGTGCCATGCTTTACGGCTTAGAATCGGAACCAACGACGTTTTGAACGTCATGGAGCATATGACATGTTCCAGGAGTTGAAGTTAATATTTCAAGCAAATGCCCGAATTGAGAGATATGAAGTCTCCAATAAGTTCTATAGCTGCAAGATGGAAGAGAACAGTTCTGTCAGTGAGCATATACTCAAAATGTCTGGGTATAATAATCACTTGATTCAATTGGGAATTAATCTTCCAGATGATTACGTCATTGACAGAATTCTCCAATCACTGCCACCTAGCTACAAGAGCTTCGTGATGAACTATAATATGCAAGGGATGGATAAGACTATTCCCGAGCTCTTCGCAATGCTGAAAACTGCTGAGGTAGAAATCAAGAAGGAGCATCAAGTGTTGATGGTCAACAAGACCACTAGTTTCAAGAAAAAGGGCAAAGGGAAGAAGAAGGGGAACTTCAAAAAGAACAGCAAGCAAGTTGCTGCTCAAGAGAAGAAACCCAAACCTAGACCTAAGCCTGAAACTGAGTGCTTCTACTGCAAGCAGACTGGTCACTAGAAGCGGAACTGCCCCAAGTATTTGGCGGATAAGAAGGATGGCAAGGTGAACAAAGGTATATGTGATATACATGTTATTGATGTGTACCTTACTAATGCTCGCAGTAGCACCTGGGTATTTGATACTGGTTCTGTTGCTAACATTTGCAACTCGAAACAGGGACTACGGATTAAGCGAAGATTGGCTAAGGACGAGGTGACGATGCGCGTGGGAAATGGTTCCAAAGTCGATGTGATCGCGGTCGGCACGCTACCTCTACATCTACCTTCGGTATTAGTATTAGACCTAAATAATTGTTATTTGGTGCCAGCGTTGAGCATGAACATTATATCTGGATCTTGTTTGATGCGAGACGGTTATTCATTTAAATCAGAGAATAATGGTTGTTCTATTTATATGAGTAATATCTTTTATGGTCATGCACCCTTAAAGAGTGGTCTATTCTTATTAAATCTCGATAGTAGTAACACACATATTCATAATGTTGAAGCCAAAATATGCAGAGTTGATAATGATAGTGCAACTTATTTGTGGCACTGCCGTTTGGGTCATATCGGTGTAAAGCGCATGAAGAAACTCCATACTGATGGACTTTTGGAACCACTTGATTATGAATCGCTTGGTACTTGCGAACCGTGCCTTATGGGTAAGATGACAAAAACACCATTCTCCGGTACTATGGAGAGAGCAACAGATTTGTTGGAAATCATACATACAGATATATGTGGTCCGATGAATGTTGAGGCTCGTGGCGGATATCGTTATTTTCTCACCTTCACAGTTGACTTAAGCAGATATGGGTATATCTACTTAATGAAACATAAGTCTGAAACATTTGAAAAGTTCAAAGAATTTCAGAGTGAAGTTGAAAATCATCGTAACAAGAAAATAAAATTCATATGATCTGATCGTGGAGGAGAATAGTTGAGTTACGAGTTTGGTGTACATTTGAAAAAATGCGGAATAGTTTCGCAACTCACGCCACCCGGAACACCACAGCGTAATGGTGTGTCCGAACGTCGTAATCGTACTTTACTTGATATGGTGCGATCTATGATGTCTCTTACTGATTTACCGCTATCGTTTTGGGGTTATGCTCTAGAGACGGCCGCATTCACGTTAAATAGGGCACCATCAAAATCCGTTGAGACGACGCCTTATGAACTGTGGTTTGGCAAGAAACAAAAGTTGTCGTTTCTGAAAGTTTGGGGCTGCGATGCTTATGTGAAAAAGCTTCAACCTGATAAGCTTGAACCCAAATCGGAGAAATGTATTTTCATAGGATATCCAAAGGAAACTATTGGATACACCTTCTATCACAGATCCGAAGGCAAGACTTTTGTTGCTAAATTCGGAAATTTTCTAGAGAAGGAGTTTCTCTCGAAAGAAGTGAGTGGGAGGAAAGTAGAACTTGACGAGGTAACTGTACCTGCTCCCTTATTGGAAAGTAGCACATCACAGAAACTAGTTTCTATGATACCTACACCAATTAGTGAGGAAGCTAATGATGATGATCATGAAACTTCAGAACAAGATACTACTGAACCTCGTAGATCAACCAGAGTAAGATCCGCACCAGAGTGGTACGATAATCCTATTCTGGAAGTCATGCTACTAGATCATGATGAACCTACGGACTATGGAGAAGCAATGGTGAGCCCAGATTCCGCAAAATGGCTTGAAGCCATGAAATCTGAGATGGCATCCATGTATGAGAACAAAGTATGGACTTTGGTTGACTTTCCCAAAGATCGGCAAGCAATTGAGAATAAATGGATCTTCAAGAAGAAGACTGACGCTGACGGTAATGTTACTGTCTACAAAGCTTGACTTGTCGCAAAAGGTTTTCGACAAGTTCAAGGGATTGACTATGATGAGACCTTCTCACCCATAGCGATGCTTAAGTCTGTCTGAATCATGTTAGCAATTGCCGCATTTTTTAATTATGAAATTTGGCGGATGGATGTCAAAACTGCATTCCTGAATGGATTTCTGGAAGAAGAGTTGTATATGATGCAATCGGAAGGTTTTGTCGATCCAAAGGGAGCTAACAAAGTGTGCAAGCTCCAGCGATCCATTTGTGGACTGGTGCAAGCTTCTCGGAGTTGGAATAAACGTTTTGATAGTGTGATCAAAGCATTTGGTTTTGTACAGACTTTTGGAGAAGCCTGTATTTACAAGAAAGTGAGTGGGAGCTCTGTAGCATTTCTGATATTATATGTAGATGACATATTACTAATCAGAAATGATATAGAATTTCTGGATAGCATAAAGGGATACTTGAATAAGAGTTTTTCAATGAAAGACCTCGGTGAAGCTGCTTACATATCGGCATTAAGATCTATAGAGATAGATCAAGACGCTTAATTGGACTTTCACAAAGCACATACCTTGACAAAATTTTGAAGAAGTTCAAAATGGATCAAGCAAAGAAAGGATTCTTGCCTGTGTTACAAGGTGTGAAATTGAGTAAGACTCAATGCCCGACCAATGCAGAAGATAGAGAGAAAATGAAAGATGTTCCCTATGCTTCAGCCATAGGCTCTATCATGTATGCAATGCTGTGTACCAGACCTGATGTGTGTCTTGCTATAAGTCTAGCAGGGAGGTACCAAAGTAATCCAGGAGTGGATCACTGGACAGCGGTCAAGAACATCCTGAAATACCTGAAAAGGACTAAGGATATGTTTCTCATATATGGAGGTGACAAAGAGCAAATCATAAATGGTTACGTTGATGCAAGCTTTGACACTGATCCGGACGATTCTAAATCACAAACTGGATACGTGTTTACATTAAACGGTGGAGCTGCCAGTTGGTGCAGTTCTAAACAAAGCGTTGTGGCGGGATCTACATGTGAAGCAGAGTACATAACTGCTTCGGAAGCAGCAAACGGAGGAGTCTGGATGAAGGAGTTCATATCCGATCTAGGTGTCATACCTAGTGCATCGGGTCCAATGAAAATCTTTTGTGACAATACTGGTGCAATTGCCTTGGCAAGGGAATCCAGATTTCACAAGAGAACCAAGCACATCAAGAGACGCTTCAATTCCATCCGGGATCTAGTCCAGGTGGGAGACATAGAGATTTGCAAGATACATACGGATCTGAATGTTGGAGACCCGTTGACTAAGCCTCTTCCACAAGCAAAACATGATCAGCACCAAAGCTCCATGGGTGTTAGAATCATTACTGTGTAATCTAGATTATTGACTCTAGTGCAAGTGGGAGACTGAAGGAAATATGCCCTAGAGGCAATAATAATGTTATTATTTTATTTCCTTATATCATGATAAATGTTTATTATTCATGCTAGAATTGTATTATCCGGAAACATAATACTTGTGTGAATACATAGACAAACTAAACGTCACTAGTATGCCTCTACTTGACTAGCTTGTTAATCAAAGATGGTTATGTTTCCTAACCATAGACATGTGTTGTCATTTGATTAACGGGATCACATTATTAGGAGAATGATGTGATTGACATGACCCATTCCATTAGCTTAGCACCCGATCGTTTAGTATGTTGCTATTGCTTTCTTCATGACTTATACATGTTCCTATGACTATGAGATTATGCAACTCCCGTTTGCCAGAGGAACACTTTGTGTGCTACCAAACGTCACAACGTAACTGGGTGATTATAAAGGAGCTCTACAGGTGTCTCCAAAAGTAAATGTTGGGTTGGCGTATTTCGAGATTAGGATTTGTCACTCCGATTGTCGGAGAGGTATCTCTGGGCCCTCTCGGTAATGCACATCACATAAGCCTTGCAAGCATTGCAACTAATGAGTTAGTTGTGAGATGATGTATTACGGAATGAGTAAAGAGACTTGCCGGTAATGAGATTGAACTAGGTATTAAGATACCGACGATCGAATCTCGGGCAAGTAACATACCGATGACAAAGGGAACGACGTATGTTGTTATGCGGTCTGACCGATAAAGATCTTCGTAGAATATGTGGGAGCCAATATGAGCATCCAGGTTCCGCTATTGGTTATTGACCGGAGACATGTCTCGGTCATGTCTACATTGTTCTCAAACCCGTAGGGTCCGCACACTTAAGGTTTCGATGACAGTTATATTATGAGTTTATGAGTTTTGATGTACCGAAGTTAGTTCGGAGTCCCGGATGTGATCACGGACATGACGAGGAGTCTCGAAATGGTCGAGACATAAAGATTGATATATTGGACGGCTATATTCGGACACCGGAAGTGTTCCAGGTGATTTCGGAGAAAACCGGAGTGCCGGAGGGTTACCGGAACCCCCCCCCCCCCCGGGAGAAGTAATGGGCCTTATGGGCCTTGGTGGAGAGAGAGAGAAGCAGCCAGGGTGGGCCGCGCGCCTCCTCCCCCTGGTCCGAATTGGACTAGGAGAGGGGGGGCGGCGCCCCCCTTTCCTTCTCCCTCCCCCTTACTTTCCCCCTCCTAGTAGGAGTAGGAAAGAGGGGAGTCCTACTCCTACTAGGAGGAGGACTCCTCCTCCTTGGCGCGCCATAGGGCCGGCCGGCCTCCTCCCCTTGCTCCTTTATATACGGGGGCAGGGGCACCCCTAGACACACAAGTTGATCCACGTGATCGTTTTCTTAGCCGTGTGCGGTGCCCCCTTCCACCATAATCCTCGATAATATTGTAGCGGTGCTTAGGCGAAGCCCTGCGACGGTAGAATATCAAGATCGTCACCACGCCGTCGTGCTGACGGAACTCTTCCCCGACACTTTGCTGGATCGGAGTCCGGGGATCATCATCGAGCTGAACGTGTGCTAAAACTCGGAGGTGCCGTAGTTTCGGTGCTTGATCGATCGGGTCGTGAAGACGTACGACTACATCAACCGCGTTGTCATAATGCTTCCGCTGTCGGTCTACAAGGGTACGTAGATCACACTCTCCCCTCTCGTTGCTATGCATCACCATGATCTTGCGTGTGCTTAGGAATTTTTTTGAAATTACTACGTTCCCCAACAGGTGGGTGACCCCTCTGGTACTTCTTTCGCCCAATATTTTTTATATATTCTGAAACGTGCTCCCGTGAAATTTTAGGACTTTTGGAGATGTGCAGAATAGGTCTCTAATATTTGCTCCTCTTCCAGCCCAGAATTTCAGCTGCCGGCATTCTCCCTCTTGATGTAAACCTTGTAAAATAAGATAGAATAGGCATAAGTATTGTGATATAAGGTGTAATAACAGCCCATAATATAATAAATATCAATATAAAAGCATGATGCAAAATGGACGTATCAAAGATGAATATAGGAGGCCTCCTCGGGTGTCCTCTGCTGATGTATCTCTCCTCCTTTCATCCAATGGCTCTAGGGAATCCAAATCCTCTCCCAGAACAAGCCTTGACCGTCAAGGTTCTCATATGAACAAACAGGGACGAAATTGAAGCAAAATCGGAAAAGTTGTGGCCAATTTACTACGTTGTCGGGATCTGGTATGAGCGTTGGTACGACCGCCCGCGCTTGTACCACACCCCGTCGAATATTCTGGACTCTGGGAAGGGTTTTGTACTTTGCTCCCCATTTCTTTGTACGAACTCCGATTTTGACGTTCGTGGGCTCGTTTGATTGCTATCTAAAATCCCGATCTGCCAGTGGCTTTGGATATTCAATTTGGGCCTTTGATAGATGTCAAACCATCAAACACTCAATAGGGCCTTAATTTGGTGCCTGGAACTTCTCCAGTTTGACTCCCTCCTTGATGCTTTTGATGTGCCAAGTCCATGAATATGCCAATATACCTACAAAGAGAACAAAACAAAGGAAAACTAATAAAATTAAAGTTGTGCAACGAACATGGAAAGAGAGTAAAAATAAAAGATTATGCATTGGGGACATGAATAAGTGTTGGAAGGATATGATATGACTGAGTTCAGCACTAAATACACTCTCAAAAGTATGCGTAAAATACACTCATCAAGCGGTAGCAAAGCCATTCAAAAGAAAAAATGCCTAAATAGCTAAGCCACTCATAAAATCCACTCATCAAGCAGCAGCAGCAACAGCAAAGCCATTCGAGGAAAAAGCCGGGAGCACCAACCGGTCTTGCAGACCCTCAACACGCACTGGATGCACACGCTCTAGAATCTGCCCCCGCCATCTTCCGTCGGCCCATCTTCAGGAGGGATCGGCGCATTGACCTTGCCAGACCTGCCTGCCTTCGATGTCACCACCATGCCGGACAACGCTACCATCTTGCGCACGTCCATCAATGGCAGCCATCGCCGAGACCCCGCTGCGCCTTGCCGCCGAGACTCGCAGTCATCGATGCGGTAGTTACAACACCACTCCACCTCTTGGCCCTTCCAGCCAGCACCTGCTTCAAAACGATGCCCCCAAGAGGAAGAACGACACCGAAGGCGCCGTCATCATTTGATTCGGGAGACCCGGATCTTGAGTTTTCTCCGCAATAGCCCCGAGTGAGATGACGAAGACAGTAATGACAATGCCTTGACAAGGAGAAAACGACGCCATCGTCCGCCACGACCGAAGTCGGCACAATTTTCACTGGCAGCCACAGCACCTCGACCCCGTTATTGACTAGATCCGCGCAGAGCCACGCCGTGAAGGCGTACGCAGCCGCCAAAACGCCGACAGAGGGACTCCAACCACCCCTCGCCGACCAGATCTGGCACAACCACTTCCAAGACCGCGCCCATGTCCCAAACCCTGATGCAGCCAAGCAACCACACCGCCGAAGGTCACTGCATGCGCCCCACGAGCAAGCGCCGCGCACCGCCGCTGGTCAAGCCCCTGAATCCGCTGTCCAACGAACCCGGAGCTACCGTGAGAAGGCGCCGGCCGCCGCCGGCCGCACAGACTTTACCCGATGGCGTCCTCGGGCAGCGGCTCGGTGAGAGAAGGAGGCAGGAGGAGCAGAAGGGATAACTGTAATATTTTGAGGCAGGCCTAAGTGGAGATTACTTCCCCCAAACGAATTTCTTAAGGGATTAAAGGATCATAGGTGGGCAGGGCTAGAGATGCTCTTATGATCATATTATCACATCAATTTTCTGGCGCACATGCACATGGTGATTGATGGTGCACCCATCATTTCATCCTATCTTCGTTCTTCCTTTACCTGCTGCTACCATACGAACTCTGTTGCTATCGGGACGTGCCAGGGAAAGCCCGGACAAGAGTCAGGCAGCATTGCATCCGCAACAGCGAATTTCACGCTCCTATTCGCCACGTCGTGTTTCCACTCTCGCCGATCAGGGGCCGGGAGCATGTACATTCCACTTACCTGAGCTGGTCCTCTCCTCCGTTCTCCACCCCACAATCAAGGAGGAGGAACATGTGGGACGCAGTAGCCTAGCCTAGCATCGCTGCACTAGTACGTACGTTACCCTACGTCGACGGGTGCTTGTGGTGCATACGCCACCGCCGTGGTTCATGGCATTGCACGCACGGGCGGTAGACGTGATAACCATCGATCCCCACTGCCTCGCAACTTGCAACTTGCTAAGCTTAGCTTGCTCCGTTATGCTGGGGAATTGACGGGTGCATTAGTGACTGTCTAGCTCACCAGCTAGCTAGAGATCTTATCATGTCATATATTGTCCGATCGATTAATTAGTTAGAGCGAATGCACACTTGCACGTACCGATCAAACTTTCAAGTGAACTACTGGTTGAGAAACGAGTGGATGTAATAGCAGTCAAGGGGTGTCTAACTTGCGGACGTGATATATATAAAAAAACAACATCTTTGGCATTTGAAAACTCCATTGTTTGTTTTAGCTGGAGCAAGTACAGTGAGCTTAGTTTTCTAAGCGAATTAGGTGGATCAGGAGCTCTGCGGTCCATGGGATTTGATGGAGTGCCGCCGCACGCATAGAGCGGCACTATTTCCGGTCAAGTCCAGACATCATTAGTCGGGTGACCTGACATCCTAGCCACTAAACGGAAAAACGGTAGGCGAACTACAAAGTATAGTAGAGATCAGGCGGGCCGGGCCGGGCCCGCAAAAATGATTGAGGAAAAATAATTGTTGGCAAGCTAGAAGCATCTGCGCCAATAGCGATCCGGCGAGTGCCAAAGTGCAACAGAGATGGGTAACGGAATCAACAAACAAAGTATATACAAACGAAAATTTTATTTTTCAGAGGTTTGTGGCCAAACCTACTTGGCGAGTGACATAGGCTTAACACGTGTATGGCCGTCGAGGTTATGCCATCCAACTACCGGTCAGCAGGTGGCTGGCCATGCATTTTCTACTTATGTAAATCTTTTAGGATCCAAAAGTCTGGTCTAAACTTTTATACGCAAGCGATCGACGTGCACAGGGCTATTGCGCTGCCATTCTTTTAATTGGCTATAGCCTTTTTTGCGAGATTAAATTGGATATAGTTTTTTGTTATAAAAAAGGAGGGAATACCCAACCTCTACATCATATGATGCACACAAACATTCTATTAAATTGAGAAACAAGCTCAAATCTTCCAAAAAAATCTAACTAATAAAATAAAATTATTAGTTATGTGCTCTGTATTATATGATTACCTTTTTAGGGAAGCTTCAAATTATACTAACTAATAAAACCATTTCCCTAAAAAAACAAGAGTAATAAAATCATTTAAGAGAAGTGCAAGCCTGTTCTTCTAGCTAGCTAGCTAGCTAGTTGGTGCATGGCCAATTGGAGCGTGAAACGTAAGCACGTAGCGTGCAGCTCTTCCGTCATCTCTTTTCCTCTGGCTCCGAGATTAAGCTGATCAATTTATCGGGTCAGTCAGTCAGTTCAGCTTCAACGAAAAATAAAATAAAAATGGTCAGTTGTAGTTGCAGTTAGCGGGGACATGGAAAATGACTGGCCCTGGAAAGTATAGAAAAGAATTCGCCGACCAAGGCACCTTTTATCCATTAATATAAAGAGGAGCGTCGACCGTCGTTAATCAGTTGTGTTAGTTAGGACAAAAGGGCGCCTGATTAGAGTAGCTAACGTACGCGATCAGCAACAGCAGAGAGAGAGAGAGAGAGAGATCTTGAGATCATTTTTCTAAATAAATAAAAAAGAAGCTCGTCGTTGAATTGATGTCAAGAAAGCGTCGATCGGAAAAGCGCACGTAGAGACAGGAGACAGAGGGAGGGAGGGAGCGGGAGAAAGCGTGGGCGGCGGCGTCGCTGTTGCCAGTGGCGGCGAGCGCCAATGGAGCATGGGCACCTGCCGTCCGTGGTGCGCATGTAACGTGCGACGTTGACCTCACCTGAGCAGAGCAGAGGAGACGAGAGGAGAACCCATCCGCCGCCGTCACTGCTTGCCGTGCCACTCATGCATGCACAGCGCAGCGCGGACCAACCCAAGAAGAAAACGGAAAAAAGATGGACGGAGAAGAAGAAGAAGAAGAAGAAGAAGAAGAAGAAGAAGAAGAAGAAGAAGAAGAAGAAGAAGAAAACCTACCTGCAAATTGCGAGCACGTTTTGCCTCTGTCTTGGGTGTGCTAGCACGAAACTGTGTGTTTGCTCTGTTCGTTTCCGCGGAGGACAAAATATGTGTTTCACGTCACCGGCCATTGTACAGTTTCCTGTCACGTACCAGCACTATACTGGTCGTTGATTGACCGGAGTAAACAGTCCGTTCAGACGCATGCACATGGTGAAGCAGGAAGAAGATATTTCAGACCCCGGAGGCGGAGGACTCCCAAATCCATGGCCGCCGAGGGAAACCCGGACGAAAAATGTGCCGTCGACACATGCCCCTGATAGCAACCGCGTGCTGCAGTGCAGCGCATCGGCAACACTGACGCGCGAGTCCAAGGCCATCATGCAAAATATAAAACGACAATTAGTTATAATCCGAGCGCGATAAAGTGGTCCAAGGCCGATCCGGATAAAATAGAACGAAATGTTTTCTTTTCTTTTTCTTTTATTTCATTCCGATCCCGACGCGGAATGTACCGTGGCTTGATCCATCCGGCCATGGAAAACGACCGGCGAGACAGGAGCAGCAGATTTAACATGCAGAGCACGGCACGCGCCCGCCCGCCCCGGCGGCGAATGGGCGGGCGGCACGTGCCCCCAGCCCACGCCGTCAGCCGCTGGTCCAGGGCGCCACCTCACCGCCCGGCGGCCAGTCGGGCGCCACACGCGTCCCGGCAGCTTTTCTCCACGACATACAAATGGGAGGGAAAGCATGTTTCCAAGTGTAGCACTACAACAGTGACGTCGTCGTCGTCGTAGGGCGGGCGGCCGCAGCAACAGAGGCGGACGCGGGCTGCGCTTTGCCGTTTTTGGGCGCTGCTCGACGCCCATCTGTCTGGTAGCAGCGAGGCTCAGGGAAAAGGCCGTGTCGGTTTCAATTTGACCGGGCTCGATCGCGGGAATATTTTACGGGCGCGCCAATCCCCGCGCGACGCGTGTGCTGTCACGTCCTTCTCAGGGTCGGCATCATGCATGGCAAACGGGCATGCCTTCCTATGTCGGCCTTGCTCAGATTTTAGGTTCGGCCCCTTGAAAATTGTCTATCTGATTGATTAGGAAGCTTCGCCTAATTAGGCGCGTCTAATTGCGGACGCGTCCCGCTCTGTTGTGCAGGAACGTGGTTTGTTGTCGAATGGCGGTCCACACGTATACATGCATTTTCATTTCTTTCCCGACTTGTACACAAAAGATTGGAAATGGAAATTTATATACTTTTTTTTGAACATGGTAGTACGTACGATTTTCACTATGATTTTATAAGTGGGTTTATATTTTTTTTGCAGGGCCGTGTTGTGTTTAGTAGTACTCCCTCCATTCTTAAATATAAGTTTTGTAGAGATTTCACTACAAACCACATACGAATGTATGTAGATGCATTTTAGAGTGTAGATTCACTAATTTTGCTCCGTATATGGTTCATAGTGGAATCTCTTCAAAGACTTATATTTAGAAACGGATGGAGTATTGATAGAATGCTTTGGATCGGGACGGTTAGATCAATCCGGTAACCTACCTTCTGCCTTCCCTTGCGAGCTTGAACAAGCAGCCATGGTGATGTTGTGGCGGCTGTGATGGCAGCGAGATGGCGGCGGTGGTGTGCTTCCCGTGAGCACCGCGCTAAACCTAGATCGGTAGGGTGTGTCGGTGGGGGTTGTGGCAGCAATTGACCTCGTGAAACATGCCTCGGCCCCCACCTCTGTTTATATAGTGCGGGTCACAGGGGCCCACCAACCATGGTTTGGTTGGGAGCCCCCGATCAGGGCGCGAGTCAGGGGCCCGTTCGACCCGTTGGGTTCGAACGGGAGAGAGATCAACCTAACATTCTCCCCCTTGATCTCAACTTTACTTTTAACTTTATATTTTCTAATTTATTTGTTTCATTACATATTGGTACATAGAGCATGTTTCATCGTCACAGCTTAATTACCGATAGAATCATACAGCTACAACATACGTTATGTTCAGAAGCAAATTCTGTTCCTTTTGGGCCTATCCAGAAATCATAAGGCTTTCCCTTAAGCCCATGCCCGCTAAGTGTTCCTTGAACATATTGGGTGGTAAGCCTTTCGTTAGCGGATCCGCAAGCATATCCTTTGTCCTTATATACTCGAGACTTATAGTTTGATCCTAGATTTTATCTTTCACAACATAATACCTTATTTCTATTGTTTTGGCAGCATTACTCGACTTGTTGTTGTGAGCGTAAAATACTGCGGGTTGGTTGTCGCAGTACATCTTTAGTGGTTTGTGAATACAATCTGCCACTTTCAAGTCGGGTACAAATTTCTTTAGCCATATCGCGTGCCCCGTGGCTTCGAAGCATGCTATGAATTCTGCATACATCGTGGATGATGCAACTATCGACTGTTTGGAGCTTTTCCACGAAATAGCTCCCCCAGCGAGAGTGAAGACGTATCCTGACGTGGATTTTCTATCATCTCTGTCCCCCGCAAAATCTGCGTCTGAATACCCTTTTATCTCTAGGGAATCACTTCTCCTGTATATTAGCATGTAGTCCTTCGTGCCTTGCGCATAACGCAATGCTTTCTTTACCATCTTCCAGTGCTCTATGCCTGGATTCTCTTGATATCTACCGAGTACCCCGGTGATAAAAGCTAAGTCAGGGCGAGTGCACACTTGTGCATACTGTAAGCTGCCAACTGCCGAAGCATATGGTACTGCTTTCATTTGATCGATCTCGTACTGGTTCTTGGGACATTGGAATTTCCCAAAACTATCGCCCTTGACTATAGGAGCAGGTGTGGCTTTACTCGCATGCATATTATACTTTTTAAGAACCTTTTCTAAATATGCTTTCTGCGATAGTCCTAAGACTCCATTGTTCCTATCTCGGTGAATTTCTATGCCCAAAACATATGATGCTTCACCAAGATCTGTTATGTCAAAATTTGAGGATAAGTATTTCTTTGTTTCTTGTAGTAGACTAACATCACTGCTAGCAAGCAGGATATCATCCACATACAAGATTAGGAAAATATATTTCCCATTTTTAAACTTTGCATAAATGCAATTATCCTCAATATTTTCTTTAAATCCAAAACTTTTAATCGTTTGATTAAACTTTAGATACCACTGCCGAGAGGCTTGTCTTAATCCATAAATGGATTTCTTCAGGCGGCATCCCATATTTTCCTTGCCTTCCATGATAAAACCCTTGGGTTGTTTCATGTAGACATTTTCTTTTAAATCACCATTCAGAAATGCCGTCTTAACATCCATTTGATGTAACTCTAAATCAAAATGAGCAACTAATGCCATTATGATTCTGAAGGAATCCTTACATGAGACTGGAGAAAATGTCTCATTGTAATCTATCCCTTCTCTTTGTGTAAATCCTTTTGCCACGAGTCGTGCTTTATACTTTTCTATATTCCCTTTAGAGTCATACTTAATTTTGTAGACCCATTTACAGCCTACTGTTTTGGCTCCTTTAGGAATTTCCTCTAAGTCCCAAACATCTTTGGAACTCATCGATTTCATCTCGTCTTCCATTGCCTTCATCCACTTCGATGAATGAGGGCTTCTCATGGCTTCTTCATATGAGGTGGGATCTTTTTCCATATGAACCATTTCTGTGTTATAAACTTTAAAGTCAGTAGAAATAGCTGACTTTCTTGGTCTTGTAGACCTTCTAAGGGCCTCAGTTTCTGGCACATTCTGTGCCTCAACTTCTGGCACTTCTTCTAAAATTTGCTGTTGCACCTCCCTTTCATGCTCAACAACGGGTTCAGTCGGCTCCTGACGGACAGGTTCCGGGTCTACTCCCATAGTTGTCATGGGTGGAGTTGCAACTGGTAGTGAGAAAAATGGCTCCTGAATCATCGGATTAGGTGCATGCACCCTCTTCTCCTCAAGATCAATTTTCCGAGCTACCAAGCTCCCCCTCATTATTTCGTCCTCTAAGAAGACTGCATGTCTCGTTTCTACAAACTTTGTATATCTGTCTGGGCAGTAGAAACGAAAACCTTTTGATCTGTCTGGATAGCCAATGAGGTGGCAACTTACTGTTTGGGGATCTAACTTTGCAATATTTGAAGTGAACATTTTGGCCTCAGCAGGGCACCCCCACACCCTGAAGTGTTGTAGGGAGGGCACCCTTCCTGTCCATAACTCGTACGGTGTTTTGGGCACCGACTTGCTTGGTACTCTATTGAGAATGTGAATGGCGGTTTTAAGCGCCTCCATCCATAATCTCAATGGCAAGTTGGAATAACTCATCATGATGTGCACCATATCCATAAGTGTACGGTAGCACCTTTCAACTACTCCATTCTTTTCTCCCAGAGTGGGATACATTAAAAGCACATGAGTTATCATATCTTTCTCTTGCTATAATTTCTCCCGCCATATGGGATTGTTGACATAATATTATGTCAGCTTTACCCCGTTACGCACGTATTTTCCCAAACTTTTCCCTCCATGCAAGTTTTATCATAATCATCTTTTCCCGCCATGCGGGTAATTCCCATAAGGGGACATTAATGCCATAATTGGCTCTTTTGACTGAATATTCAATCATCAAATTTAGGAATAAATTCGAATGCTCTTTGACACACATGCTTGGTCCGACGTTGGTCAAATTAAACACGCATGTTGCTTGTTTCATCTCAAATCATGTTGACTAAAAAATCTTCTTCATAGAGAGTACATGAAAGACATTCATCAACCAAGACTCTCAATGATATATCTCTTTTCTTTTGATGCCATTCTTTAGAGAGAACATACTCCCTCACGTTATGACATCTTTCGGGTCACAAGTACCCAGCCATTCGCTTTCACGAATGAAAGCGTGGAAAACTTTTAGTCTGAGAAAACATAGCCAATAATCAACAATAATGGGCATAAAAATAACCCTATGTTGATCTGGTTAAAAGAAATGCACATTAAACTTTTGAAACTTTCTTTTATATTATAAATCACTGTTGTGGCAGAATTAGAATAACACATCATCCTTCTACATTAATTCCATATCACCGTTGGGCGGAAATGGAAATAATGCGTATAACTTATAAACAATGTGATGATAGTATTTCTATTAAACAACTTTGCTAAGAATTAATCATCATCATCAACTTTATTGCAGCGGGAACAAGGAATATACATTTCTCTAGTTCAAGAGCATTTCTTGATCTTTATCCGTTCTCTAAAAATTGATCACTTTGATACAAAATTTATCAAAGATTTAAACTTTGAACATAAGACTCACAGAATTATAGCATTGTTATCATCAACGTTGGTCAGAAAATAACAATACCATATTTTAACTTTAAACAAATATCTTTCTTTTGTCATAGCAAAAACTATCTGCATCTTATTTCACCCATAGGGGAAAAACATTGCTAAGAACATTTCTTTCAATTAAAATTTTCCGTTGGTTCCAATTTAATTGGATGATAAAACTTTTACTTTGCAACAGAAGCTTTACAATATTCTATTCAAAAACAATTCTGTACTCTTTTACTCTCTAAGCAATTTTAACCGGTTGGTTCAAAAATGCATTAGAGAAGCAACATTTTAATCTTTTACTTTAGTTCTATTCACTTTTAAAAGAGCACTTTTATTTTCAATAATAAAACATGATCATGTTATTAACAACGTTGGTCGTAAAAATAACATAATCATTTCATTTCAATAATTACTTTAATATGCTCTTTAAATATAATTCTATCTAAACTTTTATTTTCTTTGTAAAAGAGCACTATTAATTATTTACGCAACGGAAAAACTTGAATAAAAAATTCATGAACTTTTTAATCTTTACAGTAACTTTTCTTTGACCAAAAAAAATTTCATGAACTTAATTATTTTCTTTGTAAAATTCATGAACATTTCTTTTTCTGAAAATTTTCTATTTTAATTTATCAGAAACTTTTCTGTGTACTTTTCGGTTCTCTAAACAAAATTTCGTTGGATGATTTTGAATAGGAAAACTATTTGAAAAACTGCCCAAAAACTGGACTAAAACTATTAAAACAAAATTAGACGTCAGCTCTAGCCGGCCTCGGCCTGGCGCGGGAGGCCCGCAGCGGCCCACGGCCTGCTCCCCCGCGCGCTCGCGCGAGCCTAGTCTGGCCTCGGCCTGGGCCGCTGGCCTTGGCCCAGCGCAGCCTCCTCTTTTGGCCCAAAAGGCCCGCAGCCGCCCGCCTGCTCTCTCCTGGCCGTCGGATGAGATCCGACGGTCCAGCGCGCCTGTAGCCCAAGCAAAAACGGTGCCCAGCGCCTGCGGGGGAAAACCTAATCCATTCTCCCCCCCCCCCGCGCCGCTCTTCTCTCGCTCTGAGCCGTGGCGCTCGACGACGGCCGGCCGGTCACCGCGCCGCGCCGGTCGCCGGCGACGGCGGCGAAAAGCCACTGCGCGCCACTGCGCCGCGCTTCGCCTTCCTTCCTTTCCCGCGGCAGAGAGACAGGGTCGGACTTGCGCCCTCCTCTTCTCACCTTCGAGCCCGCCTATGTTTCTCTCTGTGATGCAGCGGGGTTGGGGCTCCACCAGCCGTCGGCGGCGACGACGCGCCACCGCGTCGCGTGAGCACCCTTTCCCCTTCCCTTCTTTTCTTTCTCCTGCCACCTATAGCTCCAACATGAGAGAGAAAGGCACGCGGCTGCGCCCCCTCTCACCCCCCTGTTTTCTGTGGTCGTCGGCGTCGGAGCAACCGGTGGTTTTGCCGTTGCCATTCCCTTCGCCGGCTGCGCGTTCCCCTCTGTGGTGAGCGCGCCGCCGTTGAACGGATCGGCCGCGGTGCACTTTGCCCCTTTCAGGGGTTGGTTCTTCGTCCCTGCACCTCAGCTTGCCGATGCGTGTGGGGATCGAGAGGAACAGGCACGGCCATGATGGTGGCGCACTTTGCCGGCGAGGCCCGAGGCCATACTCCGGTCAACTTTTGGGTTTTTTTTTGTTTGCTTTTCTCTGCCCTGCTATGGATCTTTGGGGGAAGGATGATACTTTTGCTTTGAATTCTTTCTATCGAAAAGGTCTAACCCGATCTGGCTCTGAGACCATTGATAGAATGCTTTGGATCGGGACGGTTAGATCAATCCGGTAACCTACCTTCTGCCTTCCCTTGCGAGCTTGAACCAGCAGCCATGATGATGTTGTGGCGGCTGTGATGGCAGTGAGATGGCGGCGGTGGTGTGCTTCTCGTGAGCACCGCGCTAACCCTAGATCGGTAGGGTGTGTCGGTGGGGGTTGTGGCAACGATTGACCTCGTGAAACATGCCTCGGACCCCACCTCTGTTTATATAGCGCGGGTCACAGGGGCCCATCAACCATGGTTTGGTTGGGCGCCCCTGATCAAGGCGCGAGTCAGGGGCCCATTCGACCCGTTGGGTTCGAACGGGAGAGAGATCAACCTAACAAGTATATCACAACTCCACCGCTGACCCTCAAATCGAACACCGTATCCGTCCGCGAACCTATGGGGGTCAGTCTCCGGACAATGATGCGATAGCACGCCATCTAACCATGCCTACATACATATCAAATCGGATTTTAACAAATCGCAAGAGATTACATGCAAGCTGGATGATTTTCATCTAAACTGAAGCACATTCAATTTACATTTTCGACATATTTCATTGAAAAAGCGATCGAACCTAAGTCTACTCTAAATCTATGACGGCGGCCGTCTTCCAAGTCCTTGTTACCATCCAGTGTTGGCCGTGCCCATGTCCGGTGCAGATGAGACCCACGAAGTGAATGTCCGATCGCTAGCGAGGAAGAATAGGGCACAGATCGGCCCACTTGGGACTCGGGGCCCCACCGCCTCCCACGCACTACTCCTCGTCGGAGTCCATTGCTTGTTCACCGCCTCCCATGCACTATTTATGTATATGCATGCAACCATGTCCCCCATTTCACACCGTGAGATTGTCCAGTCACATGCTTACGATTGGTCGGAATGAAGAGAGAGAAAAAAGAAAGAATGAAGAAAGAGAAAAATGGTCCGAGGTGGCCTACAGGGTAGGCTGACTAGGCATGTCCGTGAGCCCTCATATCCTCCCTAGATATGGGTTGGATATGAGGGGGGGGATTACAGGGAGGGGGCTGGAGATGAGGATTTGCGAATAGTTTGGGCATATGGGGACAAAGTGGGGGAGGGGGCAGGGGTAGGGGTGGATTAGCGAGCTGCTCGACTCGTTAAGCTTAACGAGCAGAAAACCTTGCTAGGCTCTGTTCATTAGAAGCTCGATAAGCTCGTGAGCGCTTACGGGCTCTCGTTAACATACTACGATGTGTTCCCTTCTACGAGATGAGAGTGCATGTGTGGTTTTGACAAAAGAAGATGGTGACTACATGAGTATGTGCACTAGTGTTCTACCTCCTATGGTCTAGGTTGGGTCGATTAGATGTGAGACATGCTACAAAAATGTTGTGACGAAGACGAAAATATGTATTGTGATGTACTAACGAGCTTAATGTGCTGCTCTTGAAACTTGTTAGTTTTTTCGTTGAACTCGTTTAGCTTAATGAGCTGAAATTGTTAATCGGCTCTGATCATTATGAAGCGAGCTTCGAGCCTAACAAGCCGAACACAGGCCTCATCCTGGATGGACTCCAGGATGGCCTCCACACAGGCCTCGTCCTAGATGGACTCTAGGATGGCCAGCTGCTCCGCCATCTCAGCCGCTTGTGCAACCGTGAACTCCGCCTCCGCATCCTCCATGTTGAAGCTCGGAGCTGGCGCCATCTCCGGCTGCTCCTCTTCCTCCCTCCCTCCTCTGGCTCCTCCTTCTCCTCCTCCTCTGGCGAGTCCGGAGGCAGGCCGGCAGCGATGCGGGTGGCGCGCCTCGCCCGGATCTCTTGCTCAATCTGGAACCGGCGCTCTGGCGTGAGCATAGCATGCATGGTCTTCTTTTGCCGAATCATGACGAAACCGAAGGGCGTGGGAAGAGCGGCGAAGCGGGAGAGAGGAGGATGGGCTCAGGCTGACGGCGCAAAGAGGGATGAGGTGAATGTGGCTAGGGTTAGGGGGCGCCGACCGGCTTAAAAAGCTTGATTTGGCCTCAGCGGCGAGCCAGAGCGGTGCCACGCAGCGTTCACGAGCCCTACTGGAGGAAACGGCTGTCGGACCGCTATGTTGGTGTAGCAAATGCTGATTGGTTATTTTTATAAACTTGAGCAGATTCAACATGGTTATTAAAGAAAAAAAAACACGTGAGGATATATTTTGATGGAAGATCGGAGAACATGACATACTTGCACGTGGTTATATGCCTATCTAAAAAAATAAAAATATCGCGGGAGGTACTCCACTGGAGCGTCGGCCCGAGAGTGATCCACGCCGCCGTGCACGCTGTTGTTTTCCACCACGCCGACCGCGTCGTCCACCAACCATTCTCCGACAGAGCATGCACGCTTAACCACCTTGCAAAGCGAAGTCCGCGTACTCTACACTCTGTTGTACACTACTGTACAGAGCTGAGCAAGCCCCACGAAAGTGAAGCCATCACGTATGCATGCTTCGAATCGAAAGAAAAATGAAACAAAAACCAACTTATCATTTTCGTACTAGCTACAGTTCGCGCTCACTTGGGCACTGGTCGCTGCTAGTACTCGTTAGTCAAAGACACTGTCGAGCCCGCGCGGCCCACCGTGCGGCAGTGGAAACAGAACCACCGGGCGGTCGGGGTGCACCGACCAAATCACCGTTGGCCGGCTCACTCACTCACTCACTCACCAGTGGATGCCAGTGTGAAAGCAAGATAAGGTCATGTGAAACGTGCAGTGCGAGTACTAGGAAGTAGAGAGGCCGGCCGGCAGCGAGCCGCCCAGCCGTGGCCGTGCCAAATGGGGCGCATGTGGGGTGTCAAGAGGGGCGGGGGGCATGGCATGGCCGCGGCGTGGGATGGGTGGCCGCTCTGCCGCTGCGGCTGCGTGCGTCCATCTCGGCTCCGGGCCACGGGTGACCACCTCCTCCGGGCACGCAGCAGAAGCGAACAAGCGCCCGACGGCGTACGTGGCGCGTTCACGCGCCCGTAGGGGCATGGGGGGCCGATGGTAGAAGACGCTGCCGGGCGCGGCCTGGGTCGCCCGCTCGGCCATGCCGGGGACCATGTGGGCGCGCGCGGGCGGCACCTGAGCCCACCACCCCGCGCTTGTCCCCTCCCCGCCGCTCCGCCGTCCCTTGATACTTGGAACCACCGTGCCGTGCCGGGGTTAATTAAGCCACGATTATATTTGTTATACGATCTAAGTAAAACGTGTCTCTGTTCGGCATACGGATGCTGGCTGATCCCCCTGGCATAGCCTCCGTTACACCGGGGAAATGATGCTCCGGTCGAGACAATTCAGCCGACCAGGCGCAATTGACGAGCGTGGTGCCGCCAAAGGGGCAGCAAATTAGGGCCTCCGCGGTCTGATTTGCCCAACTGTCCCCGGACGGACGATACACAAGGCCACACCGCGCGCCCTTGTCGCAGATGCTGAGCCTCGCTGTACGCTGCAGGCGCGATCGTCGACGGCGGATGGTCGGGGTACCCTGCGTGCTACATCAACGGGGATACTGTTTAATTATGCTGCTAATGGTGCTGCTACCGGAGCTGAGGGAAAAATATCTGCTGATGGCACCGCGCTGTCCTCCAAGCAAGCAAAGGAAGGGATAGGGCACATGGAAGAGTCCAAGGTGCAAGTACCAAGGGCAGAGAAAACAAGAGCCTCCGAATTGGCGCGAGGGAGAGAAACTCGATCGTTAGTCGGTACTCGCCCCCTACTGTTACCTGTCGACACATGTTATATGGATTAAAAAAGGGAAGAAAAGCCAGCAAGAAGACGCAGCGGCAGCAGCAAAGTGGGCGCTCGGGGCACGTCCCAGTCACCTCGTCCCCGCTGCCGCCCCCCGCAGCGCACCACGTGGGCGCCCCCCCACTCCCCCCAGTGTGTGCGAGTCCTTGGACTCCCCGTTCAAACCGTCCACCACACTCCCGTCGATCCATCTCTTTTACCAACGCGTATCGGCCTCCCCTGCCCTGCCCGCCCGCTCAAACTCTATATATACGCTCGCCCTCCGACCTCCAGACATCAACCATCCACCGGTCCATCCAGACCTCCTCACTCCCGCACCGCACGCTCTCCCTCTCTCTCTCTCTCGCAACAAAACCCACGCCAATTCCGCCCAAACCCCACCGGAGTCTCGCCGCCGCCGCAGATGCAGACACTCACAGCCTCCACCTCGGTCTCCTCCATACAGCGGCACACGCCGCGCCGCACGGGCCGGTCCGGCTCGCTCAGCTTCTCCGCCCGCGCCGTCAGCTCCCCGCCGCGCGCGCCGGCCCCGTCCCGGTTCGTGCGCGGCGCCGACGCCGCGCCGGCCAAGCCCCTCATTGCCGTCCCCAAGGCGCCCGCCGTGGAGAGGCAGGAGAAGAAGCTCAACTTCTTCCAGCGCGCCGCGGCCACGGCGCTCGACGCCTTCGAGGAGGGCTTCGTGGCCAACGTGCTGGAGCGCCCCCACGGCCTCTCCAGGACGGTCGACCCCGCGGTGCAGATCGCCGGCAACTTCGCGCCCGTCGGGGAGACCCCGCCCGTGCAGGCTCTGCCGGTCACCGGCCGCATCCCCCCTTTCATCAACGGTGTGTACGCCCGGAACGGCGCCAACCCGCACTTCGACCCCGTCGCCGGGCACCACCTGTTCGACGGCGACGGCATGGTGCACGCCCTGCGGATCCGCAACGGCGTCGCCGAGACCTACGCCTCCCGCTTCACCGAGACGGAGCGCCTGCAGCAGGAGCGCGCGCTCGGCCGCCCCATGTTCCCCAAGGCCATCGGCGAGCTCCACGGCCACTCCGGGATCGCGCGCCTTGCTCTGTTCTACGCCCGCGCGGCCTGCGGCCTCATCGACCCCTCGCGCGGCACTGGCGTGGCCAACGCCGGCCTTGTCTACTTCAACGGCCACCTCCTCGCCATGTCCGAGGACGACATCCCGTACCACGTCCGCGTCACCGACGACGGCGATCTCCAGACCGTCGGCCGCTACGACTTCGACGGGCAGCTCGAGTGCCCCATGATCGCGCACCCCAAACTCGACCCCGCCACCGGGGAGCTCCACGCGCTCAGCTACGACGTCATCAAGAAGCCCTACCTCAAGTACTTCTACTTCAAGGCCGACGGCACCAAGTCGGCCGACGTCGAGATCCCGCTGGACCAGCCCACCATGATCCACGACTTCGCCATCACCGAGAATTATGTCGTCGTGCCTGACCATCAGGTGGTGTTCAAGCTGCAAGAGATGCTGCGCGGCGGCTCGCCCGTGGTGCTCGACAAGGAGAAGACGTCCCGCTTCGGTGTGCTGCCAAAGTGCGCGGCGGACGCGTCGGAGATGGTGTGGGTGGACGTGCCGGACTGCTTCTGCTTCCACCTCTGGAACGCGTGGGAGGAGGAGGAGAGCGACGAGGTGGTGGTGATCGGCTCCTGCATGACCCCCGCCGACTCCATCTTCAACGAGTCGGACGAGTGCCTGGAGAGCGTGCTCACGGAGATCCGCCTCAACACCCGCACCGGCGAGTCCACGCGGCGCCCCATCCTGGCGCTGTCGGAGCAGGTGAACCTGGAGGTCGGCATGGTGAACTCCAACCTCCTGGGCCGCAAGACGCGGTACGCCTACCTAGCCGTGGCCGAGCCGTGGCCCAAGGTGTCCGGGTTCGCCAAGGTGGACCTCGCCACGGGGGAGCTCACCAAGTTCGAGTACGGCGAGGGCCGGTTCGGCGGCGAGCCCTGCTTCGTGCCCATGGACCCGGCCGCGTCCCGCGGCGAGGACGACGGGTACATTCTCACCTTCGTTCACGACGAGGCCGCCGGCACCTCGGAGCTCCTTGTGGTCAATGCCGCCGACATGCGGCTGGAGGCGACGATCCAGCTGCCGTCCCGGGTGCCGTACGGCTTCCACGGCACCTTCGTCACCGGCAAGGAGCTCGAATCTCAGGCCTGAGCCGATCGAGCCCCCGCCGCGCTTGCCGCCTCCACGTTTCCCGGAGGACGGCAAGAAGCAGAGGAGGAGATGGAAAGAGGAAGTCGCCAGAGGGAGCCTCGCCTTAGGCATAGGAGATCCCCGGAATCTTCCCTTCCATTCCCCCCTGCGCCTGCAGGTAGCTCACACTAGTACGTAGTTGGTCTCTGTTCATATTCAGTTAGCTCACACTTGCTTCAGTCCACACCAGTGTAATTAAGTAGCGCTTGTAGTAAAACCTAGCTGCCACTCATGGTGGCACATGGGAGTGAGGATTAGAGATAGAGAGAGGAAGAGGGGTCCAGCTCGTAGCTGCTCTGCCGGTGCTTGCTTCTACAGAGCGACCGTAGCTCAGCTGGTGCCCGCTGCTACTTACTGTACAATATATTGTTCTTCATTTTATCACACCACACGGGTTGGTATATGTACAAATATGCTCCGGTTGTTGTCACACACTGTTCAGTGTCGACCGCTGTTGCCTATGCTATGCTTGCCACCACCCGGTTGCTGCTGGTGTTGTTGGCTTATGTCATGCCTCGTGTGTGTACATTTGTTGATATTATGATAATAATGTGGTGATTGTGCTGACTACAGTCTCTTGTCATGTGTTCGCTTAGTATTACTTACTTTCTAGTATGAATCTCTGCTTGTGTGTTTCTTTTGGGGTGCGGTGCAGTGAATAGCAAATATGTAAAACTGAACCTTGCTCGTCTCTCTGCTCTGTCAGTAAAAGATCAAAATCAGATAGATTGATCCATTGCTGCGAGTTACAGTAGTCCAATGTGGAAGAACCGATGTTTTTCTTTGCTTCTAGGCGTTTTGGGTTGAAATGGGGGCTTGTCGTTTGTATTTTTTTCCCACGGCCACCGCCCGTCGTCCATCGTCAGAGGTGAGAGGGTGGACGCTGAATCTGATGAGGAAAATGTTGCCTCCGTTGTCTTTGTTGTGGAACTTGGTTTCGTACTATGTTCTCTTCCAAACATGACCACGGTAGGCTCGAGCCAAAAGCCCAAAACGCCGAACGAGCGATTTGGTCGGTAGTGGAGGCCGCATGGTTATCCATCCGTGAAATTTGACCCATTTTTGTACTGTACCGAGCTAGCTAGCCCTTTTGCAGGACACCTAGTGAGTACATGGAGGAAGACTTGAAGGCGAAGGTATTAGAGCAACTTCGATGTGGCGAACGGACACGCGTGTCCGCTTTTATCCGCCTGCCGATCCATTCCCGGCCCATTTTTAAGACTGATTTGCGTCGGCGTGGACACAAGACGGACGCACGCGCGCTCGCCCTCTTTCCTCATCGGGCTCGCTGGTCGGTGACACATTGCATTCACACACTCGCCCGCCTGCTACGTCGCCAACGCCGGCGGCCATTTTTTCAGATTTAAAATGGATACATAGATAGTTCTAGCGTATACTGTTAGACTTTGTAACGTAGCCCAACTGTGTACATCTGTATATTGTGTAACCTTATAAATATATGTGATAGGCCACCCCTAGAGGGTTGAGACCAGTTTCCACAAATCCTACGTTTAACATGGTATCAGCCTAAACCTAGGACCTACGCCGACTCCACCTCAGCCGCCGCCGCCGCCGTGCCCCAAACCCTAGGGCCGCCACCGCCGCAGCTACCATGACCGCTTCCGCCTCCGGTTCCGCCAGCTCCGGGGCCATCCCCGCGACGCTGGCCGCCCTTCTCAACCTCCCCGCCCATGCTGGTGCGACGCCGCGGCCCCAAGTCTTCGGCACCACCGCCGTTGGATCGATGTTCTCGGCTCCGATCCCGTCGTCTCCCGCGCCGTCGACGATGGCGTTCTCCACCGCCGCGATGCTGGCGCCACCTGCGGCCACTGCTGGCTCGTCCCCGACACTTGCCGTCATGCCGGTGGCCTCAGGGGTCTCCCATGATCAGCCCGCGGGTGTGGCACCCGACGCCTCTGCGGTTCCTGTTGTTGCTCCCACCGACGCCGCCGTGATCTCCGGCCCGTTCCACTTCGACAACCTCATCACGACTCGCCTCACGCCGGACAACTATTTGTTTTGGCGCGCCAAGGTTCTCCCGCTGCTCCGCAGCCGCTCCCTCCTTGGCTACGTTGATGGCTCCCTGCCATGTCCGCCGCAGGTTATTCCCACCGTCCATGGCCCGGCCATCAACCCGGCGCACCGTGTGTGGGTGCAGCAAGACCAAGCGATCCTCTCCGCCATCCAGGGTTCCCTCGGAGACGGGGTTGCTGGTCTTTGCCTCTTTGCTGCCTCTTCCTTGGATGCGTGGACGACTTTGGAGCATGCCTTTGCACAGACCTCCACCGCCCACTCAATGGCTCTTCGCAGCAAGCTTGATGATATCAAGAAACTGGACTCATCTGCCACAACGTACTTCAACAAAATCAAGGTCTTGGCGGATACGTTGACCTCTATCGGTCGACCGCTGAGTGATGAGGAGTTTGCCGGCTACGTCATTAAGGGTCTCGATGCCGACTACGACAACCTTGCCGAGGCCGTCCACAACGCCAAGCCGCCGCTTCCTCCGCACGAGCTCTTCTCTCGTTTGCTCTTCACCGAGCAACACATCGAAACTCGCCGCTCCGTCACCACCATCGCCGACCAGCCCGCGGCCTTTTGGGCGTCGCGCGGCCAGCGCCCCCCTGCGCCTTCGTCGCCTGCCCGGGTCGCCAACCCCCCTGCGCCATCCTCGGGTGGCGGCCCCGTGCGGTGCCAGCTCTGCGGGCGTGACAGGCATCTCGCCTCCAGGTGCCACAAGCGATTTCAGCGGAGCTTCCTGGGTATTGGCAACGATGGAAAAGGTAATGAGCGTCAATTTGCTATGGCAGATTTTGGCCCTCCTGCTGCTCATGTTGCCGCCAAGGGCAAGGATACCCGCGCTGAACACGGCTTTACTCCATCATACCCAATTGATCCTGCGTGGTATATGGACATTGGTGCCACGAATCACATGACGAACGAGCTCGCCAAGTTGTCCACCCACCAGCCATACTACGGTCACGACAAGGTTCACACCGCCAACGGTGTAGGTATGCCCATCTCTCACGTTGGTCAAGCATCTCTCTTAACTAGTCATCCATCTAGGCAGCTTCTTCTTCGTAATATTTTACGGGTCCCCTCGGTGACTCTTAATCTATTATCTGTTCCCAAGCTCACTCTTGAACAATGTCTTATGTGAATTTCATCCGTTTGATCTTTTTGTTAAGGACCGAGCCACCCGGGAAATTCTTCTTAGTGATCGCCTCAGCCATGGCCTATACCGCTTGGAGGATCCACCCGCCCTGCGCGTCTTCAGTGGTGTTCGTGTGTCGCCGTCCCAGTGGCACTCTCGCCTTGGTCACCCTGCCACTCCCATAGTTCGCCATATACTTCACCGCCATGAGCTGCCTATCGAGTCTAGTAATAAGGAGATGTCCGTGTGTGATGCCTGTCAACAAGGCAAGAGTCATCGGTTACCATTTGTTTCTTCTACTCGTCAAGTAACGAGTCCTCTTGAACTTGTGTTTTCTAATGTATGGGGTCCTGCCCAAACGTATGTGCGTGGTCATAACTATTATGTTAGCTTTATTGATGTCTATAGTCGCTTTACCTGGCTTTATCTTCTTAAGCGCAAAGCTGACGTGTTTGATGTCTTTCTTCAGTTTCAAGTGCATGTAGAACGTCTTCTCAAGCATAAAATTATCCATGTTCAGTCCGATTGGGGGGGGGGGGGCGAATATCGCAACCTCAACACTTTCTTTAATAAGCTTGGGATCTCTCATTGTTTATCATGTCCTCATACACATCAGCAGAACGGCGCTGTTGAGCGCAAGCATCGACATGTAGTTGAGACCGGACTCACACTCCTGGCTCACGCTTCTGTACCTTTTCGTTTTTGGAGCGACGCTTTTGCTACAGCATGTTTCCTTATTAACCGACTACCTACGCGTGTCCTTAATATGAAAACTCCTATTGAGCTCCTTCTCCATGAAACTCCTGACTATACCTTCTTTAAGGTGTTCGGGTGTGCCTGCTGGCCCCATCTTCGTCCATATAATCATAGAAAGCTTGAATTTCGATCTAAGAAATGTGTGTTTCTAGGTTATAGTTCTCTTCACAAAGGCTACAAGTGCCTTCATGTGCCAACAAATCGTGTCTACATATCCCGTGATGTTGTCTTTGATGAGAACGTTTTTCCTTTTTCCGCCATGCCGCAGCAACCCGCCACACCTCCATCTATGCATTCATCTCCTCTTATGCTTGGCCAATTTGAAGATGTTGCATATTCGCCTGTGTTGTTACCTAATCATGGTGCAGGTATTGGACGTGGTGCTCGCCTGGAACTACTTTCGGATGCAACTCCTGTGACGCATGTTGATCGGTCGGTGCACGTGCCTGCACCAACTCCCGTCGTCGACCCCGTCTCTAGAGCCACGCCCGCCCATGCCACTGGACCGACGCTGGCCTCCGTACCTGGGCCGGTGTTGGCCGAGGTACCGCCCACATCAGCCGAGGCGCGACCCACCACACCAGCCGAGGCGCGGCCCCCATCCCCGACGGTCTCACCTGGGCGACTTGAGCGGTCCTTGCCACCGTCTCCACGCCCGGCCTCGCCTCCGTCATCGTCGCCGTCGCCCGGCCGTGTGTCCCTGCCGCCCCTCTCACCTGGGTCGGCTGGGCCCATCATCGCCTCGCCTGGGTCTTCGTCTGGGCCCCCGTCGCCTGACCCACCGTCGTCATCTCCAGTGTCGGCGCCGCTGGCTCCTGTTCCCGTTGCCCCGCAACGTCTGCATACTCGCAGCCGCAGCGGTATTGTTCAACCCAAGCAGCGTCATGATGGTACTGTCACATATTTGGTTGCCTATCTTGCTCATTTTGTTGCAGATCCCAATGATGAACCACGCAACTATGAGGCCGCTATGAGTATTCCTCACTGGCGGGCTGCTATGGAGCAAGAGTACCATGCTCTTATGCATAATGAGACATGGACACTGGTTCCTCCTCCACCTCGTGTCAACATCATTGATTCGAAGTGGGTTTTTAAAGTCAAGAGACATGCGGACGGATCTATTGAGCGCTACAAGGTGCGTCTCGTGGCTAGAGGGTTTAAACAGCGTCAGGGTCTGGACTACGAGGATACATTCAACCCGGTTGTTAAGCCTACTACTATTCGGCTTCTCCTGTCTCTTGCAGTATCTCGTGGTTGGTCTCTTCGACAGCTTGATGTGCAGAATGCTTTTCTCCATGGACTGGTTGAAGAGGAGGTTTACATGCGGCAGCCACCAGGGTTTGTTGATCACGCTCAGCCTCATCATCTCCGTCGTCTGACGAAGGCTCTATATGGACTGAAACAGGCGCCTCGTGCCTGGCATGCTCGCCTTGCTTCAGCTCTTCGTACTCATGGCTTCGTCCCGTCGACAGCTGACAGCTTGCTGTTCTTATTTCAGCGCCCCAGTGTGACTGTGTATTTGTTTGTGTACGTGGATGACATTATTCTGGTCAGCTCCTCTGCAACGGCTGCTGATGCTCTTGTGACTGCACTTGGCAGAGATTTTGCGGTAAAAGACTTGGGATAGCTACACTTCTTCCTGGGCATTGAAGTTGCACATCAGTCTCGTGGCAGCTTAGCTCTTACCCAGAAGAAGTACTCCCTTGACCTCTTACGCCGTGCTGGTATGCTCAAGTGTAAGCCATCTCCTACGCCCATGTCCTCTACTGATAAGCTCTCGGCTACTGCTGGTACTATTTTGTCTCCTACGGATGCTACGGAGTATCGGAGTACTGTTGGTGGCTTGCAGTATCTGACTATCACACGCCCTGATCTTTCCTTTGCGGTTAACAGGGTGTGTCAGTATCTTCATGCCCCTACTGATGTGCACTGGTCTGCTGTGAAGCGCATTCTTCGTTATGTGCGCCTCACTGTCTCCTATTGTCTTCATTTGCGACCCAGTTCCTCTGCTGTTCTATCTGCTTTCTCCGATGCTGATTGGGCTGGGTGTCCGGATGACAGGCGATCCACGGGGGGATATGCTGTATTTTTGGGTCCTAATTTGATCGCCTGGAGTGCACGCAAGCAAGCCACTGTTTCTCGCAGCAGCACGGAAGCCGAGTACAAAGCTGTTGCCAATGCGACTGCTGAGCTTATCTGGATTGAGTCTTTGCTTCGAGAGCTGGGAATCTCCCAGTCACATCCTCCGGTTCTTTGGTGTGACAACATCGGTGCTACATTCCTTTCGACAAACCCGGTGTTCCATGCACGAACAAAACATATTAAGATTGACTATCATTTTGTGAGGGAACGTGTTGCACAGAAGCTACTACAAATCAAGTTTATCTCCTCGAAGGATCAACTTGCCGACATCTTCACCAAGCCTCTACCTTCTCCCATGTTCGAGGTCTGTAGGCGCAATCTCAACCTTCTAGATGCATCAGGAGTGAGTTGAGATTGAGGGAGGGTGTTAAACTTTGTAACGTAGCCCAACTGTGTACATCTGTATATTGTGTAACCTTATAAATATATGTGATAGGCCACCCCTAGAGAGTTGAGCAAGTTCCCACAAATCCTACGTTTAACATACACAGATAAAAGAAAAAGACCACTACTCGTCGCTTTCTGACTCCGACTCGGTAATGTCCTCCTCCGACGTCTGAATGTAGGCGTCAGCAAGCTGCTCGTCTTCAAAGTTCCAACCCAACGTTTCTCGTAGCTTCAGTTTCAATTGAGCTGCCTGCTTCCGCGAACGCTTGTCCTCCTGATAGGCGGCTCACTCTCTCCTCCTCGCGTCCCTCTCCAACCTCAATTGACTGTAGAACTGGCGCTCGTCGACGATGTCTTGCGGGAAGCCTCCGCGCCACGCCACCAAGGCTTCCACGTCCTTCTCTGCGATGGCGAGGCGACGCTGCCGCCTCCGATGGACACGACGATCCTTGTCGGTGAAAAGCCGCGGGAGAGGCGCCAGATCCTGCGCCCGCTGGCTCGACACGGTGGGAAAATTCATATCCCGACGAGGCCTTCGGAGGCGCCACGCCACCGCGTCGTGCGCGCGGGCCGCCTCCTCTGCGGTGTCGAAGGTGCCGAGGATGAGACGCTTCTCGCGAAAGTAGATCTCGGAGGAGAAGGCGCCAGATCGGAGCTCGCGGACTCCGCGAAAATCCGAAGCGCCCAGGCGGCGGATCAACATGGTGGCGCAGAGGCGGCGAGAGTGGGCGGCGAATAGAGTGTGAAGGGAGCGCCTTCTTTATAACGAGGGCCGGCCGCGGCGCACGCGAACCTTTCCCGCGCGCTGAAGCACCAAAACCAACGCGCGCTAGACCGCTTTCCACCGCGCGCGCGAACATTTCCCGCACGCTGAAGAGCCAAAACCAACGCGCGCGCGAACATTTCCCGCACGCTGAAGAGCCAAAACCAACGCGCGCGGCCATGAAATGGATCAGCCCGTTGGACGCACTGCCAACCCAAAACTAAAAAAGGGCGGACGGCGGGCGGACGGTTGACCCAAACGAACAAAAACGTCGTCCGTTTGAGTCGGCCAGTTGGATTTGCTCTTAGCGGGCGGGCGTGCACGGATCGGCGGCGTGAATAATGTGACGTTTTGAGCCCGCTCCCCCTGAACTGATCGATGATGGTCGGTCTGTAGCTTTCGGCGTATTTGTATGGCCCTCGCTCGTCGTCATGTTTCTTGCCGCTCTATCGTGCGAGTGAGAGAGGGAGATCGTGTTTCACAACCACCGCACCGCAGTACTACAAGGTGATGAGGGGTCCCCCGAAGAAGGATACAGGAACCGCACAACCCCAAAAAGCGCTAATGGCTCTTTTTAATCGGAAAGAAAAGGAGAAGACGCCCTCCCACTTTGCATCTCTTCAGAGTTCAGTCCTCAGTTCTCACCTGAACGAATGGAGCTGTGTTCCTTCCTGCACGAGTAGTTGGATTTGTTTATGTTTGTTTAATTCCACTTTCTGGAAAACGTGTAGACACACTTTCGGAGAAAACAGCAGTGCGAAAATGCTGATGCAGTACTGTTAGCTGAAAACTGATGTATCCGTCCTTGAACACAGGACTAGCATACAGGTCTTTGATCAGTCCATACGTCTTTTGAAAAGTTTTTTTTTTGAAACGCGGCAAAAGATTTGCCATTTTCATTGCTTAAGAGAGAAGTTTAAGAGGTTAAGGCCCATGGCCGAATTACAACAATTACTCTCGCGGCATTATGTTACTCAAGTGCCTCGCCCCCGCTATGCTCCAAAGCGACGCCTCCTCTTTAATCCTAGCAACAATAACTCCAACCGGGACATCAGTATTACGAAAGATCCGCACATTCCTCTCATTCCACAGCTCCCAAGAGATAAGAAGTATCAAGGAAGTGAGTGGTCTTCGCGATTGTGTCTTCTTGGTAGCATTGTGGCTCCACCACTTTTTAACGGAAGTCACGTCGCTCCAATCACTAGAATGCACATCATGGAGACCCAGCCAATCTTTGATCATGCGCCAAACTCTCATAGTGTATCTGCATTGGAATAGAAGGTGGACCGCTGACTTTTGAACCTGCTTACATAGGGGGCAAAGGTTACAGTTTGGCCACCCACGACGTTGAAGCCTATCCGCTGTCCAGATCCTATTGTTGATTGCCAACCAAGCGAAGAATTTGCATTTAGGAGGCGCCCAAATCTTCCAAACGGTCGATGCCATCTCAGTGTCAGTACGGCCAAAGAACTGCGCCTTGTAGGCCGACGTCGCGAGTAGTGTCCATCAATGGTGAACTTCCAGGTGATAGTGTCGGGCGTGTCCATGTTGAGGTGGATATGGAAGACTTTCTCCCAAAGGATGACAAACTCAGAGAGGTGCTCGACAGTGATGCCGCGAAGGATGTTTACCTGGGAAGTCTAGAAGTTGTTGTGTAGAGCCATTCAAACTGAGCAATTCTTCTTCTTTGACAATTCATATTATTTTAGGGGCCATGTCTTTCGAAAAGGTTGGTTGACACACTAGATCAAGATCCAACTAACAACCAGACGAGCTGGTAGCAAGTCCAAGCACCCGAGCTACTGATTAGCGTGCATGACCCAACGAGGCCAGGCCATATCCCGCGTGCTTTCGTTCCGGTCGGCCGTGCATCCATCGACCCCCCGATCGACAAATGGACGGCTGGTGCACGGAGGGCCGCACACATCCGGCACGCTTGCGTGCATGCCATGCATGGCGGATGTCGATTAACCACTTTACCCGAAAAACGGCCCCGCGAGGACGGAGGGAGGCTCGGCCGTCGACGTCGGGGGGTCGGCGGGCGTGCCAGGGCAAACCAACCGCTCCCTCCCCACACGTACGCGCAGGGGAATTTAAAGCGCGCACGCGCGGCCCGCTGGCGATCGGCCGAGGGGATGAGGCGACGGCGACGCCGAGAAAGCCGTCGCGGTCGTCGACGGGTAATATCGTTATCGATCTAATCGCGTCGCGCCGCCAACCTCCTGCCGCGCCGTTGATGCGATGCCATCTACGGACGCCTGGCCCGGCCGCGGGAATGCCGTCGAACCGACGCCGGTGCGTTTCCGGAAGGGCCCGAGAAGGATCGGCCCCGGGACGAGCGCGAGGGCGGCGACGTGTCGGATAGGCGCGGTGGATGCGATCCCTCCCCGTGGTTACACACGATTTTTATCTTCTTTCGGTTTTTGCTAATACTACTCCGTATTAAGCAGCCAACTTTCAGAAAAACAAGAATTTGTAGCGCTTAGGCGTCACAACAACCGACATACTTCAAGATCCGTGCAATAGTATGTTTCATTAATTACGATATATACTCCGTCAAAAATTATGATAATGAATACCTTTTTGCTTATATGAACGCAAATTGCTAGATCACATATTTACAACTTTTTTTGCTAACCACAAGAATCAGCCAATGGTTGAATAGTCAAGAGCTGTAGCAAATAGGACACTGTTTCACAGTGTAGCAAGTAGCCCGTCTGGGCTTGCCTGGGTCCTAGCTAAATCCTGGCACCGTCACTGGTTAAGAGGATGGTGTCTCACCGATATTTCCGTTTATAAATAGATTGATTACCATGATCCAAGCATTTTTGTGTCAGCTACAGTGAAAATTGTCAATAAATGTACATTCTCCTTTATTAGTTGAATACAAGGGTACAATCCATCGATACTCTAAAAGCTTTGACTACATGGACTTCATAAAAGTTTTGCTACTGCCTTGTTTGTCTACTTATTTTCTTAAATATGAGTTGATTTTAAAGACCATTTGAGTTTTGCTTTGTGATTTACACTGGGCAATACTATTTTACGCAGAAAAAGAAAAAGATCGATGGAGATTCAAGTCTCTGAACATATTAACATGTTTTTCTTCCAATAGGATGATCGCCACGTGCTCCATTTTTACAAATTGGATACTTAAAAAATCGAGCCAAATATCCTATATTAATGTCGACAAACCCTTGCTAGGTTATCCTAAAAAAAACTACACACATGCCCTTGTGAAATTGGGTGTTGTTTACTTCATGCACTTGTCGGTGCCGTGCCAGAGTGAAGCTCGATGTCACATATGCACCTCTGAAACACCACCAGAGTCATGCTAACATTGACGCATCAACCAGGAATTCACCGATCGGAGTAAGAAGATGTTGGCGATAACAATTTGGAAAATAGATCGTTGTCCCGAAGAAGGCGAAGAAGAGGGTTGGACAACATCCAAAATCTAACTAGAGAGATCCGATGAGACATAACCTCATAAGCTCCCCGACGACAGCAAAATTGGCGAACGTTGCGGACCAAAGGAGTTACATAACCAAGACACGAAGCGACATCGTCTACCCTAGCGAAAGACATTTGATCGAAGACCACCCTTCACACGAAGGGGGAATTTGACAATTTGCCACCCCTTACTTGGCACATTGACGATTTTTCACTTTTTATTTTGTATTTGATCTGGTGACACTCTTTACTTGGGTGTTTGATATTTTGCCCTCTGTCAAATGGGTCCCACAAAAAATGACGAACTTGCCCTTACCTCTCGATTGACCAGGAACAGAGGAGCTGTCGGTCGTTCTCATCCCCTCTCTCGCACGCAGGGTCGAACGCAGGTGACGACGGCGGCTACTGGATGTCGGCGGCGGCCCTGGTGAGTCCCTCTCTCTCGCTCCCTCCCTCTTTCCCCTCCCTCTCTCGCGCTCATCTCCTCGGCGGCGCCCCTAGGGTTAGGGTAACAAGCAAGCGGAGCGGCGGCGGCGGCCGGTCAGAGCCTCGCCGCTACTCGCCGGCTCGCGACGCCCCGCACAGCCCCCGGCTCGCCCGCGCATCGACGGCCGCCGCTGCACCTGGAATTCGCGGATTCTCAGGTTCATGCTTCTGCCGTGGCCGCTATGTGCTGCTGCTGTCCATCTGCGCACATACATAAGCCCAGGCGAAGATATCAGCACACAAACTCTTGCTGTACATGCAGTGCTCATACATCACAAGAATCTACATAGTCCTTTTTATCTCCTTGTCCTTTTGATCTGAGGCGGCCTTGGGGGAGCGCAGTAGGAAGATGTAAGCGCAATGATGTACACTGTCAGGTAGAGCGACCCTGGCATCAGGTCGAACTTGTTGTGCACTTCCAAGATCCAGTCCACTAGTTTGCCCCTCATCTTGGCATTGATCTCCACCTGTGAGTCCATGTAGTCGTTGTTGCTGTTCAGGCATTGATCTCCGCTGCTATGTGCTGCTGCTGTGTATTGCTTCTATTGCCGCTGCTGCTTACTTGCTGCTGTACATATCATGATTTTTGCTTGATTTTTTGCTGTTACAGACCACATAACTCAGATGAGCTAGGTGTTGAAGACTGCTGAACCGGAGAGAGGTGATCACTACGACGGCTTCGACTTTCCTCCTTTGTTTGTTCCCAAGCCGAGGTGAGAAAGCAAAGTAGCTTCTTTTTGGTGCTCATTGTCCAGTACATTAGCGAATACACACTAACTCCATAGTATGTTGCTCCTTATTGGTCATTGTCGAGTAGGCCGCCTCCTCTGCTGCTGGTCTTCACATTAACTATTAGAGTAGCTCGTTATGTCTACAAGCTTGACGATGGAAGCGAGCAAGTTGTTGCCTTCGGCATTGGCTGATGAGGTAACACATGCAGCACCACAACTTGATGTGGCTGTCACTCCAACAAGGCACATGATCACTATGCCAGCGAGTCTCCAAGGACGTCCCAATCCAGTGACAAGAAGGATGTTGGCCATGGCATAGGCTGATGAGGCGTCGCAGAAACCTACCCCAACCGTGGAGGACACCATTGTTGAGTAACGTGATTGTATTAGGAAACATAGGTTAGACTAGGAAATATTCTGGCTTGCCTTGTACTCCAAGTAGATCATGTACTCCTATATATATGCTCATGAGGCTCAAGCAATACAATGAACTATTCCACCAATCCCTCTCTCCCTTCTAACATGGTATCTATCGCAAGTCGATCATAAACCCTAGCCGCCGCCGCTTCCGCACCCGCGCGTCGCCCCCGGGGCGGTCGACCTCCATGACCGCCGCCGGGGGCCGCGCCGCCCGTACCTAGGGTTCGTCTACCCCCTTCGTCTTCGTCCAAGCACCAGCCCGTCGCCAGCGTCGCCGTCATCTACCCCAACCACTTCGTCTACTCCGACCACCGTTGGTGACATCGGCCCCGCGCCGATGGACGCCGCAATCGTCGTCGAGTTCTTCTCTGCTGGCCCCTCCGACTTCTCCGACATGGCGTACAGCTCGTGCAGGTCCCTCGTTTACGCATGCCCGGTGCTGGCAACACCGATGCGTGCCTTCATCCACGACGTGTCCCCGGGCCTGGCAAGCCTGGTCGGCGCTTCGTCAACTTCGTCTTTGTCCGTCTACGCATGCCCGGTGCTGGCAACACTGGTGTGTGCCTTCGTCCACGATGTGTCCCCGGGCTTGGCAAGCCCGCCGCGACGCGTCGTCAACAACATCTTCTTCCCGGCGCACCACTACTTCGACACCACTGCGCCTATGACTAACTCGGCGCCTCCTTGCGCCTGCGGCTCCACGGCGACTTCCTCGACACCGGCCACCCCGACTCGACATCGACCACGGCATTCTTCGCACGGCTACCTCGACCACGGCTCCACCACACACGCTCTCGGCTACATCGACAAACGGCACAAAGGGCTACCGCCTGCTTGAGCAACCTCGTTGGTTTCCACTCCAGCCACGACTCCGCGATGCATCGACCGTTACGACTGTGGGGGGTGTCCGTCGGCTTGCCTTCGGATTCTTCTCCAGTCTCACCGTCTGCATCGCTACCGTTGTGACTGCGGGGGGATGTTGAGTAACGTGATTGTATTAGGAAACATAGGTTAGACTAGGAAATATTCTGGCTTGCCTTGTACTCCAAGTAGATCATGTACTCCTATATATATGTCCATGAGGCTCAAGCAATACAATGAACTATTCCACCAATCCCTCTCTCCCTTCTAACAACCATGATAGCATATGACATGGCCTCAAGCTCAAAAGCTAGAATGTCGACCCCGAAGAGAAGGAAGTACTAGTGTTGTGCTTGATCTTCTCTATAGTTTTGGTTGTAATATGACAAACTTAGCATCCTTTACTTTGGATATAACGTGCCAGCAGCTATTGTTTGTAACATGGCAACTACTGTGGCCTTGTGCTTTTGTTTGTAAAACATGACAGCAATTATGGCCTTATGGTAGATGGTATATAAACATGTTAAATGCTTTATTTTGCTATATTATCTTCATATTCTGTCCTGGTGTATGAATATGTCCATCTGAAAATATATGTTTGAATTTGGATGTTGTGCGCATACATGTCTTCAAAAGTGAAAAAACAGCCAAAATGCTGTCCAAATTGATCCAAAATGCTGCCCAAATTTTGAACAATTTTTTTGAACCACCTAGAAAAATTTCAAAGAATTACAGAAAATCATTCATATATGTGTAACTAATCTGGAAAAGTTCCATGCAATTTCGATCATCGGTTCAACGGCAAAATGCATTTTAACTTTGAGTTTAACTAGTTTAATCATATTTTGGCCGAAATTTGAAAGTTGTCAGAAAAGTTTCAAATAATTTCAAAAAATCATTCATATATGTACGACTAGTCTGGGAAAGTTTCATGCAATTTGGATCATTGGTTCAACGGCAAAATGCATTTTGGACTTTGAGCTTAACTAGTTTGACCATCTTTTGACCGAAATTTAAAAGTTGTCAGAAAAAATTCAAAAAATTACAGTAAATCATTCATATATGTGTGACTAATCTGGGAAGGTTTCACGCAATTTGGATCATTGGTTCAACGGCTCTATGCATTTCAGTTTTGACCTTATGGAGATGTATAATGGAGCTCATGGGAGCAGCAGGGGCAGCCCGCGTACGTGAGGCAGCAGGAGGTGTCGGGGAAGCTTTTGAGGCAGCAGAGGGCGAAGGCCGCAGGGCAGCAGGAAGGCCCGGCGGGGGAGCAGCAGGGTACACCGGCGGCGGCTGTGGTTATGTGCAGGGGTTGATGCACTGATTTGGATGGGAATGGCTAAGGATGTGCTCTGTTTAGGTCAAACAGGTACAAGGGTACAATGGTCCTGTATTTCTTGTACTTAGTTTGTCTATTATTTTCATAAATTGTTTTTGTGTTGAAAAGTGGCAAAAGATCAAAGTCCAAAGAAATAAGTGTCATCAGATCAATTACAATGTAACTAGTGGCAAAATGTCAAAGTCCAAAGTAAAGGGTGGCAAAAAATCAAATCGCCCCACACAAAGACACTACCAGATCCACCACTCCATAAGAGCAACGACTAGACGACCCCCCTGCCCTCCTCTGTGCCACTAGTTTGGAACGCGTGGAACCCCGGAGGGGTCGTCTACTTCGACTCTTGATCGGCGAATTGTCTCGGAGAAATTCTCCCAGCTGAGAGGTATAACCTAGCTGCGGGAACCATCGGGCTTCACCAACAGACTACACCGCTTCTGCTATCTATGAGACCACCGGCGATAAGGTTGATCAGGAGTTGGGGAAATTTTATTCTAGATTATACGAGTATAACTTTTTTATGTCTCATATTTATATATCATAAAAAAGTTATAAAACAACGATGGTGGTTGAAGGTAATTTTTGAAATCCATTACGTCGTAACATTTTTTTAGCGAAGATAATTGTCACCTTACCCGTTCCATTTTGAGTTGTTGAATGCATTACAATACTTCCCACAGAAATACATAAATAAGAATGAATTATAGTACAGTATCCGTTTGCAACTCAAGCCATCCAAATACTAAAGTGACTCAACCAAATAAAGGGGATTATGAGATGGATCGAAGAAGGGAAGCTCCTGCACCACGGATAACGTGTGTGGTCCAGGATCTCATGCACTAGTGCATGTCTAGCACCGAAAAATTATACGTACTAATGAAAGTAACCCTAATATAAGTGTGGATCAAAGAGACAAGCATGACGCCCGGGGTTCCCTTTAGTTTGGCCAATTCGCTTTGCTGCCCAGATACACTATGAAATGAAAAGGTGTGTGATCAGAAGGCCACACGGTCGACATATATTACTTCCTCGACCGGTGTGGCGTGGAAACGAACAGCGCGTTCACTCGATGAACTACAGCACCTCCGGACGGCATGGCTACCGAAATGAACCACACGCTTTTGTTTAGTTGTTAATTCAACGGATATGATATGATAGTGTATCTTTTCGACGGCCTACCTTTCGACCGGGGATGATGATGACGATGACTAAAAGGCGCAGGAGGAGGCCAAACCTCTGCAAGCCCGATCAGCCGACGATGCATGACATAGGCTTCGCATCCACTGGACACTGACCGGCCGTCGGCATAATTCTACTGGATCATTATAAAGAAATGGGGTTAACTAACGGAACGGACGTAGTAGTACGTCGGCACGCCTGGGTGCGAATCTTGTGCCTAAAGAGAGCTGCTTAAAATATGCGGCGCTGCGTGGTCTGCAGTTCTGTGCACGTAGGAAGCAGCTGAGCGCGCAACGCATGCTCGCTAGGCTTTCTAAGCTAAGACCAGTAGTCATTATCTCGCAGACGTGTCCTGATCTGTTGTTTATGTGGTATACTACAGTGTGCTTGGCGGCTGATCACGCGGGATCAATGCTCCAAACATTTGGTAGTGGGATTGGGATAGACTAGGGCCCTGTTCGGTACCACTTCGCTCCACAACTCTCGGAGCGGAAAAGAAAATGCATTCAGGAAACTAAACATAAAATTCCAGTAGCTGAGAAAAAAGAAAAAGGAAAATAAATAAACACATGCACCGCACACGAAGGGTCTGTTTGGATGCCTCCACCGTTTTTGGGTCAATTGCATGTATACTCAACTAGGAGAGGCTGAGTGCAAACGACAATGTTCTGCATCGCACCACTGAGCAGACTTATACCTGTTGTTTGGTCGTCTGTATTTGTGATTCGGGTGTGAGCATATGCAAATCACAACAATTTGTTTGTGTGCAATGTGTTGTTCTGCTATGCAAATCACAACAATTTATTTGTGTGCAATATGTTGTTCTGCCCGCCCCTTTTAAATCAAGTAAACTAGCAATCAATGTGCACCACACTTCATAGCTTAATACACAACACATAAAACATGCAACAACACAAGATTAACACATCAACGGTGCCTAAATTACCACTTAACCGACATCAACGGTTTAACATATGTTAGTTTTTAGAATAGTGGGGGCATCCCTTTCCCCCGCACCACATCAGAAGGGTGTTCCTCCCTGAGTAAAATATGGCCAGTTTTAACAAACCCACCGATCAGACTACTACTGCTTACATCAAACGGCCTTCGCGGACCTTCAGATTGCCTGGGCTGGGTTAGATGACCCTTGATAGACGCGCTTATGGCATCTTAACCGGCAAATCCTAGAGTTCTTGACGTCGATATCTGAACCTTCGGGTCGAGGTTATCAAGCTTGACAACAATAATGTCGCAGGGCTTGATCTTGTGCTTCTGGGAGAAGCACTGCCAGCCCTGCCCTAGCACGAGCTCCTCGTTGAAGTCCTAGACATGCACGAAGTACTCGTACCACCTGTTGGCGGAGAGCTTGATGCTGAGCGTGAGGCAGGCGTATATCCACTTTCTCATCACAGGCTGAAAAGCCTTTGGGATGACGAACATGGTGATATTCTCAGCATTTCGGATATGCGCGCAAAATCCTCGGTGGACAACCAATCTTGGGCAACAGCTTCGCCGCCTCCTTCCTCCTCCCTGACATGTCTATCCTTGCTAGTCACTGGTTCTCGGGGATGAAGTCCTCGACGCCGTGTCTTCCACGACTGGGACCTCATGACCGACTTGGTCTTACTCAGTCTTCATCGCTTTTTTAGTTCATAAGACAACAACGAGTAACATCGTTGCACTGCACAACTAGGCAGTGACTTGAGCAATGCATGTTGCTATGATCAGTGGGCATGCACATTGCTATGGCCAGTGCCTACTGATCATAGCACTGATCAGTACGTATGCACATTGCTATGAGCAGTGGGCATGCAAACATAGCAAACACATTTAACAAGCATATCATTCCTAGTAATCATGCAAACATAGCAAGCATATTATTTTTGACGGAACCTCGTCAGAGGGCGGGGAGCTCCCGCATTGCATTAAGAAGAAGAGAATTGGTCCAGTTAATAAGGGAAACCGGACCCAAAGACCGTACATGGCACGGTTAATCAAGGGAAACCGGCGAAGACCACACACACCCGACTAGCACTCAAGGAACATCGTCCGAGCCGGATACAAGAGTGCCTAGGCCCAAGACCATCGACAACACAACATACCCAACCAAATCAACCTCTGCAACCTCAAGAACACGCCTGCACCCAGATGTGCGTTCGTGCCTAACCTTCAGAAAAATGCTATCACACATTAACCTCCACCAAGGCACGAATTGCCTGGATCGCCGTCGTCTGAGCGGTTTCTTGTACATCCGCAAATAAGACTTCATCTTCTCTTGCACATCCTCCTCGGTGACTTTCTTAGATGTCGTTCCCTTTGGTAGCTCCTCAAAAGCCTCCGCCAACCTATATTCAGCACGCTTGGCAGTCGGGATGTTGCAACTTTTGTTCTTCTTATCCAAACGTCCACTACGCCTCTCGGAACAAGTAGATGCCCCTTCAATCTGCACATGAATCGGTGCTTCGAGCAAGGACCGCGGCGCTGTGCAACTGAAGCTACTTAGGAACTCATCCAGCAAGGTGGTTGAAGCTGGACCTTGAGGCATGCCAATGTCACCAAGTAGCTCCTCGGACCCCGAAGACATCATATTGGTAGTGCCCCCTGAAGAAAGCATCACTGGAGAGGAGACCAAGGGAGGCACCTCTGCAGCCAAGCCAGCAGGCAAAACCACCTCAATCTGCTCCATGTCCTTGCTCACTTTGACTGTCTCCTCAACCGTTCCTTGCTCCTCCTCGTGTTGAATCACCATCTTGTGCAAATCTACATCCAAAGTAGGAAAAACATCTGCAGGGAGCGCCATAGTAACCAGTACCTCGGACGAGCAACCAGCCACACTAGCCTCACTGACACCCTTAGCACAAGCAACAACGAGAGGCGCCTGTTCCTCATGCTCACACCAGGGGGGAGGCGGATCCATCGGCGCCGAGGAAGAGAAAGGCCCCCCACCGATCCTCGTAGTCCCACCCTCTCGCACCTCAGGAGACCCATTGATGGCCGACCAAGAAACAACACTGCCACTGATAGCCTCCAGCCGCTCTAAGAGGCTCGAAACCTGAACCGCCCAACCCTGCAGCGCGAACGCCATGTCGCGGAGAGGCTGAATGACCTCCTCAGTACGAGCAGCAGCCAGGGCTTGCACCTCGGTGCGCAGCGCCTCGATCTGAGCTGCAAAGTGGGGTTGCAGCAGCCCCAATTCAGCAGCAATGGAAGACTTGACGAGGTCGGCAAGACCTGAGCAAGGGGAGCCGGAGTTGCTACAAGGCGCCTCCTGAACGAGCACAGCCGGAGAGGCTGCAATGGAGGCCCACGAGTGATGTCGCGGATCTGGCGGAGGCGCGTGGCAGGGTGGCGCAGCCGGTGACCGACGTGGAGAGGCCGCAGGCGAGGGGGAGTGGCGGGTTGAAGCTTGTCTGGCCGGAAGGCGCGTCGGGCACTCCCGCTCGCGGTGGCCAGAGATCCCACAACCCAGGCACCTTATAGGGTCGCGGCAGTCAGCCACGAAGTGCTCCGACGCGAGGCAACGGAAGCAGCGGCCGTACGTTCTCCTCTTGAAGGCGAGGGAGAGGCCGACCCCTTTCCTGGGAGATGGAGCAGGCGCCTTCTCCATCCACGAACGACGCTGTCCCCCAACCTCCACCCAAGGCTGCTCGGAAGACGCCACAAGTGCCTCGGCGACCAGCTTCGGCCTAGAGTTCGCGGGAAGGCGAGGTGGAGGAGGTGGCAGCAGGAGCTCAGAGCACCCCAGGGAGCAAGGGACGGGAGCCTCTAGCCCTCCAACGGCGGCAGCAAGCGAGGGATCTGGATCTGGATCGGGAGGGGGGCAGGGAGCGGGGGGTGGAGGTGGAGTGGTGGCTGGGAGGGCTGCTGGGGAGAGGGAGGTGGAAGCTGAGGAGGCCATGAGACAAGGATGAGGATGGGCTCAGGGATCGAAACTACGCGGCGGCGGCCGCGGCGGCGGCGGCGTCGTCGCGGGAGCTCGCTCTCATGTCTCTTCAATAAGAGATGGACTTCTCCCAGTAACTAAATCCAACCCATAGCAAGCATATCATTCCTACTCTGATCATGCATGTTCTACGATAGCATATGGCAAGCACTAGGCTAACATTCCTAGTAATCATACATAGCACCAACATGTTTCTAGCATTGTTAAAATAATCAGTAATCATAAATAGCATGGACACATTCGTAGGAACCATGCACATAGCATCAACACGAACACATTATAAGCACATGGAAAGTACAAATTGTATGCACATAGCATGGTTCAAATAGATTCGACGCGAATAGATTCGAATCTAATCTAATCCAATCAAATCATTCAGATCAAAGGAACTGCCCCAACAAAACCTTAACCGCCCCACAATTTGAATATGTAGACAAGAGATTTACTTACCAGATTTACCTGGGGTGCCACCGGAGGTGGAGGTGTAGACTGCGCTGGACCAAACCCAGATGGGAATGATGGTCCGGCCAAGGTGGATGTGTCGAAACCCAATCTGACAACCCAATTGTTGCTGCAACAGCCGTCACAATCGCCGCACTAGAGGTCCACAGCGTCGCAGTTGAGGGAGTGGCCTGAGCGAGCGTAGAAAACTCTCGCACGAGAATGGCAAACATCGCCCCGGGTGCGGTCGAGGTGCTGGCACGTGCAGCTCCCATCCAGTATGTCGCCGCCGCCACAACTGAAGAACTACCGGTCCCTGCCGTAGACATTGGAGTGAACGCCGATGGAGGATTGATTGTTGCGGACCATGGCCTCCTGCAGAAGGGGGACGGGGACCGGATAGCCGTCAGCAACCGGCTGTGGTCAACGCCTTCCTCCGTTAGGCTTTCGACCTAGCGGTTGTTGTACTTTGGGTCGACATGAATGGGACTGGGGCGGCGTGGTGGTGGAGCGGCCATCGGAGAGACTGAAGCGACGGTGAGAGAGTGATGAGTGAATGGGGTTGGGCAGTGAGGGAAGCGAGGCGTGAGAGTTAAGGCGTGTTAGAGACGTCCCATCCGTCTCTTCCGCTTCCCCACAGGTGCAGGCGAGAGCCAAGCGTGGCTCGCCACACAGCCTAGCACAAGAAATAGCGGTCGATTTGGTCGTTCCCCCTCAGCCTGGTTTGGAAGTGCTTTAAACGTCGTGCGGGCAGATGCAGCTCAAGCAACTAGACATGCTATTTTTTTGCACCGCGTGAGTCTGGTAGGCCCTCGTGTAGACTACCAAACGCATCCAAATACTGGCACAAGGCGCGCGTTTAACAAATTTCATGACCAAACTCTGCAATCATTGATGCCTGACGATGGATAACTAGTGGGAGCGTAGCGATCACCCAAATGCATGCTTAAGATGAGTGACAGTGAGCAATTAAGTATTGGCAAAAGCGTCTTACTCCACGATTCATACGTAGGCAGTGATGCCATCAACAAAGCAAACAAGAAAACTTTTGCGACGGAACACCATGGTTAGGTACTCCCTCCATCCGGAAATACTCGTCGGAGAAATAGATGTATTTAGATGTATTTTAGTTCTAGATACATTCATTTTTATATGCATTTCTCCGACAAGTATTTCCGGACGGAAGGAGTACATACGTATGTAGAAAACTAGGAAGTTCAGTTCGAGAGAATTCCAATACACCCGGCCGTGACGTAGGTAGGTGCTCTTTTTTTTTACGTAGGTAGGTAGGTGCTCTTCACAAGTTTGTGAAGAAGACTCGACGACCGGACGGACGAATTCTCAACGTGCGCGCGTGCGTGCGTGGTTGGTGTCCCCATGCATGAGGTGCACATGCATGATAACTCTAGCTAGTACTCGATCGGATCATATGTTTGGAAATCACGAGAGCCACTAGAAGTCCATAGCTTTGTGGAAGCTTTATGTCTTGGGTCTGGTCTGGGTTGGTCGATCGTCCATTCCCACTCGAATCGTAATCTGACGTACTCCTCCGCAAAGCAACGGTTCCGGGCTTGTGGCCTGCATGCGGCGATTCTGGACCTTCCGTTTGGTCGTTGCCTCGCTCGCTGCCGGCCAGAGTTGCACGGTAAGTAGAATCATTACGTAGGGTATAAGCATTTTCGAGTTGCACGCATGGTCTTGCTCGACAGGGATGGACGGTTGGTTTGCCAATTCCGCCGCCACCTGATCTGATCTGCCTGTTCGAGCATTTTAGAGCATCTCTAATAAAAGATGCTTATACCCTACGTAATGATTCTACTTACCCCGCCGCCCGACGTCGCCGCTCCGACCTCGCCCAATAACCTCACCACCCGCGCGCCTTCCACCCCGTCACCGCCGCTCGACGTTGCCCCCACGTCGTCCGCCCCGTCGCCTCTGCTTCGCCGTCCACCTCCACACACTGCCGCTCCGACCTCGCATGACCCCGCCGTCCCCTCAAATGAAGTACTAGTTGAAATATAGTTTTTACATCTTCATTTGCATCTTCTATTGGAGTAGCTGTTTTACATCTTCGTTTTGCATCGTTTGGAGTTGACCCTTTTTTTTAGATGTATAAAACACCTTTTGAAGATCTAAATTTTACATCTTCTGCTGAAGATGTTCTTAGCTTCAGAACAAACTTCCCCTCACAAGGAATCTAGAGAAAGAAAGGCTCTGAAATGTTTGCCACCTACGTCTCCGCATCGAAGGCGGCATGTACGGGTGCAATCACGTCTGGCTATCGGTTCGGCCAGCATGAGGAACCACATACACACCAACACTAAAGACCTAACGATACAGTGCGTGCCCATGTGTTTTGCCATATGCACACACATATCATCATACACGAGTACGTATCATCATTCATGGCGTAGAAATATCTAAGCATGCATCATGCCACGTTCAGATTCCGGACGTCGACATGACTGACCCAAGGAGCCTGTCGGGGTCTCAGCACCAAGCATTGGTTTACGTACCGGCGCAACGGCGTTCATCTCCCAGAGTCGGCAGCCGCACATGGTGGTACTAGGGTGCTACTCCTACTGGCCTAGCACCACTCTAGCAGGGACCCTCTAGCAGTCGGCACTTGCTCCCGGCGGTTGGGTTGGGTGCTCGCTCGGTCACATGGCCGTGTCCAGTCGTCCAGGAAACGAGGGCCAGCCATCGGGATCGGGTGCTCCGGTGGGCAGTCCATGTTATGTGTCACTTCACTCGTCGCTACCGCCGCGTACCCGGCCGACAAAGATCCCGTCCCAGTAGCCAGTAGGCGCGCTTCCTCAGATTGATTGGTTTGCGCGATCAAGTATCATGCATCTCTGCATCCATTTGGCCATTTCTTCTGCAGTGGCGCACCTGCTATGGAAGAAGGAATTAAAGAGGAAGTTTCGATTGTAGTAAAAGCTACTGTAGAGAAGAAGGCTTGTAAAGATCCCAGTGAAAGACGACGGACAATGCACAGGGATATGACCACTGGCGGTCATGCATACGATGCGATTGCTATTTTATTTCTTTGAAATTGAGGCAAAAGATTTGCCTCTTCAGTTAAATAAGGGAGAGTAGATTTCAGACTTCTTTACAACGCACTCACAAATGCGGCATGGCAATTACTCATACACTATGATGTTCCCTAGTTTCTTTGCGCCGCGGTCACCCAAAGTTTTGCAGGGTAAAGAAAAGAGTGAAGACACAAGGACCAACTAGTGGGGGAAAGGAAGGCAGCAGAATGTGCCTTTCACCAACCAAATCTTCATCACATTCAAAGATGCTAACATGCAGGCAGGGAACCTTTCGAGTGGATGCTTTCCTCCCTGGGCATGTAAGTCAGCACTTGAAGCAGCTAGTGACTCAAAACTTCCAGCAGACTAGACAGCACAAAGCTGACTGAACAGCACCCAAACAGTTCACATGGTGTGTGTTTTGGGGGAAAGATGCCGCGTCCATCATTACTGACCCCCTTCTTACCACACTATTAGCTAGTGACATCTCAAATCGGCACAATATCTTGTTTTGGTTGTACGTACAGCAACAACCCATCAGACACCAGAATCATCACACGAGATTCTGTGAGAACATACAGCGATCGCTTATAGCATCAAAGACAGGCAACACACTATGAACAATGATAGAGCAGATAGCAATTTGTTACTTGTGCAATCATATTTAGCAAAGCTCGGTTCATCTGCTGAACATGAATGTACCTCTACGTTTTTCATTTTCACTAACAGGAGGACAACTTTAGACATCATCAATCAGCTCCTTCGGAGGCAAGCATGATCACACGTATTTCTCTAACATGTTTTTCGATGAGCAATTCATATTATCTGGGCCCAATCACCCATTTTTCATGCCCTTGCCCTGTACAGAAGCATGGTAGAACCAAACACCCAAGCAATGTCTATGGTAAGCACACGTATCAAACGTTCGATATACTCAATATCGGAATATAAACAAATGAAACTTGAACATCCTGTATATTATCTGAGGTTTCCTTAAGCTAAAATTCTACAGTCCTTCCAAATGCTAGTATTTTACCGTGTGCAGTCTCTAGGCTAAGTGGATCTCAAGTATATCAGACTAGGCAGACAAATAGACTGGGATTGTCCTATCCCAGTAGACTAGTGTCCAGATGTCAGTGTATGTGTCTAGCAGCTCCAAACTCCTTGAGCTCATTGGAAACCGGTGTAGTACATCATGTTCTCACCATCATGGTCAGATCATCACTGTGCTGCCGGCTCGAGCAAGAGCGGTGCACGCCATCAAGGATTTTGGTGAGCTTTAGGAAGATTGGAACATGCTCCAGATATTGAAGGCAAAGTCCAGGCAGCGTTCTAGCAATGCTGCTACACACGGCCACGTTGCCGATGAGATTAGGAGCTCCTGCCTTGCCAATCATAAATTGGAGATATAGCAGGAGAGTAAAAATAAAGATGCGCTGTAAGTTCTGGAATTTTGAGAAACAGTTAGCCGATAAACAATAGTGGCAGCCACCATTGAAGCATGTCATTCCAGTGGCATGGGATTGAATCAATTAGAAAAAAGGCAGTAGGAGATTCTAGAAAAACAATTCTAAGAAAGAACCAGCAACATAGACTTAAATTTTTCAAAATCAGAACAATGGGCTGTCGGGGATTAGTGTACTCGGGTCAGTTCGGGCAATGCGTTATATGGGTCTGTATACTACTACTAAAATATAAGACGCTTTTGTAGTTCAATTTGAACAGCAAAAACATCTTCTATTTAGTTACAGAGGTGGTATTATTTTATTTAATGTCCATATAAAAGATCTGGATTGAGTTTATATCCAGTGCCATGACTACCTACATCGATGGAAAATGTTATGCTTGAAAACTCTGTGCAGGAACAACTTTAAGGTTGCTGCAGAACATGCTACTATGTTAGTGTAAATTAAACAGAGAACCCTGCTTTCTCTATGGATTACATGGTTGAACAGGGCATGTCATGACAAAAGTTTGAAAACAACCCCTTTTTGTTATCTCTCTACCACCATGTGTTTCCTTTTTGCAGCACGTTTGGAAATTCTAAATGAAGCCGAATGGACAAGAAATAACTCTACATGTGTACTGTTGTTTCATGTGAACTGCCATACGACTGTGAATACATGGGAGATCAGCTAAATGCACAAATTCAGTCAAATAGATTCTCAGGCAATATACATTTCACAGAGAAAGGTAATGCACAGTTGTATTATACTCCCTCTGTCCCAAAATGAGTGTCACAGACTTGATACAACTTTGTACTCCCTCCGTCCCAAAATTCTTGTCTTAGATTTGTCTAGATACGGATATATCAAGAGTCTACATACGGATGCATCTAATACTAAAACCTGACTTGATATATCCGTATCTAGACAAATCTAAGACAAGAATTTTGGGACAGAGGGAGTACTATTTTGGGACAGAGGAAGTATAATTTTCCTTAGCATCAACAGAAGCTGTAGCAGTTCTGACAGTAAGAAAGCAGAATCTCAGGAACCTACAAGCTTATTAAGGTCTTCATCAACAAAACATTTTCTCAGGCTTCATGAAAACAAAATTGCCAATACTAAATATATTTTGATGGCTTGGCTCTGTGTGAAGAAGCGAAAGACTGTTCTGATGCTGGGTACCGGGACCCCCGAAGCAGTAGTTCCCAGGATATGGCACTCAAGCTGGCGTTTGATGTTCTTATCCTTCTAGCGTTGTGTCCTTATTTGTCCTGGATTCTATTTAAATTCCATCCTTTATGGCCTGTATCATTTGGTGCTGTATAACATTGATAGTTGTTTCACTTCAAGTAAATGGAACAGGGCGATGAGCCTTTCAATCTAAAATCAGGATATTTTGAAGTGTAGATAGTTAACTACTCCCTCCGTCCCATAATATAAGACGTTTTCGCAAACTATGTTAGCTTGCAAAAACGTCCTTTATTATGGGACAGAGGGAGTAATATCTTGAGTGTTTCTGTTCGACCTGTCTCTCCTGTGAATATCTTTTATGGTTTAAACTCTGTGCCTGCCATTATGGACATGGTTCCCGCAGTATTGATTTGTAAGAACTCAATAAAAATGTAGCCGGGGGGCTCCCCTGTTTATCGAAAAAAAAAGTGTACAGTGATATTGCCGGATCAACTAGGAAACCCGAAGAAGTCGGCCATATAAACGTAAGATGGTAGGGTAAAGAAAGAGTGAGTGAAGACACAAAGATCAAATAATGGGGAAAAGGAAGGCGGCAGAATGTGCATAGCAGAGCTTTCACCAGCCAAATCTTCATCATATTCAAAGATACTAACACGCAGGGAACCTTTTGAATGGGTGATTTCCTGGGCATGTAAGTCAGCATTTGAAGCAGCTAGTGACTCCAAACTTTCAGCAGACTAGACAGCACCCAAACAGTTTCACATGGTGTTTTGGGGACAAAGATGCCGCGTCCATCATTACTGCCTTATTACCACACTATTCGCTAGTGACATCTCAAATCGGCATAACATTTTCTTTTGGCTGTAACACTCTTGGTACAGCAACTACCCTGTCTGTTCCTTTTCCCTATCAAGTTGTTTGTTACTCCCTCCGTAAATAAATATGAGCGTTTAAATCACTAAAGTAGTGACCTAAACACTCTTATATTTCTTTACAGAGGGAGTACTTGACATGGCATCAAACACCAGAATCATCACTTAGTAGACTGGACACCACAAAGCTGACTGAACAGCACCCAAGCAGTTGACATGGTGTTTTAGGTTGGAAAGATGCTGCGTCCATCATTACTGCCTTCTTACCACACCCACTATTAGCTAGTGACATCTCAAATCGGCATAATATCCTCTTTTGGTTGTAGCGCCCTTGGTACAGCCTATTGTTCATTTTCCCTATCAGGTTGTTTGTTACTTGACATGGCATCAAACACCAGAATCATCACACGAGATCCCGTGAGAACATACAGCGATTGCTTATATCAAAGACAGAGGCAACACACAAAGAACAATGACATTTTAAAAAGCTCAGCTACCAAGCCTTTTATGCTCTTTTCAGGTGCAGTGTAAATAAATGAAAATGCCCGTACCTCTATATGATTTTCATTTTCCAACACCCGTTACCTGGGGGTTCACTTACAAGAGGACCAGGTAGGTCAACTGTAGACACCACCAATCAGCTCCTTCAGAGGCACGTATTTCTCTTAACATGGTTTTTGACGAACAATCCACAGAATTAAATCAACTGAGAGTCCCAATCACACATTTTCATGCCATTGCCCTGTACAGAAGCATGGTTGAACCAAGCACCCAAGCAATGTCTATGGTAAACACACGTATCAAATGATATACTCAATATCGAAATATAAACAAATAAAACTTGAAAATCGTGTATATAATCTGAGGTTTTCTTAAACTAAAATTACATTCCTTGCAAATGCTAGTATTCAATTGTGTGCGCTCTGTAGGTTAAGTGGATCTAAAGTGCATAAGACCAGACGACCCAATAAACATGGATTGTCTTGTCACAATAGACTGGTGTCCAAGATGTCAGTGTATGTGTCTAGCAGCTCCAACTCCTTGAGGTCATTGGTCATTAGTCACTGGTCACCAGTGTACTACATCATGTTCTCACCGTCGTGGGCAGATTATCAGTGTGCTGCTGGCTCGAGCAAGAGCAATGCACGCCATCAAGGCTTTTGGTGCGCTTAGAAAGATTGGAGCATGCTCTAGATATAGAAGGCAAACTCCAGGTAGCGTTCTAGGCAATGCTGCCTCCATCTCGGCTAACACGGCCACGTTGCCGGCGAGATTAGGGGCTGCTTGCTGCTGCCTTTCCGATCATAACTTAGATATAGCGAGAGTGAAAACAAAATACACAATAAATTCTGGAGTTTTGAGAAAAGGTAAGCCAGTAAACAATTGTAGCAACCACCACTGAAGTATGTCATTCCAGTGGCATGGGATTGAATCAATTAGAAAAAAGCAGCAGGAAATTCAAGAAGAAACATCTATAAAAGAACACCAACACAGACATAAACTTTTCGAAATCAGAACAATGGGCTGTCTAGAGTTAGTGTACCTGGGGGTCAGTTCGGGCACTGTGTTATGTGGGTCTCTGTCTCAAAATGTAAGATGTTTGTCAAAAAATATCTTACATTTTGAGCCTGCCAAAAAACATCTTAGATTTTGAGACAGAGGGAGTATTGTTTTATTTATGTTCATATAAAAGATCTGTGCAGGAAAACTCTGCGCCATGACTACCTACATCGGCGGCAAATGTCGTTTGAAAACTCTGTGCAGGAACAATTTTAAGGTTGCTGCAGAATATGCTACTATGTTAGTGTAAATTAAACAGATAACCCTGCTTTCTCTATGGATTACATGGTTGAAAAGGGCATGTCATGACAAAAGTTTAAAATAACACCTTTTAGTTATCTCTCTACCACCATGTGTTTCCTTTTTGCAGCACGTTTGGAAATTCTGCTTGAAGCCGAATGTACAAGAAATAACTCTACATGTGTACTGTTGTTTCATGTGAACTGTCATAAGACTGTGAATACATGGGAGACCGGCTAAATATTACTACTACTCATTAGCAATTGTAAATAGTCATAGCAGAAACATTGGTTCAGCAGCACAGATTAAGTCAAATGGATTCTCAGGCGATTTTCATTTCACAGAGGAAGGTAATGCTAGTGTTGTTATAGATATGGAGCCACAACGGACCAAAGCACAGTTGTATTATATAATTTTCCTCAGCATCAACAGAAGCTGTAGCAGTTCAGACAGTAAGAAAGCAGAATCTCAGGAACCTACAAGCTTATTAAGATCTTCATCAACAAAACATTTTCTCAGGCTTCATGAAAACAAAATTGCCATTACCTCATATATTTTGATGGCTTGGCTCTGTGTGAAGAAGCGAAAGACTTTCTGATGCTGGGCTCTGGAATCCCCGAAGCAGTAATTCCCAGGATATGGCACTCAAGCTGGCGCTTGATGTTCTTATCCTTCTAGCATGTTTCCTTTTTGTCCTGGATTCTATTTAAATTCTATCCCTTACGGCCTGTATCATGCATGATGTATAACATCGACAGTTGTTTCATTGCAAGTAAATGGAACAGCGCGATGAGCCTCAATCTAAAATCATGATATTTCGATGTGTTGATAGTTAACCAATATCTTGTTGTCTGCTAAAGGTATGCAGATAGATGAGAACTGTTGTCAACAGAAAAAGTAATCTAACATACCTCCAAATTACCAAATAATATGGTTAACTGTACAAACATTACCCCATGTTTGCAGTTTTACTAGTACAGTTAATGCAGCAATTCTTTTAATATCTGAACGGAGATGAAACAGAAGGGTTTCTGTGTGTGTGTTTCATTTTTATTCTCATGAAAGTATATGCCTGATTCGAGTTTTTCCTTCGAAGAGATACATTTTCAACTTTGATATCAGTGAGAATAACATTGTCACATACATTAATATTATGCGGCATCCTTTCAATATATCGTTCTCATTAGTAAATCAGGAGCACGCCTGTAGATTTAAATCCTTAGAATTTTATAAAGATATCAGTGGTATCCATGTGCAACAAGTTGGTACATAAAAGAATTCACTGAGAATCAACCAATAGCAAGGATCACCTCAATCGATTTGCTATGGACAGAAAACAAATTCTAATCAGAACACGGAAGGATAAATTTGCAGCTTTAATTGTGATCAGCAGTCTTTTTTATTGAACATGAGAGAATGGCAATAGCTATCATGCTTTCAGTAATCTACCTGAAAAACTAAGATATATATGATTAACTTAGGTGAAGCCACCATGGTACAACAAGGATGATTTCACTTAATAATCACCAGCTACTTCACAACCTAGTTAAACAAAAATAAGAACCATCTTCTAGTAGGTTTGGTACCTGTTATAGAAGCTGATTGTACATTATGTTGCTAGGTCTTCAAGCATATTCATGCAATTCAAACACACATCACCACCAACATCACAAGACCAACTATGATGCAGGTTCTTGTCTCAGTTAGCGGCTTGCTGCGGTTCTCCAGTTTCTCCCCTGTTCTCTGTATCCTCGTCATCGCTCTCCTCGTCCTGTGAAGCAACACCCGCTTCAATGTTCTCCTCATCCTCTTCTTCATCCTCCTCATCATCATAGTCATCCTCATTCTCCCCATCTGCACCATAGTCGTCTCCCATCATTTGGTCGCCACGAACTGTCTTCCTCTCCTTGCCCTTTGCTTTACCAGCCTCCTCCCTCCCCATATGCATCAAATGCAGGAACTGATACCTTATCCCCATCATTGGGTGCTTGTCCACCAACATATGCCTCCGGTAGGCTTCCCGGAGCACCACCGTTTGGGTCCTCAGCTTATGCGACAGGTAGAAAATCCCTGGGTGCCTCGCAAGCACCTTCCTGAACCCCGGCGGTAGCCTAAGAGCCTCCCCAAGCTTGACCAAAACCTCCTTCTCCATCTTCTTCCCCACAGTGAGGCTGAGCGCCTCGTGCAGCACCGCCACAGTCCTCTTCTCCGTGATGTCGCTCCTCGGAGCCAGGTGTGAACCATCTTCGTACGGCGAGATGTAAGGCAGCTTCTGCCACTCATCCAGCCACTTGCGAACGTTCTTGTCGAGCTCAAATCCACGGGGGAACGAGAGCTGGAAGGCGATGGGGTCGCCGACCTTGTAGCCGCCGGTCCGCTGCGCGTAGGACTGCACGGCCGACACGGCGAGGTCCTTCCGGTAGCAGACGAGCTCGAGGAGGCGGCCGTCGGCGGAGAGCGCGAAGTAGTCCGGGTAGTGCGGGAGGAGCGAGCGGGGGAAGTCGGAGGGGAGGCCGAGGTCGAGGCGGATGCGCGCGACGAGGTGGAGCGGGAGCGCGCGGGAGGGCGCGAGCATGAGGAGGCGCAGCAGGCGGTCGGCGGCGTCGGCGCGGGTGGCGTCGACGGCCTGCGCCTCGTCGAGGTGGAGCGCGCTGAGCCTGTGCGTGGGCGAGACGGTGACGGGGTGCGGCGAGAGCGCGAAGGCGGAGGCGTAGAGGCGGAGGAAGCGGAGCGGGCGGAAGGGGAAGGGGATGGTGGAGGGCAGCGCGTGGAGCGGCACGGCGTGCGGCGGCGGCGCGGCCGTGAGGAGCGCGTCCTTGGTGAGGAGGAAGGGCACGAGGTGGCGCTCCCGCTCCACGACGTGGTCCAGCGCGCGGTCCCGGCCCCACGGCACGCGGGCCTCGAGGAGGCCCCGCACCGGGACGTAGAGCGCCGCCGGCGGCCGGCGCGGCAGCAGCGGCATTTCTCCGAGCGGTTTTGGGAGGGGTTTTGGTTGGGGAATGCGGCGGTGGTGGGGAGGAGGAGGAGGAGGAGGCGGCGTGGGTCAAGGGTTAGTGCAAGCGCCGCCGGACATGGGCCGCCACGCAGCCCCGGAAAAAAGGCCCGCAAACTGCCGCCGGGCCGACCGCGTTGTCTGTTGCGGGCTGAAGAAAGAAAAAACTCTCCGAAGAAAAAATCTCCTCACCTCCCCCGATGGGGAAAGTTCCCACGGCAGCGCCCTCGTGAGAGCATCTCCAGCAGACCTTGTATTTTGTCGAACTATAAACTGCGTTTGCAGTTTGCATGGAGACGTTTATGTAGACTGAAAATCGCGGCGACAGAGTAGAAACTGTATCCAAACCCGTAAAATTTTAGAAAACTTGTTTCGTGCGAGAAGTTTAAGCAAAAGCTCGCCGGAACTCGCTCGCATAGATAGTTCTTCTTCGCATAGTTAGTTCTTCTTCGCATAAGAGTCGTACACAGCATGCATATATTACATATAAGTACGCCAGAGCTAGAACGGACCTACGCTACCGTACCACTACACAAAATTGAGCTCACCGGAGCTCGTGCGGTAGTTGCTCCTGCTCCCTCGCCGACCGCTCGAGGACGACACGCTTGAGGAGCTCCTCCTGCCCCGGGGGGAGGTAGTCCTCGGGCCCGATGATGCCTCGGCGCGGTGGTGCATCGGGCACGGCGCGAGGCGAGATCTCCTCCTTCGGCTCGCTCTTCACCGGAATGAGCCGCGAGCTCGATGCGCCGATGAGCTCCCCGCGGACCAGTTGCCTGAGAAGGCATGGTGGCGGCGGGCGAGCTCGCGATCAAAGTCGTCAAGCTCGTGGCGATCGAACGCCGGTGGCGGTCGGGAACCGCGGTTGAGCCACCGACGCGCCCCCTGCTTGCGCGCGGCGTCAGATCTGACGCGACGGCGGCGCTCCGCCTCATCCCGAGAGCCGTCCATGGCTTTCGCAGGCTTGCGCGCGGCGGCCGGCGGCGAGAAATCGAGCGGCGCAATGGGGAATGGGGAGAAACACGGCTGGGGGGGGGGGTAGGGTTTCGACCCGCATCTGCCCCACAAACCCGCAGTTATACTGCTTCGGGGGTAACGGTTGTGGGTTGCGGCAAAAAAAATTTGCGGGCCGGACGAGTATACGGGCTCTGTTCTGGCCAGAAAATTGGGCCGAGCCCGTATACTCGCCGGAATTATGCGGGTTCGCGCGTTATGCGGAGTCTGCTAGAGTTGCTCTGACACATCAAACAGCTCGTCCACTACTGCATTTCCTTTGTATTAGTGATCTAAACAGTATCATTACTTGAACACATCAGGCTTAAGCTTCTCCTCTGTCCAGATTCAAAAACTTTTTGTGAGGAAATATTTAAACTCAAGGAGAAGGAATGCTTAAAGGTTTTCTTATTGTGGTTGTGGTGGCATGAAAGAAATAAAGCAAACATTGATGATACAATGAGAACCATCTCCGAAGTATCATCATCTATTGAGTATCACCTACTTGATTGTATTTCGTCCAGGTCACAAAGGAATGAGCCGAAGAGGACGATGGAGCAAAAACGGAAGCCTCCTCCTACTGAAACCCTGAAGATAAATACAGATGGGGCCTTCTTTGAAGCAGAACATACAGGCGGATGGGGCTTTGCAATTCGAAATGACCATGGCATTCTATTAGCAGCTGGTGCAGGTAATCTGGAGAATGTCTCAAATCCCCTGCATGCTGAAGCTTCAGCACTACAACAAGCAACTAAGAGAAACTCCACTCGTTCGCCCCCCAGCGCCCCCATAACATGTCCGCCCCGCCCACCCCCCCCCCCCCATAAGGAAAGCCAGGTCGGTGTTCCTCTTCTTCGCGGCGACGTTGGTCCGGAGCAGGTCGAGCTTGATGGCGCTGTTCGTCATCAATGCCGACCATCGCGCCTCGGATTTCTCTTCCCTCTGGGCGGCGCGGGTCTTGGCGTCGGCGATGCAATGCTCAATGGACTCTTGCAGATGCATGATAGCCGGCGTAGCATCCTTCGCCGACTTGGCTCGCTTGTTGCCGTCCAGGCGCCCATCGTCCGTGCCCGGTGTGGGCGCGTCCGGCTTGTACGTCTCCTTGGCCTTGGCGAGGGTGCACCGGACTTCTTCCCACTTCTCACACTTCTCGATCCAGGAGAACACGTGGAGGTACTTGAAATCTTGGTCGGTGTTGTTGTCCTGGCGATACATGGTGAACATCTGCACCATCTGTGCCGAGGAACAAGTGTCCTAGCCGCCCGCTTTTTCTTTTTCCCTTTCCTCGCCGGAGCAGGCGTCGGCTCCTCGTCCTCCTCCTCCTCGTCGTCCTCCTCCTCTGGCTCCTCCTTGTCGTAGTCGAGCTCGCCATCCATGTCGCCGTTCAGGTCAATTGTATCTTCTTGGGCTGTGAAGCCGGGGGAGGCGGCGGCGGCGGCCGAGCCGGTCGTGATGATGTCATCCATGTCGGCCTCCGTCGCGTTGGGGTCGCCGAGATGCGATGAGGAGGCTTGTGAGAAGAGCAGCGCGCCATGGCGCAGAGGTGGCGTCAGGGAGGATGCGTAGGCCGGCGGTGAGTAGGTGTGCGGGGGGTACTGGACGCCGGCGGAACGCGGGTGAGGGCGTGCGCTGGGTCGGGTGGCCATGTGGAAAGGTGATGTTGGGGTTGAACCTGTCGTGCGCGTTGCCGTTAGCGTAGCCAGGCGAGGGCATGCACCCCCATGGGTGTGGCGACGACGAGAAGCCGACCGGCGACCCGACGCTCTGTTGGCTCCAGGGAGCGTACGGGCCGTGGCCGACGGGCAGATTCATCATCCCCGCGCAAGAAGCCTCTGCTTGTTCCGCCGTGCGATCTGCCTGCTCCGCCACGGCCGCAGCTGCCGCCGCCGCGAGCATCGCCTTGTCCCGGGCCTTCTTGGCGTTGACCCTATTCAACCGGTCGGCGGTGACCGTCTCCCTGCGCTGAACTTCTGCTTTCCAGTCAGCGTTAGATATGCCCGGAGGCTTGGACGGCGGCGCCCTCTTCTCCCTCTGCTTCGGCTGGGTGGCGGTGGCATCAGTAGCAGCGCGAGGTGCCATGTACGTCTTCGGCGGCATGGCGGCCGGATGGAGAGGGGAGAGGGATGAGAATGGCGGGAGAAAGGGGGAATGGAGGGAAACGGAGGGGGAAAGCAGGGGGATCGGCGGGAAAAATGACTTCTCTCGCCGACAGAGCAGACCCACGCGCCTTTTCGCTTCGGCAGGCGCCCCCAGGCGACCCCCGGGGGCCTGGGTTCGGCTCGGGTTTGCCGTCTGTTTTTTTGGCCCAAACCGGCGATAAACGAGATCCTGGGGGCGCGACTGAGCCGATTTTCGGACGCCAGCGCTAAAAAATTGCCTTGGGGGCGGTTGGGGCGCGGCTGGAGATGCTCTAATATAGTTGTTCAGATGGGGTGCCATCAGGTGATGTTCGAGGCAGATTTCAATGGTACTAAAACAGGCTATCACTACAACAAAGTATGATCTCTCCGAGTTAGGCTCTTTGTTCCAGGATGTTAAATTTCAAATGCGTGTGGGCTTAAATGTTTTAGGTGTTGGTCGTGCCGCATGCTCCTGGCTCCCGTGGCTGGCCGTGCTGCCGCGAAGGCCTCACCGCCCCTACTATTCCCACCGCTGGCCAGGCCCTGCGGCGACGGCAGCCTCACACCGCAGTCGAACCAGTGAACCCTCGCACTCCTCTCCGTGTGGGCATCCACTGTCGCGTCTTCCCCGGCTTCGCGTCGTCCCCTTCCTAGGCCTCGCCGTCCTCCACCGCCATGGTGCTCTCAGCGCGGTGTGGTCAACGTGGTCAAGGAACGACTTCCATTGGAAGAGTACTGTATGTGTGATACGTCCATTTTGCATCATGCTTTTATATCAATATTTATTGCATTATGGGCTGTTATTACACATTATGTCACAATACTTATGCCTTTTCTCTTTTATTTTACAAGGTTTACATGAAGAGGGAGAATGCCGGCAGCTGGAATTCTGAGCTGGAAAAGGAGCAAAAATTAGAGACCTATTCTGCACAACTCCAAAGTCCTGAAACTCCATGAAAGTAAGTTTTGGAATATATTAAAAATATTGGGCGAAGAAAGCACCAGAGGGGGGCCACACCCTTTCCACGAGGGTGGGGGGCGCGCCCTACCCCCCTAGGCCCCTACCTCATGGCCCCCCTGGCATGCCTCTGGTGCCCATCTTTTGCTATATGAAGTCTTTTACCCTGGAAAAAAATCAGAAGGAAGCTTTCGGGACGAAGCACCGCCGTCTCGAGGCGGAACCTGGCGAAACCAATCTAGGGCTCCGGCAGAGCTGTTCTGCCGGGGAAACATCCCTCCAGGAGGGGGAAATCATCATCATCGTCATCACCATCGATCCTCTCATTGAGAGGGGGTCAATCTCCATCAACATCTTCACCAGCACCATCTCATCTCAAACCCTAGTTCATCTCTTGTATCCAATCTTTGTCTCACAACCTCAGATTGGTGCTTGTGGGTTGCTAGTAGTGTTGATTACTCCTTGTAGTTGATGCTAGTTGGTTTATTTGGTGGAAGATCATATGTTCAGATCCTTTATGCATATTAATACCCCTCTGATTATGAACATGAATATGATTTGTGAGTAGTTATGTTTGTCCCTGAGGACATGGGAGAAGTCTTGCTATAAGTAGTCATGTAAATTTGGTATTCGTTCGATATTTTGATGAGATGTATGATATGTTTCCTCTAGTGGTGTTATGTGAACGTCGACTACATGACACTTCACCATTATTTGGGCCTAGGCAAAGGCATTGGGAAGTAATAAGTAGATGATGGGTTGCTAGAGTGACAGAAGCTTAAACCCTGGTTTATGCGTTGCTTCGTAAGCTTAAATCCTCTGGAGCACTTTCCTTTATATAAGAGTTTGTCCAGGCTTGTCCTTTGCTACAAAAAGGATTGGGCCACCTTGCTGCACCTTGTCTACTTTTGTTACTTGTTACCCGTTACAAATTACCTTATCACAAAACTATATGTTACCGATAATTTCAGTACTTGCAGAGAATACCTTACTGAAAACCGCTTGTCATTTCCTTCTGCTCCTCGTTGGGTTCGACACTCTTACTTATCGAAAGGACTATGATAGATCCGCTATACTTGTGGGTCATCAAGACTCTTTTCTGGCGCCATTGCCGGCGTGTGAAGCGCCTTTGGTAAGGAAAAATTTATATAGTGTGCTGAAATTTACTGTCACTTGTTACTATGGAAAGTAATCCTTTGAGGGGCTTTTTCAGGGTATCTTCACCCCGACCAGTAGAGCAAAGAGTTGCTCCTCAACCTACTGAACCTACTGGAAATTTTTACTGTGAAATTCCTTCGGGTATGATAGAGAAACTGCTAGCTAATCCTTTTACAGGAGATGGAACATTAGATCCCGATTTGCACCTAATCTATGTGGATGAAGTTTGTGGATTATTTAAGCTTGCAGGTATGCCCGAGGATGTTATCAAGAAGAAGGACTCCCCTTTATCTTTAAATGGAAAGGCATTGACATGGTTTAGGCTATGCGATGATATTGGACCATGGAACTACAACCGATTGAAATTGGAATTTCATCAGAAGTTTTATCCTATGCATCTGGTTCATCGTGATTGTAATTATATATATAATTTTTGGCCTCGCGAAGGAGAAAGCATCACTCAAGCTTGGAGAAGGCTTAAGTCAATGTTATATTCATGCCCCAATCATGAGCTCTCAAGAGAAATTATTATTCAAAATATTTATGCTCGGCTTTCTCTCAATAATCGCTCCATGCTCGATACTTCTTGTACTGGTTCTTTTATGATGAAGACTATTGAATTCAATGGGATTTATTGGAAAGAATTAAACGCAACTCTGAATATTGGGAACTCGGTGAAGGTAAGGAGTCAGGTATAACACCTAAGTTTGATTGTGTTAAATCTTTTATGGATACCGATGCTTTCATGAATTTAGCACGCCCGTGATACCCCTGAACCGAAAGAACCGCCTAGCTCAAATCGCTGGGGGTAATTTTGTAACTTACCCAACATTTTGGACAAGCGCGTCCCTAAGCCATGGTTCCCCACTCCCATCCCATCCGCCCACCCGTTCATACACCGAGGCCACAAAAACCCGCGAAGCCCCACACCCTCCTCCGTCCGCCACCCAGCCGGAGCCTCTTCCCCGACGACGTCGTCCACAACAACACCTTGACGTCCCTCATCCACCGTACCAGATGAGGGTCCGTCATCGATCTCATCGTCTCACCGATTCAGCCACCCCTCCTCCACCTCCAAGGAGCTGCCCCGATGTTCCCCTCGTCTTTCGCGCCACCTCCATTCCCACACCACCGTCTTCACCTGCACCACCGGAAGAGCATCATCATCACCGTTTCCTCGGATGAAGCTGAGGCCTAATCAGCGCCACCAAAGGGGTTGTACACTAATCGCCGCATTTTCTTCTTGATTCGATCTCACGGTGCTACCGGCGCTTGGTCCCAAGCTGACACGGCGCGGCTCCATCCATGGCGGCGTCGCCGGCCACTTCCTCCACGGTGCCGCTCCCTCGGCGGCGACGTCCACATCAGTAGGAGTTGCTGCTGCTTTAGCTCTCGCTCGCGCTGCTGCTCTGCTCTTGCTCTCGGTCCCCTGCTTGGTCTGCTCTTTCTACTGCTCTTGCTCTTGCTTGTGTTGCTGCTCTCGCTCTTGCTCTTGCTTGCGATGCTGCTCCGATTTAGCTACACTTCAGTCGACTGAGTAGACTTTTGGGTCAGTCGATTTTCAGGGGGTGGGGGGATCGCCGGAGTTAAGGTAGAACCAGCCACAGCGGAGAGGGGGGCTTGCCGTAGAGGTACCCCCACTATCTATCTTAGGGTTTAGGGTGGGGGCGGTGGTCGCCGGCGGTGGTGGGACGGTGGCGTGGGGAACACCGGAGAAAAAGCTCGGCACAGGGGGGCTAGAGGGATGGCCGGGGCGGCGGCGAACCGGCGGTGGGGAGTGGTTTTGGGGCGGGCGGGGCGGCGCACCGCCAGCCGCGGGCATCAGAGGACAGCAGTTTGGTCGGTGGTGGCTGGCGGCTCAGGGGGGTGGAGGTTGAAGTTGAACTGCACGCCCATTGATTTCGTATCCAACGGCTGGAAAATCGACTGACAAGAGATGAAAAATTCAGTTGACCGGCTCTCGCATGCGCTGCTGCTGCTACTGCTTTTCTGCTACTAGCAAGTGCATTCAGTTTTTACAGTAAAATTCAGTTTCGACAGTACAATTCAGTTTCGAAAGCAAAATTCAGTTTCGACAGTTAAGTTCAGTTTCGACAGTTAAATTCAGTTTCGACAGTTAAGTTCAGAGATGAGCGGCTGATGTATTTTACATCTAGCACTTTGTGGTTATGTATTTTACGTCATCTATTGGAGATGCTATTAGAATTCCACTCAGGTTAACATTGTCTCTCTTGTCCTGCTTCAGCCTCGGCGTCGTACAACTCACCGGAGTTGCTCCAACGATGAAACCCTCCATAACAGCGGAGCAGTACCCCGGGCTCCATCTCAAGATGCCTAAGATATTCTTCCCCTCCTCCGACAGCCAAGTCAGCCGGATCATCCTCACCGACCAACCCAATCATGCTGAGACTGACATGGCTTCGCCAAAGAGGTTGTACACTTGTTGCATCTCCTTTTTACTCTACATGTTATATATATTGTCCCTTAAGCACACGTAGTAACGTGAAATATGATTAGTTTCTCCTACTATATGACAAGCAGTGAGGTACCAGGCAACTTAGCTATCCGTGATGGACTCTCTTGAACGCCATCATTATTTATCTCTTCGTGTTTGAGCTATGCATTTGTCGATGGGCCTGGGAGTTGAGCTAGTATGGTAGTGGCCTGGATCCAAAGTAGTAGAAGTAGGCAAGTAGCACAAAAACATTTTTTTAGTGTAGCTTTTCCTTGCTCAAGCCTGCCTACTAGAATCGCCAGTGCTTGAAAGGAAAAGTGAAGGAAAAACATAGGAAATTGGAAAGTTTCCTATGGTACTACTATTCGTGCATTTGGTTCAAAGGAATGGAGTAAAGGAAAACTGTAGGATTTGTTCCTTTAGTGTCTCCTTCAAAGAAAAACCGTACGGATTTTAATTTCCACTTGTCCTCCTTCTCAAATTCCTATTCATGAAGGACAAGACTAAGAGATAGTAGCATAATAGCATTATAACCGTACATTTTCTTGTGGTTTGACTCAATCTCACCATGCTTCTTTGCATCCTGTGATCTTCCAATTCTTGTGAACGAAACACCCAGATTGGCAGAAATATTGTGTTTTTAAATTCTCTGTTTTGCACATGCATTCCTATCCTATTACTGTGTATTTCCTATCCCTGCGTTGTTAGAATCCTCCAATTCAAACGAGCCCTTATAGAATTACTTCTCTTACAGATAGTTGTCAAAGAAAACCTTGTGTGGTTTGTCCCGCTCCTGCTGCGCCATCGTCCACCCAAGTTCAGCTGCTCCAATGATAGAAGGGTCCAGCACAACAGGGATCCAGCCTCTAGACTGTCTTTCACCGCCTCAGATCTTCTTCCCCGCCACCGGCAGTCATGACAACTGCATTACCATCATCAACCGAGCAGATGACCTCGAGGACTGCACGGGTCTGCAAGAGAGGTTGCACTCTTTCGTGCCTGCTTACTTTATGCATCGCTTAATATTACATGCTACTTTATCGTCCTGTTCACTGATTAGACTCAGCTCCAAACTAATGGTCAAACTTGAGTTTTTAAATGGTTGTGGGGTACATATCGGGGCCGCAATCAATAGTATCTATCTACTATCTGGTTAACCTCTGGTGTCTACTATGAGTTTCATGTTGGGTGGGAAACATACAGTAAAGAAGCCATTATCTGTATTTTTTAACTGAGACCATTATCTACCTGCTATCATTGGTTTTGGGTCTATCCACAGGTTGCTACCATCACTCTGGATTTCTGCATGCACTCCTTACATAATCTCACTATGTTTTATTCCTATGCATGTCCATTATTGTACACAATGGAACAGAACATGTAGAGCAAAAGAGACGAGCCTTGTGTGGCAATAAAATTTCATGCAGACATCGCTCCATGGTAGGCGCAAATGCAGCCCCCCTCCACCCATTTCGGATTGTAATCGAGAGGAAGATATCTATTCTGAGGGGGATTCACAAGGAGAAGACCACTCCTATTTACCCCCTGAGGTCTTCGCTCTAACTTGGCATGCTGATGTTGGTCATATCATGCATATGGTGCCTTGCATTGCTTATTTTATACATCAAATATGTCAACAGCTTAGTTTAGACATGCTTTGTGTGAATGCCATCTGCTTAGCTTATTCATCGTTTATGTGAATTATGCAACGCCATCTTGTTTAGCCAGGCATCATATATGCGAATTTTGCAATGCCATCCTGCTTAGCCAGTCATCTTATATGTGAATTATATCAGGCCATCCTTTTTTTCATTACGTATTACATTCGTCAACAATGTTAGTACATTCAACTATTCGCGTGCATCAGCCATTTGACACGGTGATGGAAAATTCTGGAGTGAAAACAAAGTCTTCAGAGCAGACTATGCTATCTGACGAAGCGCATATCTCGCTAGTTAAGGATAGCTCCTCAGAGGAGGATTCAGAGACAGATGACCAGTCCTATTCCCCCCCGAGGTGTATGCTCTAACTTGGCAGGGTTATGTTGCTCATATCGTATGTATGATGTCTTGCATTGCTATGTCATTTGATTAGTTTAGACATGCTTTGTGTGAATGCCACCTGTTTAGTGTCTAATTACCATATATGTGAATTATGCATTGCCATCTTGCTGCAAGACATTATATATGTGAATTATGCAATGATATCTTGTTGCAAAGGCATTATATATGTGAATTGTGCAATGCCATGCTGTTGAGCCAATCATCATGTATGTGAATTATATCATGCTATCATTTTTTGTATTACGTGTTCCATTTGTCGACAACAATTGTATATTCAACTACTCTTCCTATGCATCAGCCATTTGAAGCGGTGATGGAAGTATCTGGAGTGAAAACAAGGTATTCAGAGCAGACAATGCTACCTACTGAAGCAGACATCTTGCTGGATACAGAGAGCTCCTCAGAGGAGGATTCAGAGACTGATGACCAGTCCTATTTCACCCCTGAGGTCTATGCTCAAACTTGGCAGGGTTATATTACCCATGTCATGCATGTTGTCTTGCATTGCTTAGTTTTTACATCATATATGGATTGCCATCTGCTTACTTGCTTACTATATAAATCATATATTTGAATTATATCATGCCATCATGTTTACATACACAACATCTATCTGAATTATGGCATGGCAACCCATTTAATAAAGACATCATATAGTTATATCATCTCATCCTGTTTAGTGTTTACAGTCATCATATTTTGAATTATGTCATTCTATCCGGGAATTATATCATGCTATCATGTTTCCATAGGCGGCATGTATGTGAATTATGGCATGCCAACCTATTTAATAAACACATTATATAGTTATATCATCTCATCATGTTTACGTAGTCATCATATTTTGAACTATGTCTTTCCATATTTTTTACTTAGCCATCATAATGTGAAATTGTGTCATGCTATCCTGTTTAGTTAGCCATCATATATGTGAAATTGTGTCATGCTATCCTGTTTGGTTAGACAACATAAACGTGAATTATTTCATGCCCTCTTTTATTCCCCACTATCCATTGCACCTGTCTATCATACAATGTCTGTACATTCAATTACTTTTTTTGTTTATCAGACATTTGAATTGGAGAGGGTGATGGCAGTATCTAAGGGAGTAACAACACGGTCTTCAGAAAAGATAGTGCTACCAGTTGATGCAGATAGAACCACGGTTGTACTTGCCCAAGAACCAGCCCCACCACACATAACCCAGACTCTCGCAGATTGTACTCCTACCCAGTTGGACAGAGAACCATCTACACCCCTTCTAACCCCAACCCCAGCAGATAGTAACCTAGTTCCAGATGACACAACACCGTCTCCACCATAGAGCACCCAAACACAAGCAGTTAGTAAGGGAACTGCAGTTCCCAAAGCAAGAGGACCACCACTCTGAATCCCAACTCAACGCTTAAAGGAGAAGAAGAATTGTTCTTAGGTCAGGTCCTGTAGCTATGGTTCATACTCCTTTGCTCTTGCATCACTGTATTTACTCAGACCACTATTTTCAAATTTGAAGGATGGAATTGAAACTCCAATGGTGCAACAGGTATGTTTTAAACCTGTTGCTTTAACTGGTTTGCTATTGTAACTTGCTCTATGTTGATTTCAGTTTCAATTGAATAAACAGTTATGTTCTCATGTCATGCACATTACAAGTGTTCTTATTGCTCTATAGTTTCCCACACTTATATTCTGTCTATTCTGCTTTGTCTTGAACAAATATAATTTGAACTGTGTCTCTATCTTGATTTGTCAACAAAACTAGAATGATATAGACCATAAAGTGACCATGGTACATAGATATATGTTTGTTTCATGCTGTTATCCTGTGCACTTTACTACTAAACTGATTTACCAAAATGAGTTTCATATACAACATGGTAAACCTGTGATGTGTCCGGTTTTTTCTCTTTTAGAATGCGGAAAAAATATTGGAGAACAGTACCCCCGTTATGCAATGGTAAAGGAAGTAATGCAGATAAGGTTCAAGATAGTGAGACATCCATGTTGGTCTCCAAGAAAGCTGATAAAAACTACCTTGACGACAGTGAGAGAACCCAAAAGTCATGTCTTGATGTAGTGTTCAAGTCACTGGCCACTACTGCTGGCATAAGCTCTTCGAACTCGCTGCCTGAATCAGTTCATCTTCTTGAGTCTCAACTTCAAGTTGAAAGACATCGATCAGATGTGCTGCGACAGGAAGCTAAAGGACTAAGGAAGTCCCTGCAGAATTCAGATGCATACTTTCTGGTGCAACAGCAAGCACCGGAGGATTTAAGCGCCAAACAAGAGAAAGTTAATAAGCTTGCTAAGCATCTTGCCAGCATTATGGGTACCCAGGATATTGTTTCTTGAGATCTTCTAAAGTGGTTTCAGTTCTGGACTTGTTTTGCTGCGGTGTTTATTTGCACTGGTCGCCAACTTTGACAACCAGTGTATATCATATGCTATTTTGTTCCCTATATTTGCACTGGTGGTGAACTTTGATGCCCAGTGGATGTAATATGTGTAATAGCCGTGATAGCCTAGCGTAAGTTGCTTGCTTATTTATTTCCTTGTTGTCTTGTTTATTTGTTTGCTTGTAGTCAGTGCTGTTCTTTTTCCTCGGTTTGCTAGTGGCCGCAATAACCTATTTTTTTAAAACTAGGCCACAATAACCATGGGCTACATATTTACTGTAGTTACCATGGGCCTCCTATGGGTCGTAGAAAGAATGGGCCTTCTTAGGGCCGTAGAAAGAATGGGCCTTCTACGGGCCGTAGCATCAATGGGCCTTCTACGTACCGTATGATTGATAGGCCAAACATGCGCCAATAACAGACCGCATTATGGGCCGTAAACGGGCTAGATTTGGAATCGTCCGTTCATGGGCCAACAATAACAGGCCGTCGTTAATCGTCCGTATTTGATGACGTTATGAAAACGGCCCAACGGAGTAACGGGTCGCAAATGGGCCGATTGTAACCGCGGGCAAAATTTGGCCCACAGGTAGAAAAGGCCAATGACGGGCCGTAAGTAACCGAATGCTGGAAATGAGCCCAATAAATGGGCCCTGAGAAGGCTGAAAGATAACATGGGTTGGAAATGGCCCAATGGAATAATGGGCCGTTAATGGGTATAAATGGGTACACTGTTCATTGCGGGCCAGATTCACCACGGGTCGTTAATGGGCCAAGAGTTACAACTGGTTTCGTATGGGCCGGAAGACATCATGGGCCATACATGGGCCGGAAGTTACAACGGGCTGGAATCATATTGGAAGGCCTAGATAAAGCTACTGGGCTTAATTCGGATAGGTTGTAATGGGCCATGAGTTAGCGGGCCGTAAATGGGCTATATACGAACAGACCGTTAACAGGCTTCCGCGGGCCGACCCGTTACCTTTTGACCAAGTCAAACGGGCTGGCCTTTTCACCGGAATGGGCCTCTGTTGGGCCGTGCCACGTGTCGACGTATCATAGGTGCCTCCTGTCCAGTGAATGGATGACATCTGTCCCAACGGTGAGCCAACACGTGTTTGCTCCGGCCAATGAGAATTTTACACGTAGAAAATCCTCATTGGTCCGGGCTGTTAGCGGGTTATCGGATCCAAAATTGGACCCGATAGCTTAACGGCGTTCCGTTACGATGTATGCCACGTGTCGGTCACCCTTGATGAAAGCACTACCAAGACGCGCGATTTATCGTCAGGGAAGTGGACACTTTCGTGATGATAATTTTGGTAATGTCATGGAACACTTCTACGACAGCACAAGTATGACTATCTTGATTCTGTCATAAATTTGTCATGGATGTACATGCATGACAAAAAACGTGACCTACAGTGACAAACATGTATCATCACGGAAGTGTCTTTTTTTGTAGTGATGCCCGTATGTGTATATCTCTAGGTTTGATATATGAATTTGAAATCATGAAATCCCGGCTTAAAAAATGTACCTCCGTTTAAATGAATTATAAAAGCTAATGATGGAGTCGAATTCCAAAATTCCAATCTTAGGTTTGTAATTCTGGTACATCAAGGTATATCACGCATGTTCAAAAGTATCGTTATCTCATAGTCCAGACTGTGAAACAAATTGCTTAACCATGAGTGCACACACTATTGACCATATATATCTCAATTATGTTAAAGTCCCTCAAATAAAGACACCTAACTCATTATCTGAAGCCAAAACCCCCCACCCCCACCCCTCCGTCGCCCCCCCCACACACGCTGTTCTCTCCCCCAGACACGAACACACGAGCACATTAACACCCCCCCTCTCTTCTAAAGTCCGGACCCCAATATAGGTCTCTTATCACTTTGTCTCTCAGGCATGCACACATCTCTTTCCCCACTCTCCAGGTCTCCTGGCATCTCTCTTTCCCAAGCACACGCACTATGTAGAGTGTATCTTTCTCATACACACAAAACGTCGCCCCCAAACGTCTATCTCCCTAGTTATGTGGTTCTCGCACACTCACCTCACACACCACCCCCACTGCAAACAAGCACACTTTGTCTCCTTGTGCACCACTCTCCTCTTTCTATCTCTCCCACATGCGGACCCGCCCCAGCTCCTTCCCTGTATACATATATGCCGTGACTCTTTCCATAGCTCCCTAATGTATCATCGTTCTCAATCTTGCACGTTGTTCTCTACACCATCTATTCTAGATCTCTCATGAAGTCCCTATCACACACACGATGACTCGCTTCCCTTGCGTCTCCGTACATAGGCCAATTTCGAACAACATCAACATTGTCTCCTATCTATACGCCACTTATGGACACAAACGGCCCCCCTCTCCCCCCTCTTTTCCTCTCTCTCTCTCTCTCTCTCTCTCTCTCTCTCTCTCTCTCCGTCGCTAGCTCTCTCTCTCTCTCTCTCTCTCTCTCGCTCTCACACCCTCTCCCACACACACTTAATGTCTCTTCCAAATAGTCTGCTCCCCGCCCGCACCCATGCTATCCCGCTACTACACATGCCGTTGTCTGTCTTTGACACACATGTCACACCATTCTCCCTTCCCTTATACTAGGTTTACATCATTAGTGGTCTCTCTACTCCACATACACACACTCCCTCTCACACACAAACGTGCGCACAAACACACACAGACATGCACAAACACCCATCTAGCTATCTGGATCCTTCTTTTAAGACACACACCCTTGCATATTCTCTACAGCTCTAGATATGTATATACCCCCCTCTCTAGCTCAGATGCACACCAAAATTCTCCATCTCTCTAACTCACACATCTCTCCCAATGTCCGCATGTGTATCTCACACACTCACTCTCTGATTATGTCTATGTGTCTCCATGTTACACAACACAAAGCCCCATGTACATGCCTCTCTCTATCCTCCACACACATAGACACAAAAGAATCTATTATCATTGCCTCAATCTCTAGACATATCACACATGCTCTCTCTCTCTCTCTCTCTCTCTCTCTCGCAAACACGATCAACAAGGCTTTCCCCGTGAATAACTTACTGTCTATTCATCAACAGTCGTGGCAGTACGACGAACACGAGACATGAAAAAGAATAAATCTACACGTGCATAGACCACCTAGTATGACTACTATGATTAGAGCAAGCCAAAAGCGCACCGCCGTCTCCCCCTCCTTATCGGCGACGGGAAAACCTTTGTTTTACACAGTCAAGAAATCATTGTGCTAAGGCCCCACATGCTGAGCCATTGAATAGAATGTAGATTATAGTTTACGGAAACAAGTATCGATAATACATTTGTATCTCCATACTTATATTTCTTCTCTTATAAAAAAACCGAGTTGGTGATGATGGTATGCATGCCATGTTGCAATAGACCGTCCGATCTATATCTGACAGATGAAAATTAAACTAAAAGATACCCGCACCTCTGTCCACATTTGCAGACAAGGCCTTCCCTCGTACATCCTTATCTCGAACAACCACATTGTTGAGCAATTAAAAAAGGAAGCCTCTGGAACAAACTGGCCTGGTGGCCGCTGCCGGCATCGTCCATCCCCTCGCCTCCGCTCAGTCCAACCACCAATCACCACCACGCCCACTCCTCTTCACCTTATATCCTCTTTCACGAGATATCATTAGTTTTTACACATGGGATTAGTCCTGCATGGGTCAATCACAAATAAGTGTTTTTGAAAAATATGCATCTTGATGTTCCATGCAATGCACGGACATCTTGCTAGTACTCCTACAGAAGACTAAGTTGGTGACGATGGTGTGTCTGCCATCCATCATTTCTGACCATTAGATCTACATCTAACGTCTGTGAGGTACGTTGTTGCCTTTTCTCACCAACATCCCACCTATCTACCAATTTGCGGAAAAACCCATAATTAGCATCTTAAAACCAACCACACCCCTCCCTCACCTCACCAAAACAGCCCCAGGAAATTTTTTTGATTGAAACATAATATATCTCTAGTGATATATGTATATCAAAATTAGAGTGTTTTGTATCAAGTTTGTGAATAAGTATTATTCTAATTATGATTCATTGCAACACACGTGAACATTGCTAGTATTTCCAACCATTCCCCAAAAAATGCTAGTATTTCCATAGTTTCGAGTTTTCCATGAAGATATTAGTCACTCATGGTTGATATTTACTTTCAATCACGTACACATAGGCACTATGTAACTAGCCTTGCTTATTGGCTTCCAAAGCTTAACTTTCACTCCTACTTACGATATCTAGACTATTTAACAAAAAACTACCACTTTCAACCAGCCCTAGGAAGAAACTATTGTACAAAAAATAGCAAAAACGTACCCAAAATTTCTTAATCCGTGCCAAAAACTACTACCTAGTGCCGATTAGGCTCGTTTAAACCCGTTTATGACAGGGTTGGCCCACACATCAGTGCTAACAAGGCGGCTTAAACCAACACATTTGGTTTGACCGTTGACACGAGGGACCCACATCTGACCTTCTATCCTGTTATATTCCCCCTCAAATCATTATTTTTCCTGAACATTACTTCAAACAGTACTGATGCGTGTTCGTCGGTGGCGCCAGTGATGAGGGAGTTGGCCGCCGCTTCGTCGGACGGGCCGGATGCCACGCTGGCCTCCGCATGGGTTGGCAGGCCGGCCCGAGCGTGACTCACGCGCGAGCAAGCCGCCGCTTTGGCCTTCGCTCGAGCTAGATGGCTGGCCTTAGTGCGGCGAGCGCAGGCAAGCCGCCGCGCCGCCATGCCAATCTAGCTAGCAAACCTTGCAGACAAGCAGCTGGACGGAGCTATCTTGGCTAGCTAGCGGCCGCGAGGGCCGGACGGAGCTGGCATCCGGGCTGCCGCAAGATGGGCTCCGCACCGCCGGCGGTTTTGACCTCGCATTCTGCCGGCGGCGGTAGCTGCGTCCTATGGCCGAGGATGACTAGGTGGACGGGTCGGAGGTAGGAGGTCACTCAGGAATTTTTGTACAGACTGACATGTAGGTCCTACAAGTCATAACGCCTAACTTGCCGGTCGAATAGAAGGCATTGACTTAAGGGGCTACAAGGGTTGAAACGTGCCTATAACAGCACTTTGTAGAGTAGTCGTTTCTTGGTAGGGCTAGTTGGTAAGGGCATGTACAATGGTTGATAAGGTAGTCTTATCTTAAGTCGGCCACGTATGCAAGTGGTAGCAGTTTCTTGGCATTATTAGTGGTTTCTTGGCATTATTAGTGGTTTCTTGTAAGGAACAATGTAATACTAGCGACAAAGGCGATTCTAGGTTGCGTTGTACTCCAACGAGAACTACTAGTGGTCGCAGGAGTGTATACCTCATTTTGTGGGTTCGATCCCGGCCGAACGCACGACGAACTTTTTTTAAATAGTAACTTCGCTGCGAGCCAATATTGTACACGGGTAGTTTGAGTTTTGAAGTCGAACGGACGTGTCGCACCACAATCTGGGTGCACTGGATAGCCCAGCCACGTGAACGGGTTTTCCTTCCCATCATCTCGCGGCTCGCATGCTCGCCCTAATCACACTTGCTTGCAACTTCCTCATCAGCTAGTAGCATATTTAAACCAGCACCTCCCAATTAAGCTCGAAGAGTCAGAAAAGCCTGGCGCGGCATTGGGAACTGTGCAATATGGCTCTGTACGTAAAGTGCTGGTACTCTACTACTCTGTAGCCTGTGGCGTTGCACGCATGGACTTCACTCCATTATCGGCTCTATAAAAGAAATTCCTCTTGGTGTGATTTTTTTTGAAACGGAGGCAAAAGCTTTGCCTCATCTCATTCATAAAGAAGGAACTACTAACAAAGTTCGACGAGACCCATTACATCTCCACAAATGGAAGCAAAAAGCCTAGTCTCGCTGTATCAAATAACTGAAATGTTCTGCCCCCGCAGTAACCGTCGATGATAAATAGGCTACTAGTGTGTGCATGAGAGGAGCGGCTGAGTAGGCCAGCTACGCGCTTGAATAGAGCACCGAGAGTACCCACTACGCAGGTGTACTTTCCCTGCATTGATAGTACAACGATGGTTCTAGAGAACAGTAGTATCCTCCACTTCCAACTATAGCTCCTCGGCCCTGAGATTAAGATTTCAAAACTGGTGCACTATACTAGAAGTATAGTACATTGCACTACTAGTTCAGAAAGTAGTACTAGTACTGCTACAGTACGAGTACGTAGTAAATAATAGCCTCACCCCTTGGCTAAGGAACGATCGAGGAGCTACAGTTGGAAGGGATGAGGCCCTCCGGTTACTACGCTCTTATCTCCTCCTCGCCAATTCCCCTCCCCCCGAAGAGAAGGCAGTTTGTCGCTGCTCCCATGGATTCGCCAGGCGGTTCTCCTCCTCGTCGGGGCTGGGAGACCTTGGACGATGATCCTCTGGGAGAAATCGCACGCCGCTCCGACGTCCTCACCGCCGCAAGTCTCGGTGCTTCCTGCACCAACTTTTTCCATACGGTGCTTAAACAGGCTTGGAAAAAGGCCATGCTTGTTGGTCTTCCATGCATCCTCGAGGAGAATGTTCTTCTATGGGACAATCCTTCGAACAGTCCACCGCTCCCTGGCCATGGTTGCACGTTGACTCTGCTAGAGTTGCCAACGTTGAGAGGTAGTCGGATTTTGTCCGATGAGTAGGTCAGTCATGGAGTTTGATCATGTAGTACTTAGTTATTCCATTTCCATCCCGTAATTTCTCCGCTGCCCACCATCTTATATATAGGTCCGAGTCAGTGCCAATGAAGATTTGCTTGCATACCTCTGGCCGGATACCACCATCATTTTGCACAACATCCACAACAGTGCGGCCGTTCCCGTAGTGTCACAGCCCTAGAATTTGGTTGCAGATAGTTGCATAAGCATTCATGACATCATGTTAATTTCAAATGAATTTGAAATGGGGGATGTTCAAACCCTAGTATCGAATGAAATTCAAATAGGTTCAACCTAAAAATATTTTCAATGATCCCAAAATGCCCATAAAAATGTTCATGATTTAAGGAAAACGGGGTAAACCTTATCCTGTGATGATGCATATTTTTCATTGGCATTTTAGGTCTTTGAATTAACTGACTACTTATTTGAATTGGAGTTGTAAAATTCTATAGGTAATATTATAGCTCCAATAATTCTGGAAAAGATGGTGGGTCTCTGTAATAATCCATTTTGCATACTCAAAGTTTTTCCAGAATTTATAAGAAATGATTTGGTGTTAAACTAAATCAAAACAGAGGCAACCAATTCGAAAACAGAACAAAAGTAGAAATTAGAGAGAGAGAAACTCACCTGGGCCTTACCTGGCGGCCCAGCAAGTCGGCCCAGCCGACTGGCCCCTGCCAGTCGTCCCCCTCCTCTTGCCAGGAGGACAGGGGCACGCGCCCGACGCACGCCGTGGCCACCTCCTCCCTCCCTGCCTGCCTGGCTCCTCCTCGACGCGTCTGGACGATGCCATGCGACCCTCAGAGCCATCCTGCTCTCCCTCTCTCTCCCCCGAACGCTCTCCCCCTCCTTTGTTCTCCTCACCGAACGCGCCCACCGCCGCCGACAAGCACCACCGCGGCCATCGCCTCTCCCTCGTCCCCTCGAGCAGCCCAGAAGCACCGCCGCGTCTTCCTCGTCCTCTCCATCGAGTCGTGCGGCGCCAGAAGCTCTGCTTCATCTCCAACGCTGCCGTTTTCCTCCTCGGTCGTCCGAGATCGCCGCCGCCCGTACGTCACCGTCCGGCCTTCCCCGAGCTTGGTTCAACGCCTGCTGCAACCGCTGTGACCTGCTGCTCCTCCTCCTCCTCTCCGTTCTCGCCCTCGCACACCGCAACCGCATCCCCGCTCGCACCCGAACTCCGGCCGCCGCCTTTGAGCTCACCGCGGTCGATTTAGGTTGCCCCCGGTGAAGCTGATTGCACCACTAGCTGCGCACGGACACCAGCTTGCCGTAGCTCCAAACCGCGCCGCAAAACACCGCCTGTAGTGCCGTCCCGAGCAACTCCGGCGTGCCACCGCCGTGCTTTTGGTCGCCGGCATCAACTGCTGACGTGGCGCCGGATTAGTTAGCACTAATGACCCTGCTAAACACCCCTAGTGCCGCTGCCATGTGCGCCCTGTGCCTGTTTAGCTTAATTTAATTTTCTGTTTAGATTAGTTCTTAATCCGATGGGACCCACGTGTGTCACCTTTGACCCTGCTGATGTGCCCGTTGACCTGGTCCCATGTGTCAGCCTCTGTAACCAGCACTGGGTCACTGACCAGTGGACCCCACTGGTCAGGTTTGACCTGCACGGCACCTGTTGACCTGCTGAGGTCAGCATGACATGATGGTGACGCAGTAATAGGTTTTCCTGGAATTATTCTTATTTAGGAAATTCAGAAAATGCCCAAAACTTCTAAAAATCATAGAAATTCAACCGTAACTCCAAATGAAATAATTTATATATGAAAAATTATCAGAAAAATGCAATCTATCCATCTGTATAATTTTCATGCATGTTAAACTAAGTTATACCTGCTGTATAGGTGAAAACATGATAATGACATTTTAAATGCTAAATATGGAGTTTGCATATGAACCCTTAGGTCATATGGACTTCATTTAAACTGTTGCTAGATGCATTAGTGTAAATCATAACATTCTTGACATGTCATGATCATGAATCGTATTGTTGCATTGCATTAATTGTGTTCCCTCTTTTTGCCGGTGTTTGTCCCCTCTCAGTAGACATGGTTTCGACGATGAGTTCGATGACACTGATGAAGAGCTATACTATCTTCAGAAGTGCCAGGCAAGCAAAACCCCCTTGTTAATTCCGATACAATCCTACTCTCTCACTTCTGCTCTCTTTTACTGCATTAGGACAACAACGATTCAACTGTTACATGCTGCAGTAGTTGAACCCCTTTCCTCTGCATGACCTGTCATTGCCATAGTAAATAGATGAAACCCACTAGCATGAGTAGGAGTTGTTTGAGCCCTCATGTGCCTACTCATTCATGCTTGTTTGTCATGCCTGCTACTGCTTAGAGTTGAGTCAGGTCTGGTTCATCAGGGATGAATTGGAATGGTGATGAACATGTCCTACTGTGTGTGTGAGCTAAGTGTGTGAATACAATTTGGTAAAGGTAGCGGTGAGAGGCCATGTAGGAGTACATGGTGGGTTGTCTCATTGAAACCGTCCTCAGGAACTGAGTTCTGTGTTTGTGATCCATGAAATAGCTACTACCACACGTTGGGCCAGGAAATATGACCCCGCTCGACTTATTAACCGCCCTTGTCCTCTGTCCAGGAGTTGCAACTAGTTTCTAGTGTTTGTAGGATATGTGTTGGAGGCCGTGCGTAGCGCTGACCCTAGGGGTGGGCTATGATGCGGTAGATACACTGTGGCCCGGTGTACCGAGTCGCCCGTTTGGTGTCTCGGGAACCCTGCACACATCGTTTGGGGCTGTGAGTGAAACCCCGGCCGGATCTCCTCGCTGATGGAACCCTAATAGGCGATAAACCTAGACTAGAGACTTGTGTGGTTAGTCAGGTCATGGTCTACACCCACGTCCACTTTCGCTTGAAGTATGCCGAGCACATGTCGTGTGCAGATGCTAAGTGGTGGAAACATGTGTGAAGGAGTACACCCCTGCAGGGTTATAAATGATCTATTCGAATAGCCGCGTCCACGGTAAAGGACTTCTGGGTTGCCTATAACAGTTCATAGACAAGTGAAAGTGGATACTCTAAAATGCGCAAGATAAGCGTGAGTGCTATGGATGGCCTTCTCGTAGGGAGACGGGAGCGGATCCATAGTGGTGTATTGATATGGTGAATATGTGGACTCGTGTGCGCCACCTCAAAAGAGTTACTTGCAGTCGTAGTTGAGGATAGCCACCGAGTTAAAGCTGGCTTGCTGCAGTTAAACTCCACCACCCTCTTTGTTGATACCGATGCATATATAGTTAGTTCTGATGTAAGTCTTGCTGGGTACATTTGTACTCACATCTGCTTATTTTATGTTTTGCAGAGAGACTTCAGTCTCACTAGTAGCTCCGCGTGGATTGTGACGTTTAGCTTGTTACCTCAGCTATGATCTTGTACCCTTGGGAGGGTCTTGTAGATAGTCAGGCTTCTCAGCCTTTTTCATTTGTAGTTGTCTGTACCTAGACATGTTTATGCTCCCGCTTGATGCTTGTATGCTCTATATGTTGGGTCATGAGACCCATGCTTGTAATACTTGGCTCCTCGGAGCCTAATGAAGAAATACTCTGAGTCGTAGAGTCTTGTTGTGATGCCATGTTGTATTTACACATGTCGAGCATATTGTGTGTATGATTGAAATGGTTAGTATGTGTGGGATCCAACAATCTAGTTGTTTATCCTTGGTAGCCTCTCTTATGGGGAAATGTAGTTTGGTGTTTCCACTGAGCCTTGGTAGTCCGCTACAGCCCCGTTTACCGGAGTCCTGTTAGCCCAGCACTACTGCTCCGGAACACTTAGACTGGCCGGCATGTGATTCACTTGGTTCTTGTGTCTGTCCCTTCGGGGAAATGTCACGCGGTGACATCCGGAGGCCTGCTAGCCTGCTACAGCCCGGGTTCCCGGAGTCCTGTTAGCCCAGTTGCTACAGCCCGGATTCACACGCTACTGATCGACATGCTCGATGTTGTTTCATGTATGCCTGTCCTCGTAAGTTAGTGCCACTTTGGGTTCACGACTAGCCATGTCAGCCCGGGTTCTCTGTCATATGGATGCTAGCGACACCACCATATACGTGAGCCAAAAGGCGCAAACAGTCCCGGGCCAGGTAAGGCGACACCCGTGGGAATACCGTGCGTGAGGCCGCAAAGTGATATGAGGGTTTACATGCTAGATCGGTGTGACTTAGAATCGGGGTCCTGACAGCTTTGGTATCAGAGCTTGACTGCCTGTAGGATTACCAAGCCAAACTGGTCGAAGTTGAGTCTAGAAATGCTTTAGTTATATAAGGGAATTGATTGTGGATGGGAACGTAAGTCTCTTTTTACTTCTTATACCCTATGCCCTTCTGATCTGAGTCACCCTCTTCTTTTCTGCGGGGATTAAGAACTAGGCTTTCTCATCTTCTATCAGGATCACGTGTTACTAATCTATAGACTTATATGATTGTTGGTTTCAAGCCCGAGTTCAGTTCCTACTACTTCTGTGTGTTGACAGTTGATCTCAGAACTTTGATATTGTGATGTTATGTGGTTATTCCACCATTTTGCAGGATGTCTCAACTCATTTTGAGCATTTACAGCCGTTATGCTGTCCGAGTCATTCCAGGTTTCCAAATAGTTTGATGCATTTGCAAATCCCTTGTTTCCGTTCCCGACGTCCCTTTGGGCCAGTTCAACCACACTAGTCAGTAGTTGAGGTACTCTATTGCCTCGACATATATGTTGGAGCTATTCTTATGACCCTAGGTGTTTGAGGGAGTCACCTAGTAATCTAGCAATGTTTTGTGTTCCCGGTGTGATGATTCTGGCCACCATTCTCGAAAGCATCCCGTGATGCCATTTAGTAGTAGGTATTCTACTCCTGGGTTCTTGACCCAAGATTCACTCTACTTACCTCGTGTTGATAGTGTTGCTCATACCTTTAGGATATTAGTAACCTTTGCGATAGTCCTCGAGATCCATGGTATTTCCTTCCTCCAAATACCATGAACTGCCTATGGCAGAAGTTCTTTGAACCAAAAGATCACAACCAGAGTGATCTTAATGAGTTCTCCATTCTGCATTGTGAATCTGCTAGTTCTACCTTTCTGCATGGGTTATCTGGAAGAAATGTTGAGCTTTGCTCGACATACTAATCTATGCATCCACAATTCATAAAATCAGATGTTCTTTTGAGTTGTCCCTCTTTAGTTGTTTTCTGGCCCTCGTTTATCAATTGATAGTAAGGAGTAGTTAGCAATTGTGTTTGTCGATGCCTATTACTCTAGTGGTCCGTCAAGCCATTCTATTTCAGAATGACTAGGAGAAACAAACTCTAGTACCTCATCCATATCTAGGATTGGGTCAAAGTAGTTGTATTTCGCAGATCAAAATGCCAATCCAGCTTTTGATTCTGTTCTACCTTGAAGTATTACCGTCTTATGTCAAGAATGTCATGGGAATTGCACACCATCTTATGAATTCTTGATACATTGATACCTCTCGCCATCGTTGTTCATTCCTCGGTTCCCGTGTTGCTGCGACCGGAATACCGACAAGTGAATCATGATGTGTGAAATCAATACTCCTAGCAACTAGTTGCTTGGTAGTAAATGGACAATATTCTCATTCTTAGCATGTTGGTTATTGAATCATCATTCTAGGATAGATTGAGCTACCTAATCCTTATTTCTGGTGCACTCCTCGATCAATGAGTGAGGATTATTCAATCCCTTGCTTATTTGATCATATCGTCTTGCTCTGATAAGCAAGATTGTTCTCAAGCTTAGTAACATATCGATGGTTCGTGATGTTCCGAATATCTTCTCGGAAGTATTACCAGGTTGTCACCTGACCGCTTTGTTGAGTTCGTGATCATGTTGGGTTTCCTCCAAACCACCCATTCTCCAAGAATCTGTGTGGGATACCCCTGAGCTAGTTGGTTAAGCCAAACAACAACTTGGAGAGTTGGAAGATAAAAGCTTGTCTAACTTAGTTCATGTTAAAGGATATCTTTTTGGTGTGTGTGTGTTGAAGAAAGATGATATCTCCATCGATTGGTCCTCGGGATCAGTTGTTGGATCTATTGCCTTGTCAAAACTTTGACTTGAGTATGGGCTATTGTCAAGTCAAATCAGAACCAACGATGTTCATAATGTTGTCTTAGTCGTGGTTGATCCCTCGAGCATACACCATTACATCTTTTGGTCTGACCAATGCTATCACCGTGTTCACATGATGGTGGGAGTCCAGTGATATGGAAATTCCGATGAGTTGCTGTTGAGCCCATCAGCAGCATTTTGTCTCCCCCATGATTGATGTTGAACATCAACCTAGTGTTGAAAATTTTGTAAGCAATGCCTTCGTGTTCCGTTCATGAAGCTTATGCTTGGATGGAAGAAGTGACTTCCTCGAATTCATGTGCATTTGGTGCAAGTTGCCGCCATGAGTTCGAGAAATATTGTTTTTGTTTCCTCTGGTACCATCCCAAGTCAATTATGCATGTGTGAATGTATTCTATGGTTTGGTAGATTAATTACCTCCACTCCATATGTATTCCCTAGCACACCAAGCCACTGATTGATTTGTTCAAGGAAAATAAGTTCTTGAGTGCTAACCCTTAAGGACCCAAAGGTACATGCGCAGGACTTCGCTCTCCGCAATGATGGTTCCCAATCAGAACTCGGTAGTGTTTTGTTGTAAGACTACTATGTGGTCATGCTTGTCTTGGACAACGTGTTCACATGTATGTAGTAGAACCAGCTCATGTTTTGGAGCTTGCTATCGTAGTTCATTCGCGAGAATCTCGCAATGTCATCTCGTCAATTTGTGTTGCAAACTTTCTTTTCCAGACATGCTATCTGAAATATTCCGTTACCAACCGGATCTGAATCTCCGGCAGATATGATGGTTGGAACTTTTCCAAGATCTATGATGTAGGTCCCGACAAGGTTGATGTTGGCTGACACACCTAGCCGGAAGATCTATTATTGTAGCTTCTTGATTAAGCAATTTGACCATCTTCTCCATGAGGATTTTGTATGATCTATACTAAAAGTTGATCCTTATGGATGTTTGTGGCCCCGAAGTCAGACCTTTATTTGATGTTCCAGATACCGGATGATATTGAGTTAAGCTGGTACATCAAGGAGAACATTCGAAGCAGAGTGCTAAATGTCTCTCGGTTGATAATCCAGATTTTGTTTCCTTGGCATCGTCAAGGTAAAATCTGACGAAGTGTTGTCCTCCTCTGCACCTGCATCCTTCATCGTTATTCATCAAGGTAGTACGAGGTGTCACCAGGATCTTGGCATAGATGTTGGTAAAACCTTGATGAATATGGAAATGCTCAAGTTCTTGAAAGAACGCTCAGTCACTAGGTTATATCCTTGGTATCAACTGGAATGTGCCTTCCATTTGCCGAGTTGTTCTACAACCATAGTTTCCTTTCCAAACTGAGTATATCATCCTCTCGAATTCTTTCAAACGATCAATTGTGATTTGCCTCAGGCTGGTTGTCGGCGTTCTGGAAACGGGGGTCCCCAGACTTGCCTGCCCGTGGCCTGTGGCGTGGCTCAAAGGGGGGACCAGCACGGCCCATCTTCATCAACACAGACCCAAGACCCTCACGAGGGGCCAAGCCTCGCGGGGCGGATGACACGGAGCTTCCTCAGGCATGGCCTCATTAGGCTGGCTCGCGAGGAGGTGGAGAGATCAAGGCGGGGTACCTCACGAGGTGCCTGTGACGCAAGCCATGACGACCAAGGGCGCCAGGCGGGCGCCAGCCCGCGCAGTGTCCTCCTTTCCTCTTTGGTGCAAAGGGAGCAAGCGCAGGCGAGAGCATCAAGCAAAGGCACCCGTTTGGTGCAACGAGACCAAGACCAGCCCAATGGCAGGGAGGAAGTCATTGTGGAGCCCGAGCCAGCGTCACCACCAGAGCCTTTGGCAGGCGAGGACCAACTTTAGTCAGGATAAGTGTACCAGATGTTCCCCTTCAAAATGGCCAATTGTTAGCGCCCTTCCCGCTCAATATTTGGGGAGAGGCCCAGGGCCTTTGCCTATAAATAGGACTAGCCACCCCCAGGGTAGAGAGGATCAAGAATCTAAGGATCGAGATCAGAGGGAGAGATCAATCGGCCAATCCAGAAACAAGCTGGGATCGGATTGAGTAGTATCACACACACACACACACACACACACACACACACACAAAGAGAGAGAGAGAGAGAGAGAGAGAGAGAGAGAGAAGGGTGACTGAATTCCTCCTAGCAGTTCATCGCCCCAGCCAAGAACAGACCCTCGCGAGGCTGTTCTTCCTTGTATTGCTCATCATCATCAGCCCAAGAGGCAATCCACCACACCACAAACTAGAGTAGGGTATTACACCACAATGGTGGCCCGAACTAGTATAAACCCTGTGTCTCTTGTGCTGTTCTTTCCATAGCTTAGATCTTAGCGAGGCGGTGGGGTGCAGGTAGGTAGAAGGCAAAATCTCCGCGCGCACCCCAGTGTTCGAACCTCAAGGGTCTGCCGGAACCCTAAAACCGACATTTGGCGCGCCAGGTAGGGGGTGCGCCGAAATTCGTCTTCCACCGCCCCGTTCTCCTCCGACCATCGCGTCCATGTCTGACGCTCGTCGGGCCCGCGCCGAGCGCCGAGCCGCTCTCGCTTCTCGCGTCGCCCAGACAGCTCCTGTTCGCGGGCGTCCTCGCTGTTCCCCGTCACCTGCCGTCAACGCCGCCACCGGCCCGGCGGGAAGCGAGCAGCAAGCGTTGTCTCAGCATCCGTCCGTGCGGCGAGACGGCCGCACCGCTACTCCCTCGCTCACCCCAGCTGGTTCTTTGCGGCAAACGAGCTCCTGCGCTACCGTCCCGTCGACGACGTCTACGAAGAATGGCTCGACCGCGTCGCCGAGCTCGTCCATGCCGCAGGGGGCTCTCCTGCGCCGTCCGTTCCGCTGCACCGCACCCCACCCTGCACGGGCGACGAAGCTCCGGGGGCGCCCTAGCCGCCTCCTCCTCAAGAAGATGCCCTAGCTCCAAGGCGCGCGGCCCCTGGGCGGAACCCGCTCCGTCAGGTGCCAGCGCGGCAAGAGCAGAGCTGCCAAGAAGTCCCTCGCCCGCAAGAAGCTGCTCGGGCGCTCCCTACTCCAGCATGTCGCGACCATGCTCCTGCCCCCGCACGTCAAGACCCCATGCTGCTCCCAGCTGCAGTGCATGGGGACCTGCAAGACCAAGCTCTCTGTCACCCAAGGCCTCCTGTGGCCACAGCAGGCTGCCGTGCCTTCACCACCGAACTACGCAGCGTCGCGTGGCCCGGCAAGTTCAAGCCAGACCTGCCTCCTCGTTACGACGGCACGGCCGACCCTACGGAGTTCCTCCAGCTCTATGAGCTGGGCATCGAAGCTGCCAACGGAGACGAGAAGGTCATGGCGAACTGGTTTCCCATGGCGCTCAAGGACGGGGCCCGCACCTGGCTCCTGAACCTGGCTCCAGGCACGATCTCCTCCTGGGACGAGATGCGCACCCGCTTCATCGCCAACTTCCAAGGTACTCGCGACCGGCCACCCGCCGTGAGCGACATGCGCCACATCAAGCAACAACCCGGAGAGACCCTGCAGAAGTACATCCAGCGCTTCAACAAAGCACGCCTCAAGATTCCCAAGGTGACCGAGGAGGCCATCATCTCAGCCTTCTCCGACGGCGTGCGCGACGTCAAGATAAAGGAGGAGCTGGCGATGCATGAAGACCTGTGCACTTCCTTGGAGCTGTTCAACTTGGCGACCAAGTGCGCCAGGGCTGAGGAAGGGCGTCTCTCCCTCCTCGAGCTACCTGCTGCAGACCCAGAAGAGAAGAAGCCCAAGGCCAAGGATGTGAAGCGCAAGGGGGCTGCCGTGCTCGCGGCAGAACCAGACACCAAGCGGGGCAGAGATCAACCCGAATCTTCCAAGGGCAGTCGGTACTGTGTGTACCACGACCTCCACACCCACAACACCAACGAATGTCAAGAGCTCCGAGCCATGCGAGAAGGAAGGATCGGCCGTTGTCCCGACCGTGGTGACTGGGGCTACGGTCGAGGAGGAGGAAGGAACGCAGGACGCTGGGAAGACCGCGGCCCGCACCAAGGGTGGTGCGATCGACCTCACAAGGATCGCTGGCAAGACCCGCCTCGCGAGGGAGACTGGAGGGATCAGCCTCGCGAGGATCGCCCGCAAGGCAACGCAGGCCTTCCTCCGCTGCCGCCGCAGCCAAGGAGAAATGAGGACCGCCAACAGGACGAGGGGGCTGGGGGCTTCCAGGAGCCGCGCGCGATCGCCTGCATCCTGGGCAGGGTTCAAGCCCCAGCCTCTCAGTGCATCTTCAAGCAGTTAGCCCGCGAAGTGAATGTAGTCCTCCCCAAGCTCGAAGCCACGCGCCCTCTCAGGTGGTCGGTGTGCGCCATCACGTTCAGCTCAGCGGATCAGCTCAAGTGTGCGGCCATAGCCGGAGTCCTCCCGATGCTTTGTTCCCCGATCATCAGCAACGTGCTGGTCACCAGGACCCTCATCGGTGGCGGGGCAGGGCTCAACGTCCTGTCCGTGGAAACATTCAACAATCTCCAAGTGCCCTACAACCAGCTTCAGCCAAGCAAGCCTTTCTCTGGAGTCACCGACGGCTCCATGGTCCTGATTGGATAGGTCCGCCTCCTTGTCACCTTCGGGGCGCGCGACAACTACCGCACCGATCACATCGACTTCGACGCCGCTCACATTCGCCTGCCGTACAACGCCATCCTTGGGTACCCAGTGCTGGCCAAGTTCATGGCCGTAACTCACCATGGCTACAACATCCTCAAGATGCCAGGAAGTGGCGGAGTCATCACGTTGCCCTGTGAAGAGAAGGACGCGGTGTGTTCCCTGGAACGAGCCTTTCAGGCCGCATCACTGGAGGACCCGGATCGCGGAAGCAGGAGGTTTCCCGAGACCACCCCCAAGAAGAAGAAGACATCGTCCGGCCCGGCCCCTCAGGGCCCGCGCCTGCCCAGGGGAACCTCCTTCCATCGCATAGGAAGGCGCACCCGGTGCCCTCCTCAGGCAGGGCTCGGGGGCTCTCCCCTGGAGGGCCACCGACCTGGCTAAGGTCACGAGGGAGGCGCTTGGGCACCACATGGAGGTGTGTTTCGAAGCACGTTTCCCTCAAGAAGGAGTAAGGCAAGGAGGGCCAGACCCTCAGGAGTTCGTCAGCAAAGCCATTCAGGAGCTGCAGGAGTCAAGAGTCATGAGAGGCGGCCGCCGCCTACCGGCTACGGCTCCCCATCCAGGCGAGGATGGTGGGCTGCACGTCTGCATCAACATACCAGGGCTCAATCGAGTCTCCTCTCTAGAGCGCCTCTGGCCCTCGCGAGTGGGGTGCCGCGAAGGTCCACCCCACAGCCATGCTCGCATGCCTTACGGCTTGCCGAACGCGGCTGCCACGTACCAGCGCCTCATGAGGGGCATCATGGAGGCTCAAGAGGCCAGGCGTTCCACAGCCTTGGCGGAGATGGAGATGGTCCATGAGGAGCCACCAGCGCCTCCAGAGCCTCCCGAGGCCCCTGGGCCTGGGAGCTCGTGAGGATCGGCTTTCGCAGCCCACCGAGTCTGCTACACCAACACTCGTTCGTCCTCAACATCACCAGGTGACATCTTTCAAGTTTCATTTCTAGCTGGGAGCGCCCCCCAGGGCTGCATTATTCCCAGGCCGCGTGGGTCCGTCCCTGCGGCATGTATCCCTTTTATTTCATGTTGTTAGCTTACTTTGTTGGGTGCGCCCCTCGGGCTGCATCATCCCCAAGTCGCTCGGGCCTGACCCAGTGATGTCCGCCTTCCCTGCATCTATTTGAATGAATCCACTCCTTCGCGGCTAATGTGTTTGACCTAGTTGCCCGCTCAACTGACGCCAACTGACGGAGCTGCTCCCAAAACGGCACGACGCTTGCGCATGGGTCCGTCCCTGCAACGCCGACAAACATGAATGGCTGAGCTCTGGCCGCGGCAGCCCCGCATGGCGTCACCTCGTCAAGCCTTCAGTGCCTCATTGCCCCTCGGAAGCAACCAACGGCTGACTGTCAATTGTCATGGCAACCCCTCGTTCTTTCTATGATGAGTCTACAGGATCTCCTAAAGGAGCTGCGTCAGGCGAGGCCCTTGCGGTGTCTCCTTCACTCTCATCCGCGTGAACCGCTTGCACGTTAAAGGGGGGGGGTGCCTGAGCATCGCAACTCAGGGCTCCTACTGGCTCTCCAGCCCTCACCCTCTGGCCTTGACCACGGCATCGCGACCTAGCATACCAGCGACGGCTAAGACTCACTCGAGGGCCGGGACCCGAGGACGTAGAGAAGAAAGGGGAGCAAAGGCAAGAGGGGAGGGACATGCGAGGACCTCGCCGAGCAACCTCACGCCAGCCGATGCATGGACTCAGCGACACACCAGGGAGCGGTCCCTGATTCTTGAGATAAGTCACCACCCGGAAGCACCAGCTACCGTGGCACCATCCCCGCACCTAATGCAATCCCGTGTTAGCGACGCCGCTCTCCTTTCTCACCGAATGACGACTACTTGAGCGCTAAAGGGGACCTCCTGAGCATCGCGACTCAGGGGCTCTTATCGGACCCCGGGTCGCTCACCTCCTGGCCTTGACCACGGCATCGCGGCCTGGCATACCAGCGACGGCTGAAGCCGCCTTGGGACTGGGACCTGTCGGCGTAGAGCACCAAGCCCTCATGAGGTTCGAAAGGGAGAACTGAGCTAAGATGGAATGAGCAACTCCACAATTCTGCAACAAGGGTTATATTAACAAACAGGATCACAGGCACCTTACAAGCCCCCACGGGACGCGTCTTTGATTTCTCGCAGGGAATAGATCCTAAAAGAACGCTAACTACACGCGCCCCTACAAGAGACGCCATCATCAACAGTGGGCCGTCAGGCACCAGCACCAACCCCATCCAGATCAGAGTCGGCGACGGCCTGACGAGCCCGCCCTGCTCCAGGAGCGGCGCCGGCTCGGGGGCTCGCAACTGTCGTCGCTCGCCTCCGGAGTCACGAAGAGCTCGCCGGAGTCGCTGGATCCTCCGGCGCCTCCGCCGCCTGAGGAGCCGCCAAGGGAGCGGTCGGCGGGCCCAGTCCTCGCCGTAGCAGGGTCCCGACCACCTCTCCCGGGGCAGCACTCCAGCCGGCGCCCATTCGCATCGAAGACCTTGAAGAACATCACCGAAGCACCGTCGTACTCCAAGTGGATCGCGAAGCCGCCTCTTGTCCTGCAAACCCGGGCGATTTCGCCCCAGCCTCGAGTCATGAAGACCTCGCCCGGGGCAATGACCGCGACCTCTGCCTCGGTCACGAGGGTGCTGCAGCCGGCGTGCTGCAGTCAAAGCTCCAGGAGTTCTCCCTGCGGGATGACGGAGGTGAAGAAGGGAGGAAGGCGAATCCAAGACTGAGGAGGCATGGCGTCGTGGAGCACGAACTCTCGAGAGGAGCCCTCGGTGTGGACCCCAGGGGGGACGACCCACACCTTCATGACCCGTCGGCGCCGACGACGGCGCCGCCCGTGGCGATCGGCATCGACTCCTTCAGAGCCCTCGATGTGGGCGTACAAGGGAAGCGGGAACCCCGGCGGTGGCCGCTCGCACCAGGGCCTTGACACCACCTGACGGGCCCCCTCGTCCCGGCGGCAGAGGGTGAGCCGTTTCTTCGGCGGGAGCGGGTTTGGTTCCTCTCGGGGAGCCTTTCCCTTCTCTGCCGCCGAGAACCGGCGGATCGAAGCCATTGCAGCAAAACGGAGCAAGGACCGGGAAGAAGGAGAAGCAAGAAGAGATGGACTAGAAGGGAGCGTGCCGTTCCGTACTTATGGCCGACGAAGGCCAACCGCCGACCTCCACGATCGCAGGTAATCATGACCCGCTTTGCATGCAGGGACTTGTCCAATCCGTGCAGTTGCCGAGGCGCCGTGGGGAAGTGGAGACGCCCACGTCCAATCAACCGCCACGCGGCGCCCAAGGCCGCAGGCTGTTAGGGCCCGCGGCGCTTCGCCCTTGCCCTTTCGCCTCCCTGCACGGCCAAGTCTGGGAGCGCCTTGGGCCCGGGGGCTACTGTCGGCGTTTTGGAAACGGGGGTCCCCAGACTTGCCTGCGTGCGGCCTGCAGCGTGGCTCAAAGGTGGGCCCAGCATGGCCCATCTTCATCAACACAGACCCAAGACCCTCGCGAGGGGCCAAGCCTCACGGGGCGGACGACACAGAGCTTCCTCAGGCACGGCCTCATCAGGCTGGCTCGCGAGGAGGCGGAGAGATCAAGGCGGGGTACCTCACGAGGTGCCCGTGATGCAAGCCATGACGACCAAGGGCGCCAGGCGGGCGCCAGCCCGCGCAGTGTCCTCCTTTCCTCTTTGGTGCAAAGGGAGCAAGCGCAGGCGAGAGCATCAAAGCAAAGGCACCCGTTTCGATGCAACGAGACCAAGACAAGCCCAACGGCAGGGAGGAAGTCATTGTGGAGCCCGAGCCAGCGTCACCACCAGAGCCTTTGGCAGGCGAGGACCAACTTTAGTCAGGATAAGTGTACCAGATGTTCCCCTTCAAAATGGCCAATTATTGGCGCCCTTCCCGCTCAATATTTGGAGAGAGGCCCAGGGCCTTTGCCTATAAATAGGACTAGCCACCCCCGGGGTAGAGAAGATCAAGAATCTATGGATCGATATCGGAGGGAGAGAATCAATCGGCCAATCCAGAAACAAGCTGGGATCGGATTGAGTAGTATCACACACACACAGAGAGAGAGAAGGGTGACTGAACTCCTCCTAGCAGTTCATCGCCCCAGCCAAGAACAGACCCTCGTGAGGCTGTTCTTCCTTGTATTGCTCATCATCATCAGCCCAAGAGGCAATCCACCACACCACAAACTAGAGTAGGGTATTACACCACAATGGTGGCCCGAACTAGTATAAACCCTGTGTCTCTTGTGCTGTTCTTTCCATAGCTTAGATCTTAGCGAGGCGGTGGGGTGCAGGTAGGTAGAAGGCGAAATCTCCGCGCGCACCCCAGTGTTTGAACCTCAAGGGTCTGCCGGAACCCTAAAACCGACACTGGTATGAAGAGTTTCAATGATCTATGGATCAAAAGTAATTCTTTTTGCCACTTAAGGTAATAATTCTATGAGTCACCTCTCCCAAGGTGCCTTGTTGTGGAATCATGGCAATTATTTCCTCGCTACTTTGAAACCATGCACCATCCTACCTCAGCGTGGAATTGTTACCTACCAAATTGAACCTCCGTCATCTTTCCATCCCTCTCGATGGGTGCCTTGTGTCTCAACTTGAGATGTTCAACATCTCATTCCGCAAGTTGATCTTGAATAGGTCGATCTTCGAGAAGATCAATTCGAGTAGAGTTTCTTTCAATCGTCATCGCGTGGATGAAGACTCAAAAGCGAGGATGTCAAGATCAACGTGAGGCAACGAATCAACAACCTTATGAGGAGCAACCTGGATTGTGAAGATTGTGTTGGTCTCGTGCCCCTCTGTCTTCTTACCTCACGTCTTGAATCTTGGGACGAGATTCTTGTTTAGTGGGGGTGAGTTGTCATAGCCCTAGAATTTGGTTGCAGATAGTTGCATAAGCATTCATGACATCATGTTAATTTCAAATGAATTTGAAATGGGGGATGTTCAAACCCTAGCATCAAATGAAATTCAAATAGGTTCAACCTAAAAATATCTTCAATGTTCCCAAAATGCCCTTAAAAATGTTCATGGTTTACTGAAAAAGGTGTAAACATATCCTGTGATGATGCATATTTTTCATTGGCATTTTAGGTCTTTGAATTAACAGACTACTTATTTGAATTGGAGTTGTAAAATTCTATAAGTAATATTATAGCTCCAATAATTGTGGAAAAGATGGCGGGTCTCTGTAATAATCCATTTTGCATACTCAAAGTTTTTCTAGAATTTATAAGAAATGATTTGGTGTTAAACTAAATCAAAACAGAGGCAAACAATTAGAAAATAAAACAAAAGTAGAAATTAGAGAGAGAGAGAAACTCACCTGGGCCATACCTGGCGGCCCAGCAAGTCGGCCCAGCCGACTGCCCCTGCCAGTCGTCCCCCTCCTCTCGCCAGGAGGACAGGGGCGCGTGCCCGACACACGCCAGCACACGCCGCAACCACCTCCTCCCTCCCTGCCTACCTGGCTCCTCCTCGACGCGTCTGGACGATGCCACTCGACCCCCAGAGCCGTCCGGCTCTCCCTCTCTCTCTCCCCCGAACGCTCTCCCCCTTCTCTGTTCTCCTCACCGAACGCGCCCGCCGCCGCCGACGAGCACCACCGCAGCCATCGCCTCTCCCTCGACCCCTCGAGCAGCCCAGAAGCACCGCCGCGTCTTCCTCTTCCTCTCCATCGAGTCGCACGGCGCCAGAAGCTCTGCTTCATCTCCAACGCCGCCATTTTCCTCCTCGGTTATCCGAGATCGCCGCCACCCATACGTCACCGTCCAGCCTTCCCCGAGCCCAGTTCGATGCCTGCTGCAACCACTGTGAGCTGCTCCTCCTCCCCCCTCTCCGTTCTTGCCCTCACACACCGCAACCGCATCCCCGCTCGCACCCGAACTCCGGCCGCCGCCTTTGAGCTCGCCGCTGTCGATTTAGATCGCCCCCGGTGAAGCTGATTGCATCACTAGCTGTGCGCGGATGCCAGCTCGCCGTAGCTCCAAACCGCGCCGCAAAACACCGCCTGTAGTGCCGTCTCGAGCAACTCTGGCATGCCACCACCGTGCTTTTGGTCACTGGCGTCAACTGCTGACATGGCGCCGGATTAGTTAGCACTAATGACCCCGCTAAAAACCCCTAGTGCCACTGCCATGTGGGCCCTCTGCCTGTTTAGCTTAATTTAATTTTCTATTTAGATTAGTTCTTAACCCGATGGGACCCACGTGTCACCTTTGACCCTGCTGACGTGGCCGTTGACCTGGTCCCACGTGTCAGCCTCTGTAACCGGCATTGGGTCACTGACCAGTGGACCCCACTGGTCAGGTTTGATCTGGACGGCGCCTATTGACCTGCTGAGGTCAGCATGACGCGATGCTGACGTAGTAATAGGTTTTCCTGGAATTATTCTTATTCAGGAAATTCAAAAAATGCCCCAAACTTCTAAAGATAATAGAAATTCAACCGTAACTCCAAATGAAATAATTTATATATGAAAAATTATTAGAAAAATGCAATCTATCCATTTGTATCATTTTCATGCATGTCAAACTAAGTTATACCTTCTGTATAGGTGAAAACATGATAATGACATTTTAAATGCTAAATATGGAGTTTGCATAGGAACCCTTAGCTCATATGGACTTCATTTAAACTGTTGCTAGATGCATTAGTGTAAATCATAACATTCTTGACATGTCATGATCATGCTTCATATTGTTGCATTGCATTGATTGTGTTCCCTCTTGTTTGCCGGTGTTTGTCCCTCTCAGTAGACGTGGTTTCGACGATGAGTTCGATGACACCGATGAAGAGCTATACTATCTTCAGAAGTGCCAGGCAAGCAAAACCCCCTTGTTCATTCTGATACAATCCCACTCTCTCGCTTCTGCTCTATTTTACTGAATTAGGAAAACAACGATTCAACTGTTAGATGCTGCGGTAGTTGAACCCCTTTCCTCTGCATGACCTATCATTGCCACAGTAAATAGATGAAACCCACTAGCATGAGTAGGAGTTGTTTGAGCCCTGATGTGCCAACTCATTCATGCTTGTTTGTCATGCATGCTACTGCTTAGAGTTGAGTCAGGTCTGGTTCATCAGGGATGAATTGGAATGGTGATGAACATGTCCTACTGTGTGTGAGCTAAGTGTGTGAACACGATTTGGTAAAGGTAGCGGTGAGAGGCCATGTAGGAGTACATCGTGGGTTGTCTCATTGAAACCGTCCTCAGGAACTGAGTTCTGTGTTTGTGATCCATGAAACAGCTACTACCACACGTTGGGCCCTGAAATATGACCCCGCTCGACTTATTAACCGCCCTTGTCCTCTGTCCAAGAGTTGCAACTAGTTTCTGGTGTTTGTAGGATATGTGTTGGAGGTCGTGCGTAGCACTGACCCTAGGGGTGGGCTATGATGCTGTAGATACACCATGGCCCGGTGTACCGAGTCTCCCGTTTGGTGTCTCGGGAACCCTGCACACATCGTTTGGGGCTGTGAGCGAAACCATGGCCGGATCTCCTCGCGGATGGAACCTGAATAGGCGATAAACCTAGACTAGAGATTTGTGTGGTTAGTCAGGTCATGGTCTACACCCACGTCGGCTTTCGCTTGAAGTCTGCCGAGCACATGTCATGTGCATACGCTAAGTGGAGGAAACATGTGTGAAGGAGTACACCCCTACAGGGTTATAAATGATCTATTCGAATAGCCGCGTCCACGGTAAAGGACTTCTGGGTTGCCTATAAGAGTTCATAGACAAGTGAAAAGTGGATACTCTAAAATGCGCAAGATAAGCGTGAGTGCTATGGATGGCCTTCTCGTAGGGAGACGGGAGCGGATCCATAGTGGTGTATTGATATGGTGAATATGTGGACTCGTGTGCGCCACCTCAAAAGAGTTACTTGCAGTCGTAGTTCAGGATAGCCACCGAGTCAAAGCTGGCTTGCTGCTGTTAAACTCCACCACCCCCTTTGTTGATACCGATGCATATGTAGTTAGTTCTTATGTAAGTCTTGCTGGGTACATTTGTACTCACGTTTGCTTATTTTATGTTTTGTAGAGAGACTTCAGTCTCACTAGTAGCTCCGCGTGGACTTCGACATTTAGCTTGTTACCTCAGCTACGATCTTGTACCCTTGGGAGGGTCTCGTAGATAGTCAGGCTTCTCAGCCTTTTTCATTTGTAGTTATCTGTACCCAGACATGTTTATGCTTCCGCTTGATGCTTGTATGCTCTGTATGTTGGGTCATGAGACCCATGCTTGTAATACTTGGCTCCTTGAAGCCTAATGAAGAAATCCTCTGACTCGTAGAGTCTTGTTGTGATGCCATGTTGTATTTACACATATCGAGCATATTGTGTGTATGATTGAAATGGTTGGTATGTGTGGGATCCAACAATCTAGTTGTTTATCCTTGGTAGCCTCTCTTATGGGGAAATGTAGTCTGGTGTTTTCACTGAGCCTTGGTAGTCCGCTACAGCCCGGTTTACTGGAGTCCTGTTAGCCCAGCACTACTGCTTCGGAACACTTAGATTGGCCGGCATGTGATTCACTTCGTTCTTGTGTCTGTCCCTTCGGGGAAATGTCACACGGTGACATCCGGAGTCCTGCTAGCCTACTACAGCCCGGGTTCCCGGAGTCCTGTTAGCCCAGTTGCTACAGCCCGGATTCACACGCTACTGACCGACATGCTCGATGTTGTTTCATGTATGCATGTCCCCGTAAGTTAGTGCCACTTTGGGTTCACGACTAGCCATGTCGGCCCGGATTCTCTGTCATATGGGTGCTAGCGACACCATCATATACGTGAGCCAAAAGGCGCAAACGGTCCCGGGCTAGGTAAGGCGAGACCCGTGGGAATACCGCGCGTGAGGCTGCAAAGTGATATGAGGTGTTACATGCTAGATCGGTGTGACTTAGAATCGGGGCCCTGACACGTAGAACCCTTCTCAACCATTGGGATCGGCTTTCCGGACTGGCTGGGCTTGAATACGTATGATGATGCCTACATGAGATTGAAGAAGATAGCAATTGCGGACCCGCTGACAAAGCGATGCAGCTGCGACAATTACTATCTCATCGCGGTGTTCGACATAAGGATTGCCATCAATGCAAGAGGCAGTAACAACAGAGGTTGGCGCATGTTGGCCGTGGCTGATTTGTACCCCTACACGTTCGAAGACGTCGCGTGCCATCTAGGCCGCATCTTCGTGGTGACAAGCCAGGGGATTTGTTTCATCTGGTTGCCATCCTACGATACGGGAGATTACAAACGGAATGCACAAACCATCATTTGCATCTCTAATGGTACTCCATTATTTTGCAGGGATTAGTCATCCCCCAATCAAAATAAGATTGCCGATCCTGGATGTGCATTTGCATCCGCGATTCAGTCTAACCTGGAACCTTGTAGCTGACTTTGGCATATTGGGATCAACTATCTTAGCAGTCGTTACCCATGGTACCACTGATGTGCAACATGGTCACACAATCTAGCACGATCGGACCTTCACCATCTACCCATGTATTCCATTTAGTATTATATTTTTTAACCCTCTCGCCTTCTCTTTCGTTGTTGTACTACTTACTAGTACTAGTAGGAGTACTTTTTACCTTGGAGGACGCGTATAGCTAGCTAGGCCCTTGAAGACTTGAACCCACTAGCTGCCACCATTTTTGTTTTTCCATGTCTTACTATCTCATCCATGTAGCCAAGAGTGGCTATATATAATAAGCCATTATTTTACACAGTATTACTATTTGCTGCACAGTATTACTGACCACCATAATTGAGCACAACATTATTATGCATGGACCTTGACTATGTACGTCGCCATGTGTCCAGATCTGAGATGCCGGTGTACTAGATGAACGGCGCCGAGTTCGACCCCCGTGATGCTACGTGGGTGCCGAGGAACACTCTTGGAGAGTACTTGCTTTTCATTGGGACAACTACCCCATTGTGAAGCAGATGCCACCTTCCATGCACGACACCGAAGGCCTACCATTCATGACGCATGGTTGTATCTTTAGTGCGCACCACCGGATGAACAACATGTTGGGATACGCTATCCCTGATTTATGTCGCTTCAGCTTGGATGAGTCTCCATCGTGTGGAACCGGAATAGAAAGCTGCGACAATGATTCCTGTTGCCCACTGCTATGGATCATGCCATCCATGAAGAACACCTGGGACTGGAACCTGGAGGAGGACATGTAGTCCATCTATAACGTGTAAGTGGGGAATGGTAAATTGTGAATGGTAGGGCTATGAATATATGTAGACTAGTCATGCACAAATTTATCACATGAATTAGAGATGAACTTGTGTGGCCTACTGGCATTTGTCCTTTAGAATTTATTACAAGTAAATGTGTTATGTGTACGTGCAACTTGTGTGGTTGTTGCACGGGCTCCAACACGCTCTTTGAGAAAAAAAAGGTGGCACAGCTTTGGATACAGGTGACGTGGCGGCATCATACAGTAGCATCGTTCGCTATAGTTGTAGTATACTCCTACTAGGACGACAACTCCTATAAAACCTTGCGCTTGGCACTTTGCCTCTTCGATAGGTTCAATAGTTTTTACTCGTGTGAACCTTGCACTTGGCTCTTCGCCTCTTCGAAAGGTCCAACAATTATGATACTACAGTACAATATGCTTCTGGCAATCTGACACAGATTGAACTGCTGCACGTCCATCGCGAGGGCAAGGGCAAGGGAGAGGGAGAGGGTGCTATAGTCAAAACCCTCTCCTCATCCCGCGAGCCACCACGCGAGTGGGCGAGGAAGAGGCGTAGTAAGAAAGCTTCTCCTCGTTCGGCGAGTTGACGGGACACATCAAAGCAGTACTAGTACTAGTCCATACTGCGTCCTTTCCGGTTAATATGTCTTAGTTTGAAACGAGAAAAATACACTGGCGGTCAACGTATGTAACAATATGCTCTTTACGGTCACTATATATAGTTTTGCCGTGATTATACGATCACTAGCTCATCATAGAGCACCGTATTGCACCCTACTGACCGGCCACATAGTCGACATGGCACTTTGTTCACTGGTTAAATTGTCACCTGTTTTCTAGGTCCAACCTGTCAGTTAGCAGAGCAAAGAAATCAGTTAAACAAAACTTTACGCAGGCGCGACAGGAGTCCAACCCTTGCGCGCGAACCACCCTGGCTGTGTCTGTGAGTGCATGCACGTGTACTCCCTCGGTCTTCCAACAAAGAGTGTACATCGGCTAAAAAACAAAGATTGTACATCTACACTTCCAATGCATTTAGCCTTTAATCTAAATAGATATTGATTGACTAATGCACCAACTTGTGCTCTAGGTATAGGCTACATGTCTATCCTTAATTACAACATGCAACAAACTTCATTTAATCTTCTTCTCTGAATGGTCGCATGCACACATAAGTCTGCTATTTTTGGGCGTTAATTATGCCCCGGTCAATGTGTAAATCTCTAAATGTACAGTCTTTCACGGACGTAGGGAGTAGGTTGAGCACTTGAGCGTGAGCGTGTGTGTTACATCGTGTGTTGTGTGCCGCCTGGGTGCGTGAGTGTTGCGTGCGTCCATGTGTACGTGTGAGTGTTGCATGTTGCATGCATGCATGCATGCATGAGGCTTTTACTCCCTCCCATTGACATGTTCATATTTCAAGCTTCCTCTGTTCCTCCCATATGATGATACTTCCTCTATTCCCAAATACGGAGTAAAAGCCTCCCTCTGCTCCCAAATACGGAGTATTCCTTTACAAGAATATTTGAACTTCTTGGGAACTTCTAGCTAAAGTCTTTTTAGACCTTGTCTTTTTATTTTATTTTTCTTATATGAAACACACTCCATGTAGTAGTTGAACCGCTGGTTGCTTTCACTTTGAACTTATCTCTACTTTTTGTTTTCAAATTTTTAGTGGATCCTTACCATATTTGGCGCCCTGAGGTGCAAGATGGCGCCGCGTTGTAGCCGAGATGGGAGCCACAACTGGTGGCGCACGGGCCGATGTCCAGGGTATGATAGTACCACTTGGAAAAGCTTATGTATAGAAAACTGAGTTATTTAAATTTTAAACTACTCTGTTATTATAAATTGAACTTCTTGGTCTATTCTTTAGTAATGGGAGAAATCCGAGTATTGTAACAAACATCAAACCACTCTACTATTATAAATTGAACTTGGGTTTATTGTTTTAGTAATGAGAAAAATCTGAGTTTTTATATACATTAAACTACTCCGTTATTTTAGTTTAACTTCTTGGTTTTATTCTTTTAATAATGAGAAAAATCCAAGGTTTTAATATACATCAAACTATTCTATTATTTAAAATTGAACTTCCTAGTTTTTATTTTTCTAGGAGTACTTTAATGAACATACAACTGTTGTGGTATTAAAACCAGAACGTTTTATTTTACTTTTTAGAAACGAATAAATTTTGTTCTTTTTTAATAAACTTCAGACTTCTCTATTTTCAAAATTTGAACTTCACGGATTTTTTGTATGTTCGCCTCTTTATTTTTGGATACCCAATGTGTGTGTTTTGCCATAAGCGAACATATTAAACTATCCGTGGCAGAGGATATGAACTTCGCATCAAGCTTTTTTTGTCTTCAAGAAATGCGTGCTTGTTTTCTGCTTTTAATATTCAACTTCTATGCTCTATTTTTAACTTCTATGCTCTACTTTTTTGTAACAGTTTCATGAAGGAGAAGGAAAGCAGCAACATAATGTGCGTCAAAGAGCAACTAGTTTGGGAAACCAACCAATACATGATACATTTTTTACTGTAAAGAACAGAGAACAATTTTTCCATTATTTTAACTTGAACTTCTCCATTTTATTCACACACACACAAATGCCACGGCTGCCACCTGCAACGCCAGTACACTTTTAATAAAGAATTACTAAAGTAGATTTCATAAACAATGAATCTCTATTTTATTTAAATTTGAACTTCTATACAAATGAATAATGGATCTCTCTATCCATCACCATTTAGTACATGATGGAACCTGTCGGGAACTAACACAAACACATACTGTGCACACGCCATGGTCATCCAGTGATAATTTATGCATCAAATGGCACATCAAAAAAGAAGAAAATGCATCAGGGTCATAAAATTGAAGCTGCAGCTCCAGGAGACATCACGACCAACTGCACAACGTGATAGATCTCCACGGGTTATGGGCGCAACTTTCTTCCGGATTGCAACTCGTTCAGTGCTAATTATCCAGCGCCGGTGTCCATGGGCATCCAGTGATAATTATGCAGTGTCGCTGGCAGGAGTCAACACGGCTGGATCGCAAGGCGTTCTCCTTCTCTGTAATGAGACCGCCACTTCTTTGATTGTTGCCTATTTCCTTCCTCAAATTTAATCTTTGAACTTCTGCTTTTTGTTTTTCCGCTACAACCTGAAACAAAGGGAAAAGAACGTTTTTAACACTGCCTTCTATGAACTTTTATATGTTTTTGGCTCTGAATTTTTTTAACTCCGTAATGCAAATTTATATGTTCTTTTTTACAATGCTGGTAGGTTCATTTAACTATTGTTTTTATTGTCCAAACATACATCTTGTGGAGTCAGAACTTATATATTTTATATCATTGAACTTCTAGCTTTTTCGAATGAAATCAGAACACAAGTTGGGGAAAATATAGTGGGAAATCATAGACCCAAATTTTTATTTTTTCTTGGTTGGTAATATCTTACTTTAACATAGTCCAACCTTGTTGAGATTACATCTTTGCATATCCGAAAAAAATTTCAGTACCAAACTTTTGAACATTACAGAGAGCAAAAATACCAACCTTTTTAAAACATCTTGAACTACAGAAGCAAAGAGGCAAGAGAATAGGGGAGGAGAAGAAGATGGTGTGGTCGGTGGGGTGTACAACCTGCAGGGGAAGCGGTTGCGGGTGGTGGAGCTCGAGCTCCCTCGGCGTGGCCCTGCCTCTGTGCCCACGTCCAGTGGGCGGCTGGACGTGATTGCACACATCGGCAACAGACAATGTTGGAGGATGGTGGCCACAACATCGGCTGTATGTGGTGGACCTCGGCGGCAGCGGCAGACATGACAAGCTGCAAGTCAATACCTCCAGGTGAAGTGTTTGTGCAAATCACTGAATAATAAGCTATGTTAGCTAGCACAACGATGCAGGAATTTGAACGTGTATTTTCTCTGCCAGAGCTAATGTACACTGTATGTAACCCAGATTCTCTCTCTCTCTCTCTCTCTCTCTCACCTTTTTCCTGTTGATTAACATGGTTGGTGTCGGCGTACTGGGAACCAGGGTACCCAGACTTGCCTGTCTGCGGCCCACATCGCGTTCCTAGTACGGCCCGGTAAGGCCCAGCTGATCGACCAGCTACTCAGGACCCTCGCGAAGGGGGGGGGGGACCAGCCCTAGCGAGGAGAACGACCAAGACCTTCTCAGAGCGGCCTCACATAGACTGCTCCAGAGGAGCGACCAAGACCTCTCCGGAGAGTGGCCTCAGCTAGGCTGCTTCGGGAGGGCGGAGATCTCAAGGCAAGAGCTGCCTCAGGAGGAGGCAGTGACGCAAGCCATGATGAACCGCGCCAGCGGGTGCCAGCGCGCGCTAGCGCGCGCCAATGGGCGCAGTTTCCATATAGGTGCAAAGGAGACCCCTCAGGCGCAGGTTCCCGAGGGGCGAGACAAAGGTTTCCCCTTTGGTGCAACAAGACCGAAGACCGCAAGGACGGCAGGAAGGATGCCATCGCCGAGCCCACCACCGCGTCACCGCCTGCCCCCGTTGCAGGCGAAGACCACCTTTTGTCAGGATAAGGGCGTCCTTGTGTTCCCACTCAAATGGCCGTTGTGGGATTCCCTTCCCGCCTACACATTTCGGGGGAAGAGGACCCTGGCTGTCTATATAAGTAGCTAGGGTTCCTAGCATAGAGGGGGAAGAACTCATTGGAGATCAACCAACCCATTGAGACCTAGCATAGCAAGGGAGCAAGAACATCTGCCTCCTCACCCCACCTGAGCTCACCTCCTGAGCTCAGGAAACCACTGTACTTGTTCATACTCGTGCCCTCGCGAGACCAATCCACCAAAGCAGGAAGTAGGGTTTTACACCTCAAGGTGGCCTGAACTTGGGTAAACTCTTGTGTGTTGTACTTGTTTGCTTGCTTGCTTGCATCCCATTCCCACCACCGTGAGGAGAAGAGTGAGGCGCTAGGTAGACGAGTAGTGGGAGAGATCTCTGTCGCGCCCCTGTGTTCGAATCTTAAGGGTTTTGCGGAGCCCGAAATCCGACATTTGGCGTGCCAGGTAGGGGGCGCGTCGAAATCTCGCCTCCCCGACGACCTCGCCTCGCTCTTCTCCAATGACCCGGCCTACCTCGGCTCCGACGCCTCCGATGGCGGAGGCGCAGCCGACGCGCGCCGAAGGATACGACGCTCGGACCGCTCGAGCATCGCCCTTCGGCCAAGGGACGCGCCGCCACCCCGCCCTGATCGGTGTCGACGGCACGACGTGCGTCGTCGACCCGCCGCTTGGAGACCGGCAGCCTCCACCACCCACGCGGCGCCAGAACCATGCGGCGGCGGGTGCTGCCGGCCACGCTGCGGCAAACTCTCGGGACCGGCGCGAGATGGCAAACATGAGGGTCGCCCTGCTGGTAGCAAGGGAGCTACTGAGATGCCGGTTGCTCGACGCCGGCCATGACGCGCTGCTGCTCAGGGTGGCCGAACTCCTCGACACCGCTGCCACCGGGGCCGAGCCGTTCTGCTTCCGCATAATGTCTCTAGAGACTAGGGGCCGCCCCGACTGCGTGCGGTCGCCCGTGTGGGCAAGGCCGACCACGACCTACGAGGGGGATGTGGGGTACGATCCGCTGAACCCGGCATACGACTCCGTCCAGCTGCCATAGGCCCACCCACATCAAGGCGCCGTCCACGGCGAAGATCCATCCGAGATCGGTCTCTGGGCCACACCAAATGCCCGACACCACCAGACATCGATGGCCAGGGGCTCGGGACCGTGGGGACAGGAGCCTAGCCCTGCACCCCTGGCCATCTGTCGGGTGGTAGGTGTGACATATGCCAACGGGTGGCTTATCATTGTGGGAGCCAGTAAGACGTCGCCGGTGCTTGGAAGCGGGATAAGACGAAGACATGCACGCCGGCGAATCTTACCCAGCTTCGGGGCTCTCCGTGGAGATAACACCCCTACTGTTGCTCTGTGGGGTCTCCGCATGATCACTCGATGAACAAGTGGCTACAAAGTGCTCCTTGAGCTGTTTGGCGAGAGGAAGAAGAAGGGCAAGGCTAGCTCTACTCTTCTCTCTATGCGGTGTCTAAACCTGGATGAGATCAACCCTTTGCATGGGTGCCCCGGGGGGTTTATATAGGCCTACCTCCCGGGGGTACAATGGTAATCCGGCTGGGCGTGGGCCCTAGCCGTCAGTGTCTACGCTTGCCGGCTTCTGCGCCGGCTACTGGGGCCCGCCGGCTGGTGGGTCCCTTCGGCCGCAGGCTTCTCGGTCGACAGGCAGGCCCTACTGCCTAGGGCCCTGTCGGTGGCTGGTTACTGTTGCCTCAATCCTGATGATGAGGGCTTTATCGAGGTAAGCATGGCTACAGTGCCGCCGCCTGGCGGGCGATCACTGTAGCCTCATGTCGTCTTGTCTCCTTAATGGAGTGCCTCCTTCGAGGGAGGGGGCAAGCCGGCTTAGGGAAGCCGGCCATGTCTTGGGCCGACTGGAGGAGGCCTGGCCGCCTTCGGGTGTCCCTCTGCCCGAAGGGGCCCACCTCCCGTGGGCCGCGCTGACAGCCTGCCGTGGATGGTGCCATAGTCATCATGGCGATAGTGCCGCGCCGGACGGGTCAGGGCTACCCCGTACGGCGCACTGTGCCAGGCGTGCTCCGGGTTTCGGGGGTGGCAGGCTTTACTGTAGCCACGCCCCGTCCCATCGCCGTTATGTGGATGTGGGCTTCGAGGGTACGATCTTGACCGCGTTGTGGGAGCCGGCTTCTTGGAGTCGGCCTTCTCGTGGCTGGCTTCTCGGAGCCGGCCCTCCCGCGGCTTTCTTCATGAGGGTCAAGGTTGGGCCGCCTTCCGACAGTCGGCTTGAGAGGTAGCCGGCAGGGGGAAGGCGCCCCCACGCCTTGAATCTTTGGAGGCCGGATCGGCTCGTAAATTCTTCTAAAGCGCCAGGGGGAGCCGGCTAGGCTACCCGTGGTCATTTACCCCGACAGTAGTCCCCGAAGCTGGTCGCGCTTCGAGGTTGGCAAGGGGGACGAGAAGCTCAGGCAGCTTCCTATCTTGAGGAACCGGCAGCTGGGAGCCGGCTCTGCTTATGCGCGCCGCTTTGGGAGGGTTCCGTGGCTTCTCCAACGGGAACGTGGGCCAACTTGCGCGCTGACCGCGCGCCTCCCCGTGGGCCACGTGGCAAAAAAGGCCTGCCATGGCGCGTGCGCGACGGGACATCGCCGCAGGCCCGGGCCCGCCACTCCTGGCCTTGGCCCAGGCACGGATCTTCTACGGCCCAGGATGGGCTGTTGGCCTTCCCGCGGCGGTTTTGCCACGCCATCGAGGCGCAGTTATAGCGGGACGTGGGGTAGTGGGCGCAGTTAATCCCACGTCCCCCACACCACGCCTCCTCGGCTTCGCCACGCGGGGCTATAAGTAGGAGGAGGAGAGGGAGCGGCAAGGGCTCGCACGCTCTCCCTCGCTCCAACCTTTCTCCCTTTCCTTCCTTGTTCACTCCGCCACCGCAGTGCCTTCTCGTCGTGCCGTTCCGCCGTCGGGCCTTTCGGTTCGCCGTCGCTCCACCGCAGCAGGGTCGCGCGCGCCTCTGCCGCCACCGCACTTGCTCTTCGCCGCATCATCCCAATGGCATTGTCGAGCTCGTGGGACGGCTCCAACGTCCTTGACGAGCACATCGAGTTCCTCCACCGGACGCGGCGCCTGCCCGACGAGAACTACGTGCGGGTCCGGCGCGCGCCGGAGAGGGAGATCTCGCCGATGCCGGAGGAGGGCGAACGGGTGGTCTTCCGATCGCACTTCCTGTGCGGCTTCGGCCTCCCGGCGAGTGGGTTCCTTTGCTCCTTCCTCGACTTCTACCACCTTCAGCCGCATCACCTCACCCCCAACGCTCTGATGCTGCTGTTAGCCTTCGTCACCCTCTGCGAGGGCTTCCTTGGGGTTCTCCCCACCCTGGAGCTTTGGGGAGAGTTCTTCCAAAGCAAGCTTGGCACCGTCGTCGCGGGCGTGCCCGCCCCATGCAGAGCTTTCATCGCCATGAGGCGGACGGGCGAGAACAGTCCGTTCCCGTCCATCCTGCTGATTCAGTCGGTGAAGCTCTGGCAGAAATCCTACTTCTATGTGAGGAACGTCGCCCCGCAAGGCGACCTTGTCAACTTGCCGGCTTACGTAGCCGGCCCGCCGGCTTCGAGGCCACCCTCATGGAGCTTCCGGGTCAGGACGCTATCTCAGGCTGGGAACGCCTCCGTCGCCCGACTCCGGGTGATGGCGCAGTCTGAGGGCCTAGTCGGAGCCGACCTCGTGGCCGCCTTCGTGGAGCGCCGGGTACTCCCGCTCCAAGGCCGGCCACACATGATCTGCCAAATGAGCGACCGCTTCGACCCATGCCGGCTGAGCACCAGGGAGATGCCCCATGCCGAGGTATCCTACCTGGTGAACTACATCGCCAACTGCAAGCTCCCCGAGGATTGGCGGTATGGCAAGGAGCCGTACTCTCGCACCAACCCTTCGCCTGCCGTAAGTCTTTCTTCTTTCCTTTTCTTTTTTCCTTTTGTAATCGGCCTCATGGTGGCCGGCTTCTGATTAGCCGGCTTGTCTTCTGCAGAATCCCCTTCTTCCGCCGGTGGCCGGGGCCGCAGGGGCAGAGTGCCAGTTCCTCCCCGACCGTACGGTGGATGACGTCAATGATCCGGATCTTGGAGCGGCCGCCATGGAAGATGCTGCCGTGGGGGAAGGCGGTGATGCAGGCGGCGCAGGGCCCGGAGCCGGCCTCGAGGACTGGGCGGACGATGACAAGGTTGAAGTCGTCCCGCACCACCAGCCGGCGCCTGATCGTCAAGGCGCGGGTCCCTCTGCCGCGCCGGCCGCCCGTGGTGGCGCGCCGAAGTGCCGGGCCGTGTCGACCTACTTCGGCAGCCGGCCGAAGAAGGCAAGGGGCACCGCCGCAGCAACCAAGCGGGACGAGGTGGCTGCGAGGGCGGCCCTCTTCCAGAAGGTCGTGAAGCAGCCGCAGGCGGTTTCGGCGTAAGTGTTTAAGCGTCTTGTCTTTTCATTGTCTTCCTCGGTCGAGGCTCTTCTAAACTTTTTCTTTGGCTGACCGGCCAGGGCGCCGCTTTCCCTTGAGCGGGGCCCCGCCGGCTCCGTGATCGGACCTGCTGGAGGGTCTTCGAGCTCCCGCCGCGTGGATCCCTGCGCCGACCTCATGGAGGCGACGGAGCGGAATGCGCGGGAGGCGCGGGAGGAGCGGGAGGCGTCGGAGTGAAGGGCCGCCCAGGCGGCGAAGGAGCAGGCCGACGCGGCGGCCCAGGCCCAGGCGGAGGCGGCGGCTGGGAGAGGGAAACAGAGGCCTCGCGCAACCAGCCTCCACAGCTCGTCGTTCCCCTTCGCAGCGTGGCCCCCGACGTCCCCGTGCCTCCGTCAGAGGACGCCAACCGCGGCCGGTCGGAGGCGGAGCGGAGGGAGGAGAACGTGATTGTCTTGGAGGAGGTGCCGCGGACGGCGCCGACTGGGACGGGCCAGGGCGGCTAGCCGGCTATGGCGCCGGAGCAGCCGGCTGGGAGCGAGCCGGCGGCAGGAGCCGGCCTCCAGGTGTAGCCGGTATCACGCCGGCGCGCAGGGGAAGCTACTCCTGTGCCGGAGCCGGACAGGGCCACGAGCGCCAGCCGGACGGCGGAGGCCCTGGAAGCGGCCAGCTCCAGCACGTCCGAGTGGGCGCCCAGCGGGGGGACGGGCGAGCTGAGCGCGTCGGCCCAGGAGGTCCGGAGCCGGCTTCAGGCTCATGCCACCGCGCTGCAGCAATATACCCGCGATTTCCTTGCGACGCGGGCCGTCGTCCGGGTGAGTCTTCTGGCCCTGGTTGTTTTGCTTTTTTGATTTCTTCTGTGGGGGCGCGTCAGCGCACCCACTGGGTGTAGTCCCCGAGTTCCGAGTCGGCTGCTGAGCAGGCGGCTTGGAACTTACTAGGTCTTGACAGTCATCTTATTCCTTCATCCTGTCTGATCTTCCAGGAGTACCATAACCGGAGTGCTGCCGCCTTCGACTCCTAGGCTCAGGAGTTGCGCCAGAAGAGCGAGGATCTGACCAACAGCCAGAGTGCATGCTCTGTTTTGTTCATATCCTGTGGGGGCGCGTCAGCGCACCCACTGGGTGTAGTCCCCGAGATCCGGGCCGACTGCTCAGCAGTCGGGTCGGATCTTCCCCGACGACTTCTTCCTTATTGTTTCTTCCTTTGTCTTCATGCTTTCAGGGGGCCAATGCCGACTTGGGGGAGCAGCTCGGTGGGGCCTAGACCGCCCTTCGCGCCAAGGAGGCCGAGTTCAACGCCCTAGTCCTGGAGCGCGACCGCCTGGCCAAGAAGTTGGCCGACCAGGAGGAGAGCCACAAGGCGGCCCTGAAGGAGGCGCAGGACAGCGCGGCCGCCCTTAAAGCTGAGTTCGAGACCGAAACGGCGGGCTGGGCGGAGGTGAAGCAAGCGCTGAGCGAGGGTTACGGCCGGATCGAGGATCTGATCGACGGTAAGCCGCCTTCCTCATTCCTTGCTCGCCCCTTGCCCTTTGGTTCGTCTTCTGATTTGTGCTGCTTCTTTGTTCTTTGGGCAGACTACTTCCCCGGCTACTCCGTCATTGCCACCCAAACTATCGAGGCCCACCGTGAGGCACGCCGGCAAGCGGGGGTTGAGATCGTGCCGGACGCGAACCGGACACTTGAGGAGCAGCTCTTGGCGATCCAAGCCCGGTTGCAGCCGGCACACCGCATGCTCCGCCGCCTCCAGCGCATTGGGGCGCAGGTGTTGGCCGCCCTCTGGCCAGGCGAAGCAATTCCCCGCACCCCAAGCCGGACTGCCGACTGGCTGGAGGTGGCAGTTGGCCGCTTTGAGGCCTGGAAGGCCTCCGCTGCGCGATTTGGTGCCAGGCGGGCGTTGGAGTTCGTCCGGGCCTGGTACCCTGGGCTGAACTTGGAACAGCCGAGGACTTGGCGGGAGGAGGCCGACGAAGAGCTGGTGGAGGTGCGGCCGGCTATCATCCAGCGCGCTTCGGCCCTTGCCGAGTTTACCGACACCAGCGTCTTCACTCCTGAGGTGGACGACAACGGCGTCGCCCAGCCGGAGGAGTGGTTCAGGCTGAACCCGGCGGATGGTGAGGACTCGGCGGAGGAGATCGCCTCCAGCGATGAAGGCGAAGACGAGGAAGGGGAGGAAGGCGAAGACGTCGAGCCGGCCGGTGAAGCAACCAGCCAACCTCAGCATGACCGTGCCTCCAGCAACGAGGCGCGTGCTGGCGCGCCCTCTGCGGGAGGCGGTGATCATGCCGAGGTCCACCAGCCGGCCACTCTTCCAGCCGGCACTACCGTCTCTACCGACCTGCCCGACTCGCCAGTCATTCCTTTGGCTTGATCTGCCGTCTTTGCTTTTCCTGCTTGTTACTCTTTGAACAATTTTTATTAAGCTTGCGCAGTTCCACCCACTGGGGGTGTATTCAAACTATGTTGAATGTTGGCCTTTTCAAGGCCTTTTGTGTAAATATAATCATGCATGTGTTTGGCTTCCATTCTCGTGTGCCTTTTATCCTTAGGCTGTTTCCTTGCCGCCTTCCCCTGATTGCCGCCTTCCCAGCCGGCAGCTGCTCTGTAGTCTGTGGCTAAGGAAGGACTCGGCTATCTTGTTGGGGAAGGCAAGTACTCGAGCTTTCTTAGATTGTAGCGAAGTGAATGGAAGCCGGCCGGCCGGCTACTCTTGTAGTCGGTCGGCGGTAGGAAAGAGCCGGCTTTTGTTATATTAGTCCGTTAGTCCCTGGCCGTTTTTCGTGTGGGCGTCCTTTCCTGCCTTTGGCTCTTGCCAACCGGACAGCCGATTCTTCGTACTGCGACTTTTGGGAAGAGAGGGCTTAGGTGCCGGCACACTACTTGTGTGACCGCGGGTAGGACTTCTAATATAATCTCAAGGCGGCCAGTCCCCGGGCCGACTAGCCGAACCCGGTGCCGGACGAAAGAAGTGAATGTAATGACATAATCATAAGCATGATACTTTTCATTCATAGATAAAGGATGGCAGTCCCCAAGTTCTACTCGGGGGGCCCATTGTCTCGTACTTAGTACAAAAGTTAGCGTGATACATACTGCATTTCAACTGTAAAATCTTCGGAGGAGGTTGGCGTTCCATGGTCGTTCCGACTCCTTGCCGGAGTCGTCTCTCTTCCATGCCTTCAGCTTCTGTGCGTCGATCAGGTAGTAGGAGTCATTTCCTAGCACTCTGCTGATGATGAAGGGGCCTTCCCAAGGGGCTGAGAGCTTATGCTGGCCGGCTGTTCGCTGGATCAGCCGGAGCACAAGGTCGCCCTCTTGGAAAGATCTTGGCTTGACCTTCCGGCTGTGGTAGCGACGCAGACCCTGCTGGTAGATGGCAGACCGGCTGAGGGCTAACAGCCGGCTTTCTTCCAGCAGGTCGACACCGTCTTCTCGTGCTTTCTTGGCCTCCGCCTCTGTGTACATGGTCACCCGAGGCGAGTCGAACTCGATGTCGGTTGGGATGACCGCCTCGGCACCATACACGAGGAAGAAAGGAGTGAAGCCGTTTGACCTGTTTGGGGTAGTGCGTAGACTCCAGAGGACAGCCGGCAGCTCATCGAGCCAGCAGCCGGCCGAACGCTCCAGTGGCACGACCAGTCGCGGCTTGATGCCGGAAAGGATGAGGCCGTTGGCTCGCTCGACTTGGCCGTTTGACTACGGGTGGGCAACAGACGCTAAGTCCAGTCGGATGCCCTGCGTCGCGCAGAAATGTGCCAATGCTCCCTTGGCAAAATTCTTGCCGTTGTCGGTGATGATGCTGCGCGGCACGCTGTACCGAGTTGTTATATCTGCGATGAATGTCACGGCAGTCGGCCCATTCAGCTTCTTGATCGGCTTCGCTTCGATCCATTTGGTGAACTTGTCAACAACAACAAGCAGATGTGTCATGCCGCCGCACGCCGTATTGAATGGGCCCACCATGTCCAGACCCCAAACGTCAAAGGGCTAAGTGAGGGGAATGGTCTTGAGTGCCGAAGTCGGCAGGTGTTGCTTGGAGCTGAAGACTTGGCACCCTTTGCAGTGTTTGACTAACTCCTTGGCGTCGTCCAAAGCAGTCGGCCAAAAGAATCCATGGCGGAAAGCTTTGGCGACGAGTGATCTTGAGGCCGCATGGTGGCCGCATTCACCTTGGTGGATGTCTCTGAGGATTGCTATGCCCTTCTCTTGCTCGACGCATCGCTGGAAGACTCCAGTGACGCTGCGCCTGACGAGCTCTCTGTTGATGATTGTGTATGCTCCGGCTCGCCGTTGGACTTGTCTTGCTTCTGTCTCATCAGCCGGCAGTTCTTGGTTTATCAGGAAGTTGAGGATGGGCTAGGCCCATGATGGAGCTGTGACTTCTTCTATTGCCAACACGGCTACTGCGACCAGGGTGGGCGGGCTGGGTTGTGAAATGCTGGAGTCGGCTGCTGCCTGTTGTGCTGGTGCAGTCCCCGGGCCGCCTGCCGCAGTCCCCGAGCCGGGTTCGGAAGTCCCCGGGTTGGGTGCAACTACGGAAGTCCTCGAGCCGCCTACTGAAGTCCCCGGGCCGACTATCGAAGTCCCCGGGCCGCCTGCTTGGTTCCTCAAGCCGGATCCGGCTGCATCAGGGCTAGGCGGCACGAAGATGGACTCAGACTCTGGAGACGGCTTGATAGACGGCTTGAGGAGGCGTTGCAGAGAAACGCCGGTTGGTATTGCCTGCCGAGTGGAGCCTATTCGAGCCAGGGCATCTGCTGGCTCGTTGTCGGCTCGTGGTACGTGGAGGAACTCGCATCCTTCAAAGTACCCGCTGATCTGCGGAATGAGGAAACGGTAGCTCGCCATGTTTGCGTCCTTGGCATCCCAATCGCCGGATGACTGCTGAACTATCAAGTCTGAGTCGCCATAACACAGGATCCGGCGTATGCCGAGTTCTTTGGCAAGCCGGAGCCCGTGTACGAGCGCCTCATACTCGGCCACGTTGTTGGAGGCAGCAAAGTGAATTTGCAGTGTGTATCTGAGCTTGTCGCCTTTGGGAGAGGTGAGGATGACGCCGGCTCCCAAGCCGGTGCGCATCTTGGACCCATCGAAGTGCAGGCGCCAGTGAGTGGAGTCCGGAGCCAGCGGCAGGTACTGGGTCTCGGCCCAGTCGACGAGGAAGTCGGCCAATGCTTGGGACTTGATGGCGGTGCGGGGCTGGTAGAAGATCGTGTAAGGGGCCAGCTCGATGGCCCATTTCGCCACCCGGACGGATGCATCTCGGCTGCCTATGATCTCGGCAAGCGGGGTGGTGCATACGACCGTGATGGGGTGCTCTTGGAAGTAGGGCTTCAGCTTCTTGGCGGCAAAGTACACGCCGTAGCACATCTTCTGGTAGTGCGGGTAGTTCTGCTTCGAGGTAGACAGCACCTCACTCAAATAGTACACCGGCCTCTGGACTGGCTGGGCTCGGCCCTCTTCTAGGCATTGGACTACGATGACGGTGCTGACCACCCGGCTAGTTGCAGTAATGTAAAGGAGCATGGGCTCTTTCTCAGTCGGCGCCGCGAGGATAGGCGGTGTGGCCAACATCTTCTTCAGCTCGTGAAAAGCTTGGTCGGCTTGGTCGTTCCACTTGAACTGAGTGGTCTTCTTCATGAGGCGGTAGAGGGGGAGAGCCTTCTCTCCGAGCCGGCTGATGAAGCGGTTCAGGGAAGCCAAGCATCCGGTGAACTTCTGGACATCTCGCAGTTTGGTGGGAGTCGCCATTCTCTCAATGGCCTTGATCTTCACTGGGTTGCATTCGATGCCGCGTTCGGAGACCAGGAAGCCTAGGAGCTGGCCGGCTGGCACTCCGAACACGCATTTCTCGGGGTTGAGCTTGATCCGGAATCGGCGCAGGTTCTCGAATGTTTCCTTGAGGTCTTCCAGCAAGGTGCTGCGCTTCTCCGTCTTCACCACAATGTCATCCACGTAGACGTGGGCATTTCTGCCGAGCTACTTGAGGAGGCACTTCTGCATGCAACGCTGAAAAGTGGCACCGGCATTTCTCAAGCCGAATGTCATAGTCAGGTAGCAGAAAGCTCCGAAGGGCGTGATGAAGGCGGTCTTCAGGCGGTCGGCCGGGTCCAACTTTATCTGATGGTATCCGGGGTAAGCATCCAAGAAACTTAACAACTCGCATCCGGCTGTGGAGTCTATCACTTGATCTATCCTTGGCAGGGCGAAAGGATCTTTGGGGCAGGCCTTGTTGAGGCTCGTGTAGTCTATACACATGCGCCATTTGTTGTTCTTCTTCAGCACGAGGACCGGGTTGGCAAGCCACTCCGGAAAGAAAACCTCCATAATGAAGCCGGCAGCTAGAAGTCGGGCTATCTCTTCTCCTACAATCCTTCTCTTTTCCTCCGACAGTCGGCGAAGGGGTTGTTTGACTGGTTTTGCACCTTCTCGGACGTGTAGTTTGTGCTCGGCGAAATCCTTCGGAACACCCGGCATGTCCTTGGGGGACCATGCAAAGATGTCCCGATTCTCACGGAGGAAATCGACGAGCTTGCCTTCCTATTTGCTGCTCAGGTTTGCCCCAATGACGGCAAACCTTTCTGGGTGCTCGGGGTCAAGAGGTATCTTCTTTGTTTCCTTGGCCGGCTGGAAGGAACCTTGGGCATCATATTCTTTGGGAGCGGGGGACAGGGCCGGCTGCTTGCTGGCCATGGCCACGACTCGGTCCAACACCTTCTTCTCTTCGGCGATCACAAGGGACTCGGCCAGCCGGCTGCTGGCTGCTGCGCACTCGGAGGATTTCTTGTAATCGCCGGCTATGGTGATGATGCCCTTGGTACTTGGCATCTTCATCTTGAGGTAAGCATAGTGGGGGACAGCCATGAACTTGGCCAAGGCAGGTCGGCCAAGCAGTGCATGGTAGGGGCTCTCAAGGTCCACCACTTCAAACCAGATCGCCACCCTGTGAAAATGATCCTTGTCCCCGAAGAGGACATCAATCTTGATCTTGCCAATGGAGGCGCAGGACAGGCCGGGTATGATGCCGTGGAACACAGTCCGGGTAGGCATGAGCTGCTTCGTCTTGACGTTGAGCTTCTCCAGGGTGTCACGGTACAGGATGTTGATGCTGCTCCCGCCGTCTATCAGCATGCGGGAGAAACGGGCGGCACGTCTGTCCGTTGCGAGGGTGGCATCCAATACCAACACATAAGAGCCGGGAGACGGCATCACCTCTGGGTGGTCGGCCCGGCTCCAGCTGATAGGCTTCTCTAACCAGTGCATGTGCTCGGAGGGATTGGCAGCGACCGCATTGACTTCCTGGTGCTCTCGGCGTCTGCTGCGCCGATCTTCAGGCTGGCTTGTAAAGACGACGTAGGTGGCGTGCTCATCAGGGAACTCATTGTGCACCGCTCCGACTGCTGGCCGAGCAGCCGGCTGCTGCGGAGTTGGAGGCGGCGGACCAGCAGGTGGAGGCGGCGCGAGCCCCTTGCCTTTGGAGATTCGAGTGAGCCAGTGGCACTTCCGGGTTGTGTGGTTGGACGGCTTCATGCCGCTGTGGAACTTGCATGGGGCGTCGAGAGTCTGCTCGTAGGAGAAGGTCGGCTGCCAAGCCGGCCTGCCGCCTTTCTGCTTCTTGGGTGTGGGCCGCCCTTCGGGCTGCTCGCCCTCGACCATGGCCACCTGCCGGCTGGTGGAAGGCGGCATCGGGCCCTTGCGCTTGTGGTCGTTTTGGTACGGGCGTCGGCCGGAATCCCCAGCCGGCGTCTTGGGCGCCAGGTTTAGTACCTTCCGGAGTTCAGTCTTCATTGAGGAGTCGGCGGTGGCGTACTTGTCCGCTATGACTAGAAGCTCGTCGAGGGTAGTCGGCTCGTCGCAGAGGAGCTTGTGCTTGAGGAGGGTGCCTTCTGGGCACCCGGCAGTGAAGTACTCTATGGCTTGCACCTCGTGCACTCCTTCGCAAGAGTTGCGGAGCTCGGCCCAACGCGTGAGGTAGTCGCGAGTGGACTCGGCGGGGCCTTGTACGCACAAGGAGAGCTGTCTGGGCTTGGGAGCCCGCTTGTAGGTGCTGGTGAAGTTGCGGACGAAGGCTTCTGTAAAATCTAGCCAGCTGTTGACGCTGTATGGCTTGAGGCTGTTGAGCCAGGTCCGCGCCGTGCCTTGTAGCATGAGGGGCACGTACTTCACGGCAACGCGCCTGTTGCCGTTCACGATGCGTACTGCGGTGGAGTAGTCGATCAACCAATCTTCCGGCTTCACGGAGCCGTTGTACTTGGGCGTGTCTCTTGGGAGCGAGAACCCTTTGGGGAAGGGCTCGTCACGGATGCGGGGCCGAAGCAAGGCGGGCCGACATCGTCTTCTTCTTCTAGCGCCAGGGATCGCGCCAGGCGGTCGATCCGATGGCGGGCGTCGTTCTCGCTGACTCCTTCGCGGCGACCTAGTCGGCCGCTGAGAGTCGGATGCGTGACAGGCGGTGGGGTGGGGTACCTCTCCCCACGAGGCGGAGGCGGAGGTGGGTTGCCCAGCCGTTCCACGGCTCTAGGGCGGCCTTCTGCGTCTCGCTCGATGGAGATCCGAGTTCGGCTTCGGCTGGCAGCCGACTCTTTCTCATATCGCGCGCGAGTTTTACCCGCAGTCGGCATTCGGGACGTCGCGCCGTGCTCTTGGCACGGGGGAGGGCTTTCCGCGCGGGCATCGGCATCGTGCCGCTGTGCGGCTGCATCGATCAGCTGCTGGATGCGTCTGACCATGTGGGGGGAGCTCTTTGGCCCCCAGTCCGTCCAGCTCGTCTACGGCCGCCTGGGCGGCGCGCAGGTTCTTGAGTGGGGTGGCGTAGACTGGGCGGTCGACTCCAAGCATGTCGGCGATGGCGGCACCGCGCTGTCTAACGACGCCGGCTCGGCTTGGCCCGCCAGGAGGTGGCATGGCGAAGGCGACGCGGTCGACTTCGCGTTGGTGGGCCTCGGTGAGGCGTCTCATGGAAGCTAACTTCCGGCCCTCCGCGTGGAGGGCGAGGCGGCGAGCCTCCAGTGCTTCGGTGTCAGCGTTAGCCGGGAGAGGGACGGACAAGTCGTGGTTCGCTGCTTACGGGGCGTCGTGGGCGTTCTCGCCAGAAGCGCCGCCGTGGCTGATGACCATCACCTCGGTGGTGGCACCATCACAGCCATCGGTTCGGGGAAGCGGGTCGTCGTAGATCACGACGTTAGCGAGGAAGGCGTCGAGCGAGGCCGTGTCGGAGTCGAAAGGCATCGGATCGGTGGAGCCAACGGACTCCTGGTCCACAGCACGCTCGTTGGAGACATGGAGCTGGCCGAGGAGGTTGACGAGGTGGTTGGTGCCCGCGTCGGAGGCGGGATCGTCAGAGATGAGGGCCTCGCCAAGGGGATCGGCGAGGTTGCCTGCTGCGCAGGCGTCGGTGACGCCTTGCAGCGCGTCGTGGCAAGCGCCATCGGGTGTGCCGGGCTGGCTACGCTCGCTGGGGAGGAAGAGGGTTCCCGTCCAGAACAAGTCTCCGGACGACGGTGCACCTGGGCCCATGGTGGGCGCCAAATGTCGGGTGGTAGGTGCGACATATGCCAAAGGGTGGCTTATCATTGTGGGAGCCAGTAAGACGTCGCCGGTGCCTGGAAGCGGGATAAGGCAAAGACATGCACGCCGGCGAATCTTACCCATCTTCGGGGCTCTCCGTGGAGATAACACCCCTACTGCTGCTCTGCGGTGTCTCCGCATGATCACTTGATGAACAAGTGGCTACAAAGTGCTCCTTGAGCTGTTTGGCGAGAGGAAGAAGAAGGGCAAGGCTAGCTCTACTCTTCTCTCTATGCGGTGTCTAAACCTGGATGAGATCAACCCTTTGCATGGGTGCCCCAGGGGGTTTATATAGGCCTACCTCCCGGGGATACAATGGTAATCCGGCTGGGCGCGGGCCCTAGCCGTCAGTGTCTACACTTGCCGGCTTCTGCGCCGGCTACTGGGGCCCGCCGGCTGGTGGGTCCCGCCGGCCGCAGGCTTCTTGGTCGACAGGCAGGCCCTACTGCCTAGGGCCCTGCCGGTGGCTGGTTACTGTTGCCTCAATCCTGATGATGAGGGCTTTATTGAGGTAAGCGTGGCTACAGTGCCGCCGCCTAGCGGGCGATCACTGTAGCCTCACGTCGTCTTGTCTCCTTAATGGAGCGCCTCCTTCGAGGGAGGGGGCAAGCCGGCTTAGGGAAGCCGGCCATGTCTTGGGCCGACTGGAGGAGGCCTGGCCGCCTTCAGGTGTCTCTCTGCCCGAAGGGGCCCACCTCCCGTGGGCCGCGCTGACAGCCTGCCGTGGATGGTGCCATAGTCATCATGGCGACAGTGCCGCGCCGGACGGGTCAGGGCTACCCCGTACGACGCATTGTGCCAGGCGTGCTCCAGGTTTCGGGGGTGGCAGGCTTTACTGTAGCCACGCCCCGTCCCATCGCCGTTATGTGGATGCGAGCTTCGAGGGTACGATCTTGACCGCGTTGTGGGAGCCGGCTTCTTGGAGTCGGCCTTCTCGTGGCAAGCTTCTCGGAGCCGGCCCTCCCGCGGCTTTCTTCATGAGGGTCAAGGTTGGGCCGCCTTCCGACAGTCGACTTGAGAGGTAGCCGGCAGGGGGAAGGCGGCCCCACGCCTTGAATCTTTGGAGGCCGGATCGGCTCGTAAATTCTTCTGAAGCGCCAGGGGGAGCCGGCTAGGCTACCCGTGGTCATTTACCCCGACACCATCAGCTCCCCGCCGTCGCCACCGACGGCTGTGGAGCAGGAGTGAAGGAGGAACGCCCGCCCGCGCGAGCAATCGCGTGGGCCGGTGCGCACGCGGGGTGCTCCTAGACCCTGCCCTGTGAGAGGCGATGCCCGCTGCGACCAGCAACACTCCACCATGGTCTCAGGATGCCTGGGGGGTGCCCCAGGCCTCGTTCAAAGACAGGAGAGGAGGCCCGGGCCGTGCCCTCGACCCCTCACGCGTGACCCGTCGCGCACGAGCCCGCCCTGGATTTCGCCAGGGGCTCACCGGCGGCGTGTATGATGCGCGTGGGGAGGGGCCTCCTCCCCCTCCGCTCAAAGCTCAAGACACGCACCTCCTGGCGTGCCATCCCCCGGGCTATGGAGGGTACGTCGGGGGGCGGTACGGCAGCCCGTCCTATGCACGTCAGGAGGGCCTAAGACCGAGGCTTCATCCCCCCACTCGCATGACCCCGTACCCTCTGGGTCTGTCCCTGATTAGGAGGGCTCAGAGGCCATTGGGAGCGTGAGCGGGGCGGGGTACCCCTCGCACCATAGGACGCCGTGCTTCCGGGCGACGTTAGCCCCTCAGGGTGAAGCGTGCCCAGAGGTGGCGTAAGCGGTGTGCCTGGTGCTCGGCAGGGGGGGCTATAGCTAAGGTCTCATCCCCCCACTATGCGCAGTGTCCCACCTCATGAACGCCGCCTTCGGGTGGGCCCATGGCGGGAGCGAACTAGCATGGGGCGGGGTCCTCAAGTGAAGGGGCGGGCACGTCAGAAGATCTCCGCTCATGACACTCTCATGTAATAATGAGTGGGGCTGTACACGCCCCGGAGTCTCCTGAGCGCCGCCCTGGGGCCTCATGGGGGCTCCCACCCACGTCCTAGTGGAAGTACCATCCTCCGCGCTGGCCATCGATACTGCCCTCCAATGGCTATGCCCACATGAACCGGTGGTAGCCCTACGCTCCGTGCTAGGGAGAAGACTGAAGACCTGCTCAGGGGCTGGACGCGGTCCCCCTCCTTTTTGCCATTTGCCCTTGCCTATTTTGTATCTGCCTTCTAGAGCCGAGCTTGCGGCATCGCGTTTTGTCTTTGAAATAAAAGGGGGGAAGTTTCTCGTTCGTGTTTTGCTGAGTTCTTTCGTTCTTTTCATTCTTAGCCCCCTTTGGCTAAAGCTGTCCGCAGCCGCGACCCCGCCGGATCGCCCCTCACGAGCAGGGGCCGGGGCACAGTACGTACGTTTTGTCTGGCCCGCGGCCGGACCACCAATCCTTCCGCACCAGTCGCAAGTACTCGCAAGACGCGCTCAAACAGGATCGGCAGGCACCCCCTCAGAAACACAACATAGGCCCGAGGCCCCGGCCTCAGGAGCGGACGTTACAAGGGAGTCCTCAAACCCATCCTTACATTGTCAAAAGCTCAAATTACATAACGTTCATCTTGATTGGCTCTAGGGCCACGATCCAAAAACTTTTATGAAAAGATCAGGACTAGGCTAAGCGTCGGCTCCATCCACGGGACCGCCGGCGTCGTCCTCGGACGCTGGTGCATCTTCAACCGCCGGAACAAGCTCCGTCACCAACACCTCCACATGGTCACTCACCCACGCTTCCACATCGCCAGCAACCACATCGGGCACCGGCTCCAGTAGGGCCCTGAAGTCGGAGCGTGGGTCAAGGCGAAGTAGATTCTCGAAGATGCGCGTAACCGCGCGCCGGAGAACGTCGTGGCTTTGCTCCTCGACAAGTTGCCGCGCCATCGTGACCTGGCCCTCAAGACGATCAACCACTTCGCTGAAGAACTTGAGGTAGCAGGCGTCATCAGCCGTCAGGGGATCGTCGACCCCTGAACCAAGGAGCTCATGCAAGGCTCCGTTGGCCCTGTTCCCCAAGGCTATGAGCATCTCCGAGTGGACCCTTCGCATCCCATGAGCATGGGCGGCTTCATTAGGGCTCAGGGCTGCGGGGGCAGAGATGTCCTCCACCCGCTGGTAAAAGCGGGACTACTCCGCCCTCGCGGCAGCGCGGGCCTTCTCTGACGCTTGTTCGCAGTGCTTGGCCGCCGCGCAAGCCTCCTTCGACGCCTGTGCGCGACGTTCCGAGGCGGAGCGAGCCGTCTCCGACGCCTGCAGACGACGCTTGGAGCCCGCCAGGTGCCCCTCGAGGGCGGTGATCTTCTTCTTCAGCTCGTTGCCTTTCTCGACGAAGCGAGTCCTCATGGAGCTCCAGCTTCCCGCGATAGTCTTCCTGTAAAACCCAGATCTCCAGGGCGGCCTTGGCCTCTCGGCCGTCTAGCTCGACCTCGGCCTCGGCTACTTGGCGCTCCATCGTCTCTAGGCGCTCGCGCTCCATGCCCAGCTCCATCGCTTCAAGAGTCAGCGCCTCCTCCCGCGCCAAGAGACCAGCGGGACCGTCACCAGTCGTAGCCACAGCAAGGGCAGCCATCCGAGCTTGCACTTGGCGCTCGAGGGCCGCGTTTGAGGCTTCGAGCTTGCGTTCGCGATCCTCGGCCGCCACCCGGCGGCGATCGGCGTCTCGGGCTTCCTCCAAGGCACGGTCGCGCGCTTCGTAAGCGGCGGCCAGGGACGCCTCCGCTTTCTCCAAGACGGCCTCATGCTGCCGCCGGCTCAGGTTGACAATAGTCTTCAGCTTGCGCCACTCCTCCGAGAGGCGCAGATCCTCAGCTCCGACGCGCTTGTCCACCTCGGCGACCCCTGGTGCCTCAAGACATCCGACGCCTCCCGCAGCAGGCCCTGGTGGACCACGCTCCAACGCTGCGTAGGACCCAGAAAACGAGTGGGCCCATCTGCAACATTCGGGCCGTCCAGAGGAGGTTTCTTCCATGCCTTTAGCACGGGCCCGGGGGCTTGCCTCAGGAGCAGAGGGCGCCTCCAACAAGAAGGGAAGATGCAGGCCAGGCAGGCGGGTAGCATCCGAGGTCGCCCCGAGGGCCTGCTGGTCCACAATGAAGACAAGTCCTGGGAACCGAGGCGAGCTCCCAGGGGGCCAGAGGCAGCCTTGCCCCAGGAGCACTCGGGGGCTGGGAGCGCGGTCCACAAATGAAAGCCCCGACACAAGCTCCACCGAGGGCTTGGCGTGGTCCGAAGGGCGGGCACTGTCAGAGATATCCACGGGCCCTGCAGAGCGGCCTTGAGGTGGGCTCACGGTCGTCGTGGAGGGGGCCCTGATGAGCAAGGAATCAGGAAGGCCTCATCAAAAGGGGTTAAAAAACTAAGAGCACATACCTGCTCAGCATCACCCGCTTCGTCGTCTTCAGAGCCCTGGGGGCTGGGCCACAGCTACTCTGCATCTTCCGCCTCCTGCATAGCTCCGCGAGGGACAGCAGGGGGCTGCGAGGAGTTGGCGCGTCCTGTGCGGGGGCATGACCGTGATGAGTGTCGGCGTCTGTAGGATCGAAAGTATGTCTAGAGGGGGGTGATTAGACTACTTGACCAAATAAAAACTTGACCTTTTCCCAATTTTAGTTCTTGGCAGATTTTAGCTATTTTAGGACAAGTCAAGCAATCATCACACAATTCAAGCAAGCATGCAAAGAGTATATTGGCAGCGGAAAGTAAAGCATGCAACTTGCAAGAATGTAAAGGAAAGGGTTTGGAGAATTCAAACGCAATTGGAGACACGGATGTTTTTCCCGTGGTTCGGATAGGTGGTGCTATCCTACATCCACGTTGATGGAGACTTCAACCCACAAAGGGTAACGGTTGCGAGAGTCCACGGAGGGCTCCACCCACAAAGGGTAACGGTTGCGCGAGTCCACACAGGGCTCCACCCACGAAGGGTCCACGAAGAAGCAACCACCCACAAAGGGTCCACGAAGAAGCAACCTTGTCTATCCCACCATGGCCATCGCCCACACAGGAATTGCCTCACTAGCGGTAGATCTTCACGAAGTAGGCGATCTCCTTGCCCTTACAAACTTCTTGGTTCAACTCCACAATCTTGTCGGAGGCTCCCAAGTGACACCTAGCCAATCTAGGAGACACCACTCTCCAAGAAGTAACAAATGGTGTGTAGGTAATGAACTCCTTGCTCTTGTGCTTCAAATGATAGTCTCCCCAACACTCAACTCTCTCTCATAGGATTTGGATTTGGTGGAAAGAATATTTGAGTGGAAAGCAACTTGGAGAGCCTAGAGATCAAGATTCATATGGTAGGAATAGAATTTCTTGGTCTCAACACATGAGTAGGTGGTTCTCTCTCAAAACATGTGAGTTGGAATGGTGTATGTGTTCTGATGGCTCTCTCTTCGAATGAAGAGGGGGTGGAGGGGTATATATAGCCTCCACACAAAATCCAACTGTTACACAGTTTTCCAATCCCGGTGGGACCGAATCACAAACTCGGTCGGACCGAAAATGTAAACCTAGTGACCGTTAGAGATTTTCGGTGGGACTGACATGCAACTCGGTAGTACCGATATGGTTAGGGTTTGGGCATAACGTAATCTCGGTGAGACCGATTACACAAACTCGGTGAGACCGAATTTGGTAATTAGCTAACCAGAGAGTTGGTCAGGCAAACTCGGTGGGACCGATTTGCTCTTTTGGTGAGACCGAAAAGTTACAAAGGGGAAACACTGAATTTACATTGCAATCTCGATGGGACCGATTCGCTCTTTCGGTGAGACCGAAAAGTTACGCAACGAAAACAGAGAGTTTGGAATCCCATCTCGGTGAGACCGAGATCCCTATCGGTAGAACCGAATTGCTAGGGTTTGGAAGTGGCTAATGACAAGTGAAACTCGGTGGCGCCGGATAGGAAGAATCGGTAGGACCGAGTTTGGCTTAGGGTTTAGGTCAAAAGTGGATATGGGAAAGTATTTGAGGGTTTTTGGAGCATATCACTAAGCACATGAAGCAAGAGGCTCATTAAGCAACACCTCATCCCTCCTTGATAGTATTGGCTTTTCCTAAAGACTCAATGTGATCTTGGATCACTAAAATATAAAATGAAGAGTCTTGAGCTTTTGAGCTTGAGCCAATCCTTTTTCCTTAGCATTTTGAGGGTTCCACTTTCACATCCATGCCATGCCAATCATTGAGCTTTCCTGAAATAATCATCTTGGAATAGCATTAGCTCAATGAGCTATATGTTTTTATGAATTACCAAAACCACCTAGGGATAGTTGCACTTTCAGCGTCCCCTCTGGTGATGCTGGCCGCGGCTTCGGGGGCTGGGCAGCCCCTGTCATCGGCGTCCCGCATGGCCTTGGAGACTGGCTGGCGCCCTTCGCCCGCGTCTACCTTGGAGGCGGGACGCTGGGCCTCATCTTCAACAACCTCGGGGGCCATCGCATCCCCGCCGTGTCCTACCTCTGGTACCAGCCGCACCCCCACACCTTCAGCTTCCCGTGCTGGGGAAACCCGCGCCCCGCCTGCCCGATCCAGTGACGGTATGGACCGGGCATCAGGAGCGCCATCGGGCGTACTCGTCGCCAGGAGAAATGGCGGGATCGTGAGCCCTGGCACCACCTCCAGAGGATTGTCGCGAGGTCCGGAGACGCCCTCCGACAGCAGCCCCCACGTGTCGAAGCGGGGCATCTTCTCAGCATAAGCCTTCCCGGACACGGGAGCCAGGCACAAAGGAGTCGCGTAGGCGGAGCACACCCCGGGCACTTCACCAATGAGCAACACTAACATTTTACGGAGCGTCTCGGGAGGAAGAGGCTTCCGTTGCAGGCACATCGGGTCCCCCCACTTGGAGAGGGTCCACATCGGCCGAGAATGGCGCTGGAGCGAGGCGATGCACATGACGAGGAAGTCCCTCACCACCATCCCCAGGGTCAGCCCGCTCTCCCTCAGGCTGGCCAGGCGGCGCCAGACTCGCTCCGCCCATGGGTCCGAGAGGGCCTCGTGCCCCCATCCCAAGCTCGGCTCCGCGGGCGCGTGAGGGAGCTCAAGCAGAGGGCTGTGAGTAGTGGCATCGACATACACCCATTGTCGACGAAACCCCGCCGTGGCCGGGCGGAGCGTGAAGTCAATCCCGGAGGCTGCGGTTGCCCCCACTGCGTGCAGCGACACACATCCCGAGCGCTGCCCCTCATCAACCAGATGGAGGGCGAAGAAGTGGTGAAGCAGGGCCACGGATGGAGGAATGCCAATGAAGACTTCGCACAAGAACGCAAAGCCGGAGAGGAGGATGATGGACCTCGGATCCAGATGTAGCGCCAAGACCTGATAATGCGTGAGCACCGCATTGAAGAACTCGGAAAAAGGGGGGACAAGACCAGCGAAGATGGCATGGAGATGAAGCTGGATGTCGGTGGCGTTCATCTCCATCACCAGCCGGGAGGCAGGCCAGGCCTTGGTTGGTCCCCACTCGTTGGATTCATCGGCCAGGGCATGGCGGACCTTGTCCATGCCCTCTTGGTTCACCACCGAGGAGCTGCCGAGCGCCGACTCGTGGCCCGGCGGCGGCAGCGGCGCAGCCACATCGATTACTCTCTTCCTTGCCCGACGCATGGCGGCAAGAGCAGGAGGCAAAGGAAGGAAGGAGAAGAAGAAGGCAATGGGGAGAAAGAAAGACGGGAGCCGCTTATCGTCTGCGCAATGGTCAAATCACACGATTGCCAAGGCTGCGTGGGAAGTGGGGACGCCACGTCCAATCCAACCGTCACGCGCCAGCCTGGCCCACAGTCTTTGGGGCCCGCGGCACTTCGTCCTTGACTAGGCTTCGCCTAGAAGCCAACTCCGCGCGCGCCTTGGGCCCGGGGGCTACTGTCGGCGTACTGGGAACCAGGGTACCCAGACTTGCCTGTCTGCGGCCCACGTCGCGTTCCTAGTACGGCCCGGTAAGGCCCAGCTGATTGACCAGCTGCTCAGGACCCTCGCGAAGGGGGGGGGGGGCAGCCCTAGCGAGGAGAACGACCAAGACCTTCTCAGGAGCGGCCTCACCTAGACTGCTCTAGAGGGGCGACCAAGACCTCTCCCAAGAGTGGCCTGAGCTAGGCTGCATCGGGAGGGCGGAGATCTCAAGGCAAGAGCTGCCTCACGAGGAGGCAGTGACGCAAGCCATGATGAACCACGCCAGCGGGCGCAGTTTCCATATCGGTGCAAAGGAGACCACTCAGGCGCAGGTTCCCGAGGGGCGAGACAAAGGTTTCCCCTTTGGTGCAACAAGACCGAAGACCGCAGGGACGGCAGGAAGGATGTCATCGCCGAGCCCACCACCGCGTCACCGCCTTCCCCCGTTGCAGGCGAAGACCACCTTTTGTCAGGATAAGGGCGTCCTTGTGTTCCCGCTCAAACGGTTGTTGTGGGATTCCCTTCCCGCCTACACATTTCGGGGGAAGAGGACCCTGGCCGTCTATATAAGTAGCTAGGGTTCCTAGCATAGAGGGGTACGAACTCATTGGAGATCAACCAAGCCATTGAGACCTAGCATAGCAAGGGAGCAAGAACATCTGCCTCCTCACCCCGCCTGAGCTCGCCTCCTGAGCTCAGGAAACCACTCTACTTGTTCATACTCGTGCCCTCGCGAGGCCAATCCACCAAAGCAGGTAGTAGGGTTTTACACCTCAAGGTGGCCTGAACCTGGGTAAACTCTTGTGTGTTCTACTTGTTTTCTTGCTTGCTTGCATCCCATTCCCACCACCGTGAGGAGAAGAGTGAGGAGCTAGGTAGACGGGTAGTGGGAGAGATCTCTGTCGCGCCCCTGTGTTCGAATCTTAAGGGTTTTGCGGAGCCTGAAATCCGATAGTTGGGTCATTCAGTCAGGGCGATCAATCCATGGAGACTGTGCTCAAATACTAGCTAGCTAACGTGCTTGAGCTCATATCGATCTTTTAGTAAGATCGTCGCCTAAAATAAGACACCACCATTGATGACAATTTGTGACTGCCTGTATTCTTCTAATCCCAACTGTTTGTAGAAGACCTAGTATCCACAGTAAGGTTCAAGCTTTTCAGCCATACATACCTGCAGGTCGAGACCTCCTCCAGCTGTAGTTTGACACCTCCCCCAGCTGCAGGTCGGCCAGAGGGATGGGGAGGCGCAGGTTGGTCAGGAGGTGAGCAGGACTGGCCCCGGACACCGCTGCCATCGCTGGCAGTTTAAGGGGGGAGAAGGATTTTTTGTGATGCAAGAGATGATGCAAGGGCGCTAGTGGAGATTAACCATCCCCAGGAGTCGAAGTTGACCTGAAGGAGCATGGGATCTACTCTGCTTTTGGAGGTCCGACCGTGGGAGGCGCATTGGGGATGAGTGGCGGCAGGAGGCTTGTCGGGGCCAGGGGGAGGGGACGGCTGCACGAGATGCATCCGGGTCCGGGTGGGAGCGACAGTGAGGCTAAGGGGGGTCGCTGCAGGAGGTGCTTCGGGTCCGGGGAGCCGTGGGGGATGCACGCGTCCGGGCCGTGGGGGACTGGGGATGTCTACGGGTGGCGCGCAGCCAGAGCCAGGGGGTCTGCAGTGGGTGGTGCGTCGAGGCCATGGGGGCAGGAGAGGGTGGCGCGTCGAGGCCGCGGGGACGACGGAGGATAGCGCGTCGAGGTCATGGGGGCAGCGGGGGGTAGACCGCCGGAGGCAGGGCGGTGCCAGGTGGCGCGTCGAGTCGTCTGTGGGTGGCGCCAAAGCCAGGGGCCGGTGGCGGGTGGCTCGCCAGAGCCAGGGCGACGGTGGGTGGTCAGGGGGATCGGGGCAGAGAGGTGGTCCTATGGATATGGTGCGGTATGTGCGGGACGGGCGGTGGGATGAGTTCGGGAACATTCTCGCAAGCCCCTATATATAGGGCGTTGTGATCCAAATACTTATTCTAATCCCAGGATTAGAATAGTGTTGTCCTATATATATGTATATGTATATGTATATGTATATATATTTGAGTGTTCAGTCCTCTACAACATTCACTTATCGCTAATTCTTCAAGTTGATTTTTCTGCTAAGTGAATGTGATCCGACCCTTTCCCCCTCTATGCTAAACTCAACCCAGTCTGTTCATAAATTCTTCATGTGCGTTCTATTAGAAACCCGTTCAAAATCTTCAGTGTGTCCTTGTCAGCTGAAGAATTTGCGAACAAAACACTAAAATATTCTTATCTGAATTTTTGGCGTCACCACAAGAGCCTTTGGCAGGCGAGGACCAACTTTAGTCAGGATAAGTGTACCAGATGTTCCCCTTCAAAATGGCCAATTGTTGGCGCCCTTCCCGCTCAATATTTGGGAAGAGGCCCAGTGCCTTTGCCTATAAATAGGACTAGCCACCCCCTAGATGGAGGATCGAGGGCATCACATCGAGAGAGAGAGAGAAGGGTGACTGAACTCCTCCTAGCAGTTCATCCCCCCAGCCAAGAACAGACCCTCGCGAGGCTGTTCTTCCTTGTATTGCTCATCATCATCAGCCCAAGAGGCAATCCACCACACCACACTAGAGTAGGGTATTACACCACAACGGTGGCCCGAACCAGTATAAACCCTGTGTCTCTTGTGCTGTTCTTTCCATAGCTTAGATCTTAGCGTGGCGGTGGGGCGCAGGTAGGTAGAAGGCGAAATCTCCGCGTGCACCCCGGTGTTCGAACCTCAAGGGTCTGCCGGAACCCAAAATCCGACATTTGGCGCGCTAGGTAGGGGTGCACCGGAGTTTTCTCTTCCGCCCACGGCCTGCCTCGCGATGAGTAGTGCGTCGCCCGCTCCGGCCGCCAGCGCCAGCACGGGGGCCAGGGGGCTCCGAGCCCTGGCCCCAGCCCTGCAACGGGTACGATGGCCGGACAAGTTCAAGCCAACGACGCCGCCGCGCTACGGCGGCGCGACAGATAGGCTGGCCTTCTTGCTGGCGAGCGAGGAGGCCCTCCTCGAAGCTGGAGGTGACGATAGGGTCATGGCCAACTGGCTCCCCATGGCCCTCACCGGCGCTCCGCGCACCACCTGCCGGCAGCCTCCGTGGCCTCTTGGGAAGAGCCCCGCAGCCTCTTCCCCGCCCATCGTGCTACACCAACACCCCCGGTCGTCGCGACCCTCCTGGGCGGCTCGTAGGCGCCACCTACAAGTCACCACGTCAAGCCGTTCATCCGCCGGATCAGCGCTGCTTCCACGCGGCAGGGGGCTCTCCCGGACCGGGTGGCGCCCAAGGTCGGCCTGACCTTCAGCTCGGAGGACCACCCCTCCAACTCGGCCTGCTCGGGTGCGCTCCCCATGCTGTGCACCCCCACCATCTGCCAGGTGGCCGTCACCAGAACTCTCATCGATGGCGGCGTGGGCCTCAGCGTGCTCTCGGTTGAGGCCTTCAACCTCCTCTGCATACCCATGGAACGGCTACAACCCAGCCGGCCCTTCTCAGGTGTTGGGGGCGGATCATCCAGCTCCTTGGGACAGATCCGGCTCCCAGTAACCTTCGGCACCTACGACAACTTCCGCACGGAGCTAATCGACTTCGACATCCCCCCATCGGCCTCCCCTACAACGCCATCCTTAGCTATCCAGCGCTGGCCCAGTTCATGGCCGCGACTCACCCGGCGTACAGCCTCATGAAGATGCCCGGGAGCAGCGGTGTCCTCACCGTGCACGGGGACACCGGAGACGTGCTACGAGTGCTCAAGCTCGCCTTCAAGACGGCGGCGGCGGCACAGCCCGCCGACTCGAAGACCCCCGAGCCCAAGGGGGCTGCACCTGCCAAGAAGAAACAGTTGTTCACCCAAGACAAGGCAGAAACCAAGCAGATACCCATCGATGAGGACGGGTCCACCAACGCCACTTTCACCATAGGCGCCAACCTCGAGCCCGAGCAGGAGGAGGCCCTGGTCAGGTTCCTGCGCGCGAACAAGAAGGTATTCACTTGGGAGCCTGACCAGTTGGCGGGGATCCCTAGGAGTGTAATCGAGCATCACCTCAACGTGTGCCCCAACGTGCGCCCTGTGAAGCAGAAGGCAAGGCGGCAGTCCACAAAAAAGCAGGCCTTCATCGTCCAAGAGACCTGCAAACTAGAAGCTGCTGGGGTCATTCGCGAGGTCCGATACCCAGATTGGTTGGCCAACCCTGTCGTTGTGCCAAAGAAGGGAGGGAAGGAGCGCATGTGTGTCGACTTCACCAACCTCAACAAGGCATGCCCGCAAGATCCGTTCCCGCTCCCCCGCATCGACCAGATCGTCAATTCCACCGCAGAATGCGACCTGCTATGCTTCTTGGATGCCTTCTTTGGGTATCACCAGATCAAGATGGCGGTAGAAGACGTCGAAAAGACAGCCTTCCTAACTCCGTGTGGGATGTACTGTTACACATGCATGCCATTTGGGCTGCGTAACGCGGGGGCGACCTTTCAGCGGCTGATGCACATCACCTTGGGCCCGCAGCTCGGGAAAAATGTTGAGGCTTACGTCGATGACATTGTGGTGAAGTCTCGGGAGGCCAGGACCCTGATACAAGACCTGGAGGAAACCTTCGCGAGCCTCAACGCAGTGAACCTGCGGCTCAACCCAGAGAAGTGTGTATTCGGAGTCCCCTCGGGCAAGCTCTTGGGCTTCCTCGTGTCCCACCGAGGCATCGAGGCTAACCCGGAAAAGGTCAAGGCAGTCGAGGACATGAGCCCGCCAAAGACCATCAGATAAATGCAGAAGCTCACTGGGTGCGTGACCGTGCTAGGGCGCTTCATCTCCAAGTTGGTGGACCGAGCGCTGCCCTTCTTCCAGCTAATGAAGAAAAAGGGGCCCTTTGAATGGACGGAAGAGGCCGACAAGGCGTTCCAAGATCTCAAGAGATACCTGACCAGCCCTCCGGTCATGGTGGCTCCGCGCCCTCAGGAGCCCCTGGTGCTTTACCTCGCCGCCACTCCCTACTCCACCAGCGCAGCCCTGGTGGCGGTTAGGGAGGAGCGTCGAATCAAAACCACAGCAGCAGCCCGGGACAAGGCAAAACAGGAACAAGGAAGACCCAAGGAAACCGCCACCGCGGCTGAGGAGGATCGGCCGCCACAGAGGAGTGCACCGGAGGCGGGAGAGGCCCCTGTCCCGGATCGCCAGCCTCCGGAGGCCTCATCGCCTCAGGAGACGCCATGGTCTCCAGAGGGCGCCACCAGCACTGACGAACCTGTAGGATCTAGAAGTAGATGTGTCTAGAGGGGGGTGATTTGACACATAATGCTCAAGTTGCAATTTTTAAGCTTTTTCGGTTTAAGTGGAGTTTAGGCACAATTTCAACACACACAATACATATCAAGCAAGCATGCAAAGAGTATATAGGCAGCGGAAAGTAAAGCATGCAACTGGCAAGAATGTAAAGGGAAGGGTTTGGAGAGATCAAACGCAATTGGAGACACGGATGTTTTTCCCGTGGTTCGGATAGGTGGTGCTATCCTACATCCACGTTGATGGAGACTTCAACCCACGAAGGGTAACGGTTGCGCGAGTCCACACATAGCTCCACCCAAGGGTAATGGTTGCGCGAGTCCACACAGGGCTCCACCCACGAAGGGTCCACGAAGAAGCAACCACCCACAAAGGGTCCACGAAGAAGCAACCTTGTCTATCCCACCATGGCCATCGCCCACACAGGACTTGCCTCACTAGCGGTAGATCTTCACGAAGTAGGCGATCTCCTTGCCCTTACAAACTCCTTGGTTCAACTCCACAATCTTGTCGGAGGCTCCCAAGTGACACCTAGCCAATCTAGGAGACACCACTCTCCAAGAAGTAACAAATGGTGTGTAGGTAATGAACTCCTTGCTCTTGTGCTTCAAATGATAGTCTCCCCAACACTCAACTCTCTCTCATAGGATTTGGATTTGGTGGAAAGAAGATTTAAGTGGAAAGCAACTTGGGAAAGGCTAGAGATCAAGATTCATATGGTAGGAATGGAATATCTTGGTCTCAACACATGAGTAGGTGGTTCTCTCTCAGAACATATGAGTTGGAATGGTGTATGCATTCTGATGGCTCTCTCTCCGAATGAAGAGGAGGTGGAGGGGTATATATAGCCTCCACACAAAATCCAACCGTTACACACAGTTTTCCAATCTCGGTGGGACCGAATCAACAAACTCGGTCAGACCAAAAATGTAAACCTAGTGACCGTTAGAGATTTCGGTGGGACCGACTGGATCAACTCGGTGGGACCGATGTGCTAGGGTTAGGGTAAATCCAAAACTCGGTTTGACCGATTACTCAAACTCGGTGGGACCGATTTGGGTAATAAGTGAAACTGAGATTTGGCCAAGCAAACTCGGTGGAACCGATTGCATATCTCGGTGGGACCGAGAATATTGCAATGGGTAACAGAGAGTTTGCAAGCCCATCTCGGTGAGACCGAGATCCCATCGATGAGACCGAAATGATTAGGGTTTGGCAGTGGCTTATGACAAGTGAAACTCGGTGGCGCCGGATAGGAAGAATCGGTAGGACCGAGTTTGACTTAGGGTTTAGGTCATATGTGGAAGTGGGAAAGTAGCTGAGGATTTTGGAGCATATCATTAAGCACATGAAGCAAGAGGCTCATTAAGCAACACCTCATCCCTCCTTGATAGTATTGGCTTTTCTTATGGACTAAATGTGATCTTGGATCACTAAAATGTAAAATGAAGAGTCTTGAGCTTGAAGCTTTAGCCAATCCTTTATCCTTAGCATCTTGAAGGAGTTCCCACAACCTTTAGTCCATGCCACTCCATTGTTGGACTTATCTGAAACATGCTAGATAGAAATGTTAGTCCAACAAGAGATATGTTGTCATCAATTATCAAAACCACCTAGGGAGCACTTGTGCTTTCAATCTCCCCCTTTTTGGTAATTGATGGCAACATACATCAAAGCTTTAGATAAAGATATAAAGAACAGTAAGTAAAGCTTTGGAAGGACATATAACGAGCATAGGCTCCCCCTTCATGTATGCACTCATGTAAATATGAAACATAGAGGCATGTGAGAGCATAACCATGACAGAGTAGGCAATGTGTTACATGCATCTTGGCCATATGCATCAGAGCAAAAGATTATCAAGGAAAATACCTTCATGCTCATGAGTCCTTCTTGCAAACAGTATGTACATAAGCAAGAACTCCTCATACTCATGATTTTGATGCATATACTTACCTTGTGGTCTTGAGTTGGCTTAGGATGGAATGGACCTGCACAAACAAGGTTAGATAACACAGGTACGTCCACTAGCCAGAGCAAACAAAAGAAACCACAAGAATACCAAGACTGGGATGACATGTAGAGAGTGAGTACAAGGTACGACATTGAATTCAACATGTCCCCAAGAATAAAGATATGCAATGAATTTGACTGATTTCTTTTCCTTAGGTGTCTTGCTCCCCCTGAATCGTACATGGGATATTGGGAGAAGATAGGAAACAGAAAATTAGAGCTGAAAGATATGAATAGAACTTAATTCAAATGAGTTCATATGAACATGTCTTTCCCCCAAAAAGACATGTGGCATCTCTCCTCTTGAACATCAAGCATCTGGGATCCTTGAGTATTCTCTCCCCCTTGGAGATTTCTTTCTCCCCCTTAATATATGGGATCCTTGAGTATTCTCTCCCCCTTAGTACTTTCTCCTTTGTAGGTGATAAGCTTTTGATGTGATAAGCTTTGATGTGATCTCTCCCCCTTGGAGATTTCTTTCTCCCCCTTAATATATGGGATCCTTGAGTATTCTCTCCCCCTTGGAGATTTCTTTCTCTCCCTTAATATATGGGATCCTTGAGTATTCTCTCCCCCTTAGTACTTTCTCCTTTGTAGGTGATAAGCTTTTGATGTGATAAGCTTTGATGTGATCTCTCTCTCCCCCTTTGACATCAATTTCCATGAAGGTTTTTCCTGGAATCCGTCGAATAGGTTTGGTCCTTGAGATTCAGTACAAAGCAGGGAATAAAACTGTGATGCTTGTAGAGGACAAGATTCATTGAGTGGAGCCGGATCAGAAGAAATATAGAATATGTGGCAAACTGTTTTTCCTGTTGCAAAATCGGTGGCACCGAGTGGCATGTTTCGGTAGTACCGAAGGGATTCGGTTGGACCGAAAATGGCAACTCGGTGAAACTGAGTTCATCACAGAGAAAAACACTTGTCACCTTAGCTCACTAGTCAAGTAAGATCTCACAAAGATTTGCAATGAATTTGATGCAGAAATATGCAGAACAAGAACCAAAAAAAAAAGAAAAGAGTGAAAGTTTCTAGATGAAGTTTTTGTTTTTGTTTTGTTTGAAAAAGAAGGAAACAAATATGCAAGGGACAAATGCAATAACTCAGAAAAGAACACAAGAGAACTTCATCTAGAATTGGGCAGTGACATAGTCACCTATGTTAGAGTATATTGACTTAGGAGTCAAGTGAGAACACTTGATCATAGGTCATACTCATCGTTTAAGCTCAAAATGGGGTTACCATTTTTCGTTTAAGCATCTTGATGTATTCACACCTTGTTGAGTTGCTTTGACTCATGTCTTGGAGTAAAGCTTCTCTAAGATGGAATAACATACCTTGGGTGGTGGTGTGGTACTTGCTCATGTAGTTGAACTTGTGTGGGTGCTCAAGGTTGATGTAGTTCATCAAGAGTTGGGAGCACCACTTGGAGTTTGAGTTCATCTACCTACATGGGTTAGTTCTTGCAAGGAAGAGCACTTGTGTATCCAAAAATGACAATCATGAAGCTTAACATAGAATTTGTCAAAGGATATGTTTGAGTGGTTTTGTGCTTCCCTGTCTTCAACCACTATTGTGTAGAGTCTTGGTGATGTAGAGATTGCTCAAGATATGAGTGAGTCGCAATCTCATGGAATTATATTTAACCAAGCACCTACATGGGTTAGACAACATGCAAGGTGCAAATATATCCAAGACATAAGATAGTTATCATAAGAGATATATCATGGATTAGTCATAAGCTCATGTCTTGCATGTATCCAATGGAGTTTCTACTCCAAGTTCGAAGCATCAATGATGTTCAATTCTCCTCTCAACCTGCAAAACACTTTCTCATCAAGTGGTTTAGTAAATATATCCGCTAATTGCTTGTCGGTGCGAACATGCTTAAGATTGATGTCACCTTTAGCAACATGATCTCGAATGAAATGATGACAAACTTCAATATGCTTAGTTCGAGAATGTTGTACAAGATTATGACCAATTTTGATAGCACTTTCTTTGTCACAAAGCAGTGGAACACTTTTCACATAAATCACATAATCTTTAAGAGTTTGGGTCATCCAAAGTAATTGAGCGCAACATGAACCAGCGGCAATGTATTTCGCTTCGGCGGTGGATAAGGATACCGAGTTTTGTTTCTTGGAAGACCAAGACACAAGAGATCTGCCAAGAAGTTGACAAGTACCCGAAGTGGACTTTCTGTCAACCTTGTCTCCGGCATAATCCGAGTCAGAATAGCCAACAAGATCAAAAGAAGACCTCTTAGGATACCAAATGCCAAAGTTTGGTGTATGGATTAAATATCTCACTATCCTTTTCACAGCCTTAAGATGACAATCTTTAGGAGCAGATTGATATCGTGCACACATGCACACACTTAGCATAATATTGGGACGTGAAGCACATAGGTATAACAATGAACCAATCATAGAGCGATAAACCTTTTGATCAACAGGTTCACCATCTTTGGACAAATCATTATGTCCACTAGTAGGCATGGGTGTAGACATACCTCTGCATTCTTGCATATTGAACTTCTTGAATAAGTCCTTGGTGTACTTTGTTTGAGAGACAAATGTACCTTCCTTAGTTTGCTTGATTTGCAACCCGAGAAAGAATTTGAGTTCACTCATCATAGACATCTCAAACTTCTCTGACATTAGCTTTCCAAACTTTTCACTAAAGAGAGGGTTAGTTGAACCAAATATGATATCATCAACATAAATTTGGCATACAAATAGTTCTCCATTAACCCTTTTAGTAAAAAGAGTAGAATCAATTTTACCAATTTCAAAACCACTTGTAGTAAGGAACTTGGTCAAGCATTTATACCATGCTCTAGGAGCTTGTTTAAGACCATAAAGAGCTTTGTGAAGTTTGTAAACATGATTTGGTTTCTTAAGATTGACAAAGCTGGGAGGTTGTTTGACATAAACTTCCTCCTCTATTTCTCCATTTAGAAAAGCACTTTTAATGTCCATTTTGTACAAGGTGATATTATGGTGATTAGCATAGGCAAGTAAGATGCGAATGGACTCAAGTCTAGCAACGGGAGCATACGTCTCACCATAGTCCATACCTTCGACTTGAGTGTACCCTTGGGCGACAAGACGTGCTTTGTTGCGAACCACTTGTCCATCTTCATCTTGCTTGTTGCGAAACACCCATTTGGTACCAATGATGTTGTGGTTGTTGTCGGGCTTCTCAACCAATGTCCAAACTTGGTTTCTCTCAAAATTATGTAGCTCTTCATGCATAGCGTTTATCCAATCCGGATCTTCCAATGCTTCTTCAACCTTCATTGGTTCAATGCTAGAGATGAAAGAATAGTTTTCACAAAAGTTAGCCAAACGAGTTTTTGAGCGAGTGATTCTCCCGGTTTGTATATCATTGAGGATTTGCTCGACGGGATGATCTTTGGCAATTCTTGCTCGAACTCGTGAGAGCTTTTGCTTGGGTCTTCGTTGAACATCTTCTTCATCTTGTTCTTCTTCTTGGCCTTCTTCATTGTTGATGTCATCGTTCTCTTGTCGTGGTGGAGAAGGAGGTTGTTGATGTTCATCTTGACGTACTTCCTCGTTTTCTTCATCTTGGTGTGTCCCACTTGTGGATGCTTCCGTGTCGATTCTTGGTTCACCTTGTCGTGAAGTAGAAGCTTCCACTTGGACGGATGAAGTACTCTCCTTCACCTTCGTTGGACGAATTTTGCCGATGGACAAGTCTTGAATTGCTTCTGAAGAGTCTTTGTCTCCTACATCAATTGGCAATTTCTCTACTTGCGTGCCATTAGATTCATCAAACTTCACATCTACCGTCTCTTCAACCTTTCAGGTGAAATTGTTGTAGACACGGTAAGTGTGAGAGTTTGAGCCATAACCAAGTAGAAAACCTTCATGAGTTTTAGGAGCAAACTTTGAACGACGATGCTTATCAAGAATGTAGCACTTTGAGCCGAATACTCGAAATTATCCAACTTGGGGTTTGTTACCGGTGAGAAGCTCGTATGCCGTCTTGCCGAGTAGCTTGTGAAGATATAAGCGATTTGTTGCGTGACAAGCTGTCTCAACCGCTTCTGCCCAAAAGTGCTTTGGCGTCTTGTATTCATCAAGCATCGTTCTTGCCATTTCGATGAGCGTCTGGTTCTTCCTCTCAACAAGTCCATTTTGTTGAGGTGTGTACGTAGCCGAGAACTCGTGTGAAATCCCTTCTTCGTCAAGAAAGGTGTCCACATTTGCGTTCTTGAACTCCGTTCCGTTGTCACTCCGAACCTTCTTGATCTTCACATCAAACTGATTTTGGGCCTTCCTAGCGAAGTTTCTGAAGATCTTCTGGACCTGCGACTTGTCATTAAGAAAGAACACCCACGTAAATCTTGAAAAGTCATCAACTATAACTAGACCAAAAGAATTTCCACCGAGACTCTTGTAGGCATTGGGACCAAAAAGATCCATGTGAAGTAGCTCGAGTGGCCTCCTTGTGGTCATGATGTTCTTCACGGGATGTCTTCCTCCAACCTGTTTACCTGCTTGACAAGCACTGCAAAGTCTATCCTTATCAAATATGACATCGTTAACTCCAAGGATATGATTTCCTTTAATAAGCTTGTCAAGGTTTCTCATGCCAACGTGATCTAGTTGTCTATGCCACAACCAACCTTTTGAGGATTTAGCAACAAAGCAAGTTTTAGGTTGTGCCTTTTTAGAGAAATCAACAATGTAAAAATCACCTCTACGCATACCCGTAAAGACCGTTTTATGATTGTCTCGACGAAATACTTGGCAATCTACCTCAGTAAATAGGACATTCAAACCGAAATCAGCAAGTCTAGATACTGAAAGTAAGTTGTAGCCAAGAGATTCAACGAGCATGACATTTTGAATGGAACTATCATGTGAGATGGCCACCTTACCAAGGCCAACCACTTTACCCTTTGAATTATCACCAAAGGTGACATATTTTCGAGGGCCGTTGTTTTCAGCAAGCTCATGAAACATCTCTTCATCTCCGGTCATATGATCAGTACATCCACTATCAAGAACCCATTCCTTTCCTCCTGATTCATATCCCCGAAGATTTGCCATAAGACCAAAATGTCTCATTGCATCATCAAGATCGAAGTCACTATCATCATCATCATAATATTCATGTTCATCATGATCTTGTGACTCATCATTTCCTAGAGAGGGTAATTCATTAGATAAATGATCAAGTGGTTACTTTTATGAATTCTTATAGCTTTGAATATGATATCATTAATGATTCCAACATCTCCTTTAGCATGCTTAAGATGGGCAAGTTCAAAAAGACATTTACCAAAACTAGGATCACTAGAGTTCATCTTACTCAAGGCAATAGATTTATGGAGAATTTCATCCAAAGTTTTCAAGGAATAATCGGGAAATCGTTCCTCAAGAAATTTCCATATGGTATAGGCACAATTGTGAGTAGGCAAACTAGCAATCAAATTTTTGGGCAATCCTCTGATGATGAGCTCAATAGTTCTAAGATTGCGAATCATGTCAATATCTTCATCTAGGGTAGGATGCAAAGGATCAATATGAGGTGCACAAGGGCTAGCAATATACTTGTTCAAATGATATTGATTGAAGATTACAAGCATCTCATTTTTCCACTCATGGAAATACTCTCCACCAAGAATAGGCACTCTATGTCTAAGACTCCCTAATGTAGACACATCCATCTTCCTCTGATGGTGATTAAACCAAGGCAATGGAGACCAAAGCTCTGATACCACTTGTAGGATCTAGAAGTAGATGTGTCTAGAGGGGGGTGATTTGACACATAATGCTCAAGTTGCAATTTTTAAGCTTTTTCGGTTTAAGTGGAGTTTAGGTACAATTTCAACACACACAATACATATCAAGCAAGCATGCAAAGAGTATACAGGCAGCGGAAAGTAAAGCATGCAACTGGCAAGAATGTAAAGGGAAGGGTTTGGAGAGATCAAACGCAATTGGAGACACGGATGTTTTTCCCGTGGTTCGGATAGGTGGTGCTATCCTACATCCACGTTGATGGAGACTTCAACCCACGAAGGGTAACGGTTGCACGAGTCCACACAAGGCTCCACCCAAGGGTAACGGTTGCACGAGTCCACACAGGGCTCCACCCACGAAGGGTCCACGAAGAAGCAACCACCCACAAAGGGTCCACGAAGAAGCAACCTTGTCTATCCCACCATGGCCATCACCCACACAGGACTTGCCTCACTAGCGGTAGATCTTCACGAAGTAGGCGATCTCCTTGCCCTTACAAACTCCTTGGTTCAACTCCACAATCTTGTCGGAGGCTCCCAAGTGACACCTAGCCAATCTAGGAGACACCACTCTCCAAGAAGTAACAAATGGTGTGTAGGTAATGACCTCCTTGCTCTTGTGCTTCAAATGATAGTCTCCCCAACACTCAACTCTCTCTCATAGGATTTGGATTTGGTGGAAAGAAGATTTAAGTGGAAAGCAACTTGGGAAAGGCTAGAGATCAAGATTCATATGGTAGGAATGGAATATCTTGGTCTCAACACATGAGTAGGTGGTTCTCTCTCAGAACATATAAGTTTGAATGGTGTATGCGTTCTGATGGCTCTCTCTCCGAATGAAGAGGAGGTGGAGGGGTATATATAGCCTCCACACAAAATCCAACCGTTACACACAGTTTTCCAATCTCGGTGGGACCGAATCAACAAACTCGGTTGGACCGAAAATGTAAACCTAGTGACCGTTAGAGATTTTGGTGGGACCGACTGGATCAACTCGGTGGGACCGATGTGCTAGGGTTAGGGTAAATCCAAAACTCGGTTTGACCGATTACTCAAACTCGGTGGGACCGATTTGGGTAATAAGTGAAACTGAGATTTGGCCAAGCAAACTCGGTGGAACCGATTGCATATCTCGGTGGGACCGAGAATATTGCAATGGGTAACAGAGAGTTTGCAAGCCCATCTCGATGAGACCGAGATCCCATCGGTGAGACCGAAATGATTAGGGTTTGGCAGTGGCTTATGACAAGTGAAACTCGATGGCGCCGGATAGGAAGAATCGGTAGGACCGAGTTTGACTTAGGGTTTAGGTCATATGTGGAAGTGGGAAAGTAGCTGAGGATTTTGGAGCATATCATTAAGCACATGAAGCAAGAGGCTCATTAAGCAACACCTCATCCCTCCTTGATAGTATTGGCTTTTCCTATGGACTCAATGTGATCTTGGATCACTAAAATGTAAAATGAAGAGTCTTGAGCTTGAAGCTTTAGCCAATCCTTTGTCCTTAGCATCTTGAAGGAGTTCCCACAACCTTTAGTCCATGCCACTCCATTGTTGGACTTATCTGAAACATGCTAGATAGAAATGTTAGTCCAACAAGAGATATGTTGTTATCAATTATCAAAACCACCTAGGGAGCACTTGTGCTTTCAGAACCCAACCTCATTGAGCACCCAGTGTACTTCGTCAGCACGGTGTTGCGGGACGCGAGGGCACGGTACCCCATGCCTCAGAAGCTCCTCCTCGCGCTACTGGTGGCCTCGCGCAAGCTGCGGCACTATTTTCAGGGTCACCCCATCAAGGTCGTCTCGTCATACCCCCTGGAGAGAGTGCTCAGGAGCCCTAACTCAGCCGGAAGGGTCGCTGAGTGGAACATAGAACTGCAAGCGTTTCAGCTCGAATTCAGCACGACTAGAGTCATCAAGGGAGCAGCATTAGCGGATTTTGTGGCAGAATGGACGGAGGCACCAGGCCTCAATGCCAACGAGGATCGGTCCCTCTCCCCGGGAAGCGAGGCGCTAGAAGGCTGGGTCATGTACTTCGATGAGGCGTTCTCCAGGCATGGCGCTGGGGCTGGGGCGGTGCTTATATCGCCCACTCAGGACAAGCTCTACTACGCTGTACAGCTCTATTTCCAGCAAGGTGAAAAGGTCTCCAACAACATAGCAAAATATGAAGGTTTAATAGCGGGCTTGAAGGCCGCAGCTGCCCTGGGGGTGAAACGCCTCACCATCAAGGGCGATTCGCAGCTCCTTGTCAATTTCTCCAACAAGGTGTACGAGCCGAAAGATGAGCATATGGAAGCCTACCTTGCGGAGGTCCGCAGGATGGAGAAGCAGTTCTGGGGGTTGGAGTTGCAGCATGTGCCCAGTGGCACCAATCAGGAGGCCGACGACATCGCCAAACGGGCGTCCAGGCGGTTACCTCAGGAGCCTGGCGTCTTCGAGGAGCGGCTCTTCAAGCCCTCAGCCCTGCCGTCATTGTCAAACACGGCTCAGCCTCGGGAGGAGCTTCCCCAGCCTCCTGCCTCAGGAGCCCCGGTCTGTGGCCCGGCCTCAGGAGCACGCCTGCTCCTAACGATGGAACCTCAGGAGGGTTGCTGGATCATGGAGCTCCGGAATTACTTAACACAAGGGACCCTGCCGGAGAAGGAGGAGGAAGCGGAGCGTGTGGCATGGCAGGCCACGACATACTGTATCAAGGATGGAGAGCTCTACCGGAAGCGACCAAACAACATATCCCTGCGCTGCATCTCCAGGGAGCAAGGAAAGGAGCCGCTGGAAGATATACACGGCGGAGACTGTGGACATCATTCATCATCACGGACCCTCGTCGGCAAGGCATTCCACAGTGGGTTTTATTGGCCCACTGCACTCAATGACATCGTCGAACTGGTGAAGGCTTGTGAGGCCTGCCAGTTCCACACCAAGCAGATCCATCAGCCGGCAGGAGGTCTGCAGACTATACCCCTTTCGTGGCCGTTCGCAGTCTGGGGGCTGGACATCCTGGGCCCATTTCCTTAGGCGCCAGGGGGCTACCGCTACCTCTACGTCGCCGTGGACAAGTTCACCAAGTGGGCTGAAGTAGAGGCCGTCCACACCATCCCCGCGGGTTCCACGGTCAAGTTCATCAGGGGCATCGTGAGCCGGTTCGGGGTGCCGAACCGCATCATCACAGACAACGGTTCGCAGTTCACCAGTAACCTCTTCAAAACATATTGTGCTAACCTTGGAACGTAGATATGCTACGCTTCGGTGGCGCACCCCCGAAGCAACGGCCAGGCCGAGCGAGCCAACGCGGAGGTCCTGAGGGGCCTCAAGACCAGGACGTTCAAGAAGAAGCTGGAGGCCTGCGGCAGAGGTTGGTACGATGAGCTTCAGTCCGTGTTGTGGTCCATCCGCACAACCGCGACCAAGCCGACTGGAGAGACCTCGTTCTTCCTGGTCTACGGAGCCGAAGCGGTCCTCCCTCACGAGGTCAGACGTTGCTCTGCACGGGTCCTGGCGTTCGACAAGGCGCAGCAGGACGCCATGCGGGGGATGGACCTCGTGCTGGGGGAGGAACGTCGCCGAGAAGCCGCGCTGCGAGCGGCGAGGTACGAACAAGCACTGCGACGATACCACTGCCGCAACATCCGCCCCAGAACTCTCGAGGTAGGAGACCTCATGCTCAGACGGGTTATCTCCAGGGAGGGACTGCACAAGCTCTCTCCCATGTCGGAGGGCCCATTCAAGGTTGTTCATGTTTCCAGGCCTGGCTCCGCGCGCTTGGAGACTCAGGAGGGGGTGCCGGTCCAGAACGCATGGAACATCCAGCACCTCCGGAGGTTCTACCCCTAAAAAGGCCTAGAGCCTGTGAAGAAGGCGAATGCCTGTGATGACTATCCTTTTTGGAAAAGGCCCAGAGCTTGTGAAGAAGGCGAATGCCTGTGAAGATTATCCTTTTTGGAAAAGGCCCAGAGCCTGTGATGCTGTCGCGTTTTGGAAAAGGCCCAGAGCCTGTGAAGAGGGCAAATTCCCGTGAAGCTTGCTTCCCCCAAGAAAGGCCCGGAGCTTGTGAAGAAGGCCAACGCCTGTGAAGCTCGCCGCCCGTGACACTCTCACGTAATAATGAGTTGGGGCTGTACACGCCCCGGAGTTTCAGGACCGCCAGCCTCAGGCCCTGGGGCTCCCTCCCACGCCCAGTGGCAGCACTTAGCTCAGCGCTGGTGAGAAGACGTCGAAGACTAGATTAGGTGCCGGACGCGGCTTTTTCATTTGCTTTCCGCAGTTGGCTTGTTCATTCTCATTCGAAGTTTTATTGAAGCTGTTGCCGTCTTTAACTTGTGGTTCTTCGACTTTTCACTCTCCTGCCTTGATTTCTTTTATGCAAGGCCTCGCGAGGGGGGCAGCCGAGCGCCCTCGCGAGTGTTTCTGTCCTAGTCGTTCAAAGGTTTTGCGACCTGGGTCCATTACAGGAGCACCCCTCCAGTCCGTGCCCCACGGGCACCGCGACACGAACACAGGGCGTGGGTCGGTTGCCCCCCACGGCTGGGGCAGGGAACTATCCACGCGCGGGCACGCAGCCAGAAGGCACGATAACGGAAGCAAAGCGATGATTAACAGGAATAACCCAAACACGCCCCCGCGGGGCTCCACGCTACTGTCTTTTTACGCAGGAAAAAGGAAAAGAAAGAACAAATCAGACGCAGCTCGCCTCACGCCGGCCTGGAGGGAAGACTCGAGCTGCCTCCGGGACTCAGGCAGACTCCCTCTCGCGCTTCACCGAGGCGCGACGGCGGGCAGACACGCTACCACCTCCCAAGCAGGTACGACGACGTGGAGGCTAACCGCGGCCACCGCTAGAAGAGTCGCCGCCTGAGGAAGAACCAGTGAAGCTTGGGGAACCCTGAGCGCCACCAATCACGCGAGCGCTGTCCTCTCCATCATCGCCGGGGCTGGGTCCCCGGCCGCGGTCGTCATCCTCAGGGCAGCACCCTGCGCGGCGACCATCTTCCCCAAATACCCTCACGTAGAGGGTGGCATCGCCGTCAAACTTGAAGTGCAGGGTGCACCGACGGCTCAGGCCACGCGCGCGGGCAAACGTCTGCCAACCGCGGGTCAAGGCCAGGCTCCCGGCTGCGGAGACCTCTAGTGAAGCCCATGAGGCCCAGCTGCAGCAGCCGTCTGCCTGAAGCCAGAGGCCGCCCAGGGCGCCGGCCGGGAGCTCGCCGAGGAGGAAGCGAGGAAGTTGAAGCCCAAGGCCGCAGGCTGTTAGGGCCCGCGGCGCTTCGCTCTTGCCCTTTCGCCTCCCTGCATGGCCAAGTCCGGGCGCGCCTTGGGCCCGGGGGCTACTGTCGGCGTTCTGGGAACGGGGGTCCCTAGACTTGCCTGCCTGCGGCCTGCGGCGTGGCTCAAAGGGGGGCCCAGCACGGCCTATCTTGATCAACACAGACCCAAGATCCTCGCGAGGGGCCAAGCCTCGCGGGGCGGACGACGCGGAGATTCCTCAGGCACGGCCTCATCAGGCTAGCTCGCAAGGAGGCGGAGAGATCAAGGCGGGTACCTCACGAGGTGCGCGTGACGCAAGCCATGACGACCAAGGGCGCCAGGCGGGCGCCAGCCCGTGCAGTGTCCTCCTTTCCTCTTTGGTGCAAAGGGAGCAAGCGCAGGCGAGAGCATCAAGCAAAGGCACCCGTTTCGGTGCAACGAGACCAAGACCAGTCCAACGGCAGGGAGGAAGTCATTGTGGAGCCCAAGCCAGCGTCACCACCACAGCCTTTGGCAGGCGAGGACCAACTTTAGTCAGGATAAGTGTACCAGATGTCTCCTTCAAAATGGCCAATTGTTGGCGCCCTTCCCGCTCAATATTTGGGAAGAGGCCCAGGGCCTTTGCCTATAAATAGGACTAGCCACCCCCTGGATGGAGGATCGAGGGTATCACACAGAGAGAGAGAGAGAAGGGTGACTGAACTCCTCCTAGCAGTTCATCCCCCAGCCAAGAACAGACCCTCGCGAGGCTGTTCTTCCTTGTATTGCTCATCATCATCAGCCCAAGAGGCAATCCACCACACCACACTGGAGTAGGGTATTACACCACAACGGTGGCCCGAACCAGTATAAACCCTGTGTCTCTTGTGTTGTTCTTTCCATAGCTTAGATCTTAGTGTGACGGTGGGGCGCAGGTAGGTAGAAGGCGAAATCTCCGTGCGTACCCCAGTGTTCGAACCTCAAGGGTCTGCCGGAACCCAGAATCCGACAGCGCCTATGTCCGCTCCGACCTTTAGCTCGGAGCTGACCACGTCAATCGAGGATGGATGGTTAGACACCGCCTCGGGGGCTGCAATCTCTACGGCGATCGAGCCGAACACTAGCCTTGTCCTCTGCGAAGCCCGTGACTCCAAGGTGCCGGACCCCTCTCCGGACTCCGAGCCCTCCGCGCCCCTACCGATCGAATCCGATTGGGTGCCGATCATGGAATTCACCGCCGCAGACATCTTTCAGCACTCGCCCTTCGGCGACATTCTGAATTCACTCAGTCTCTCTCTTTGTCAGGAGAGTCCTGGATGGACTATGACCGGCAAGATTGGGATGTGGACGACGAAGAAATTCGATCCCCACCCACCACCCACTTCGTAGCCACTGTCGATAATTTAAACGACGTGCTCGACTTCAACTCCGAAGACATCGACGGTATGGACGACGATGTTGGAGACGAACATGAACCAACGCCTATAAGGCACAGGACTGCCACCTCATCTCATGATGTATACATGGTGGACACACCCAAAGGAAGCGAAGACAAGGAACACAGGGATGCAATGAGGGATCGTTCACTCGAAAAGCAATCAAAGCGGCGACGTAAGCGCCGCTCCAAGCCCCGCTTCGACAAAGACAACAACCATACAGACCCAGCCATAGAGCAGGACGAGCCGGCGGACGACGAACATGCCTTCGAGCAACCGTACGAACAGGGCAACTTGGATAAACAAACCGAACAACCCGTCCCCGGCGAAAACAACATTTCGGACGACCTTACGCCGGATAAGCTCATGGAGCAGAAGAACCTCCACAAAAGGCTCGTTGCCACTGCACGTAGCCTGAAAAAGTAGAAGCGGAAGCTCAAAACTGCGGAAGATGCACTCAGAATCAGATGGAGCAAAGTACTCAACACCGTAGAGAAATACGGCGACAGTCGCCGCACAAAAAGCTATCCGAAGCGAAAGCTACTGCCTGAATTTAACGAGGAGGCCTTAGAGCCCCCACAATCAAAAAATAAGAAAGCCACCTGGTCGGATAGACGACCCCATGGCCAGCATAGAGCGGCAAGCGGCACCGCACACAAGCCGGCATGCGACCCACTCAAGGATTCGCATCAAAAAGATGGCCCAGCCAGATCTATCTATGGGCCAAGAAAGCAAGCTCTAGTAAGCAATGCAACACAACAAATATCCGAACATCACGGCACACCCAAATACAGGGGTGCCGCATAACCCCTATGTTTCACCGATGAGGTTCTGGACCATGAATTTCCAGCGGGATTCAAGCCCGTAAACATAGAGGCGTATGACGGAACAACATACCCTAGAGTCTGGATCGAGGATTATATCCTCCACATACATATGGCCAGAGGAGATGACCTCCATGCCATAAAATACTTACCCCTCAAGCTTAAAGGGCCAGCCCGGCATTGGCTCAAAAGCCTTCCCGAAAACACAATTGGAAGTTAGGAAGAGCTCGAGGACGCTTTCCGGGCAAATTTTCAAGGGACCTATGTCCGCCCTCCGGATGCAGACGATCTCAGTCACATAACTCAACAGCCCGGAGAGTCAGCCCGGCAATTCTGGAACAGATTTCTTACTAAAAAGAATCAGATAGTCGACTGTCCGGACGCCGAAGCCTTAGCAGCTTTTAAGCATAGCGTTCGAGACGAATGGCTCGCCAGACACCTCGGCCAAGAAAAGCCAAGAACAATGGCCGCATTAACAAGCCTCATGACCCGCTTTTGCGCAGGAGAGGACAGCTGGTTGGCAAGATGTAGCACCAGCGACCCAAGTACATCCGAAGTTAGAGATGGAAACAGAAAACCCCGACGCAGTAAGGACCAGCGCCGGAATAAGGGAAACAGCCCAAAGAGCACGGCAGTCAATGCCGGATTCAAAAGCTCGCGGCAGAATCAGAGAAAGCCGCTCCTCAAGGATAACAGGGACGAGCTATCCAACTTAAACAAAATCTTGGACATGATATGTCACATACACAGTACTCCTGGGAAGCCTGCGAACCATACCCACAGAGATTGTTGGGTTTTCAAGCAATCCGGCAAACTCAATGCCGAACACAAGGGGCTCGATACACCAAGTGAGGACGACGACGAACCCCACAAGCAGAGCACCAGGAAACAAAAGAATTTCCCACAAGAAGTCAAAACAGTAAACTTACTTCATGTGACAAAATAAGCGGGGCCCATAGAGATACGCGCCATACGGCCTATCCCAAAGGAGTCTCGCCACTGGTTGTTAAAACCGATCACCTTCGACCATCAGGATTACTCTAGAAGTATCCAGAACGTAGGCTAGACTGCCTTGGTATTAGATCCAATAATCAGCGGACTCCACTTTACAAATGTCCTGATGGACGGCGGCAGTGGTCCAAACCTGTTATATCAGGACACAATCCGCCACATGGGGATAGACCCAACAAAAATTCGCCATGGCAACACTTCCTTTCAAGGAGTAACGCCAGGCCCGGTTGCCCACTGCATGGGCTCTCTCCGGCTAGAAGTTATGTTCGGCTCCCCCGACAACTTCTGTCGCGAAAGGCTAACCTTCCATATCGCCCCATTTTCAAACAGCTATCAAGCACTACTGGGACGCGAAGCTTTCGCCCGCTTTAAAGCAATACCACATTATGCGTCTCTTACGCTCAAGATGCCCGGTCCACGAGGCATCATCTCATTAAAGGGAAAACATTGAGTGCGCCTCCCGCGCGGAAGATTGTGCGGCTGCCTTGACAGCCCCACAATAAAACGGCTTCACCAGCCAAAACATCTAAACAATAAAACGGCTTCACCAGCCACGGACACGGTTAGACGAGTCCGGCATAAACATATAATTGATAAAGGCTTAATAGCCGTATACCCCTGTACTAGGGGCTCCGCGCATATAAAACAAGAGACAATCAAGCTCAATTTTACCCATTTCAATTTATACTTTGTTTATTTAGTATAACTTATGTTCGGCACGACCTTTCTTCAACTAAGTTCCTCTCCTTTATAGATGAACACCGTGCTGCGCCCGTCCAGGATACGGCACAATGGAGACACAGGCGCAGACGTGCGGCAGGGACCCGTTCCAAGGATTCTTTTCAGATTAAGACCCTGCGTAAACCTTTTTTACTGTCTCTTGTTGATACACATCCCTTGGTTTCTTGGTATAACCAAGGAGGAGGCTGGCGTCTTGGCATGTGGCCACGTCAGAATTTTGCGCGTACCTGGACACTAGGGGCTTATTACTAAGGGTGTTGTCCCGCCCGCCCTCATAAAGACCGAATACCTTAGGGAGTGTTCGGCGTCGCGAGTTTGGCCTTATATGCATCAGCTCCGAATCATGTCTTTGGTCAAATGTAGGGTTTGCCCGGCTCCTGTGTTTTGCTGCCTTACGTTCCGCTCTATCGTCTAAGGCGGCACCAGGAGAACTACTGTGATTGTGCCCCAGTTTGGCCAGGCGAGCACCTCAGTAGAGAAAGCCGAAAACTGACTGTCATGATATAGCATGAGACTGGTCAACCACTCGATGACTTACTGGAATCTATAGGATTCCTCCGCATTAACGAAGGGACGTTTCCCGGCCAGGCACATACGCACCCCGAGTTCGGGCGAGCGCAGGCGCCACCAGGGGCTATATAAGTAGCCTCACTGTCAAACTCCTATGGCTAAGTGAAAGTGATAAAGCATTATAGTCCGATTGCCTAGTTCGCTGCGCTATCACCTCCTTTGTAGGACCAAGACGTTAGATCAAGTGTGAAAATGCGCCTTCTGCGAACACCCCCGCATTATTTGCGTGGGGGCTGAAGCCGACGACTGCCATCTTTCAGATTATATATACATATATCTTAAACGGCCGCATAGGAGGTGTTATAATACTTGAAGGCACAAGTATAAAAAGCTTCTACAATTTATCAAAACATTGTTTTACAATAACATATGCTATTCAAACATAGCATCCTTCGAGCACTGCGTCTCTATTACACGAGCGCCTTGCAGAACTTCATGAAAATAGTGCTCGGCAGGTACTCAGCTTTCGTCCGAATCTCGGGATGCAACAGCGGTGGTCTCCATCTCCGCCCAGTATGTCTTGACACGGGCAAGAGCCATCCGTGCACCCTCTATGCACGCTGACCTCTTCATCGCAGCATTAATATGCGGCACCGCACCAAGGAACTGCTGCACCAAGTTGAAATAACTTTTCGGCTCTGGCCTCTCCGGCCACAGATGACTCATGACACACTTCATGGCGAGTCCGGACAACCTATTCAGCTTGGCCCATTCGGCGAGACGATCGGCTACTGACAGTGGATGCTCTGGATTGTGGAACTGCGACCAGAAGAGCTTTTCCGCTTTGCGATCTTCTTGATCTCGAAAGTGTTCAGTCGCATCTGCAGCACTCGCTGCCAAATCCAGATAGGTGTCCATCGAACTCCACATCCGGTCTAACGGAGCATGTTTAGGATCACAGAACTTCCTTCGCAGCATAAAGGGCTTTCCAGCCGTGATATCTCCGGCCTGACGTAGCTCCTCCTTCATAGCTCTCATTGCAGAGCGAGCATCCTTGGCATCCGCAACGGCCTTCTCCAGGTCCGTCTGTTCCGCCTGGTCTTCTTTTTCAAGAAGCTTGCAATGGTCAGCAGCGCTCTTCAGCTTCATGGCCATCTCAGCCATTTCCTTCTTGCTTCGGCAGTGAGCAGCCTGTTCGGCTTTCAGCTCTTCAATTGCCTTTCCGGCAGCCGCATCACTTTTTCTGGCTTGCTCAATGGCTCGGGCAAGTTCCGCCCGAAGATTCTCCATGGCAGCAGCACCATCTGCATCAAGCACACACATTGTAAGATACTGGCATAAAGCTCCTGTTACCAGGTGCCGCCGGAGGAATTACATACCTTGTGCCTCGTCAAGCCGCTTGTTGACAAGCGCGATGTCGGCATCTGCCACATCAAGCTCCCATTTTAGCTCGGCAAATTCATCAGTCCGTCTGGCCTCCGGACACTTCGCCGCCTACGTATAAAGGCGGCATATTAGACCTGGGATTATGATCCTCTGCGCGCCGTCAATTTTTGACAACACACAGAGTCTCAGGGGCTACTATCTACACAGGGCGCATCTTCTTTATGCGCAACTGTCAAGAAAGGGTACATTATTTCGTGTTCCTCAAAACCTATCAGCAAACTCCTGACGGCCTCGTACAATCCGCTCTCCGCAGATGAAATCCTTTCAATCACCGTACCCATCAATGCACGGTGCTCCTCTGAGATAGATGCTCTCCCTAGCAGATCCTTCAGCTCCTCCAACCGCGCACCGGACGGTGCCGGACTCGTCCGATGGCCCTTCTCGAAGGTCGGACGCGGAGGGCTCTCGGGGCCCATATGACTACCTTCCGGCCCTGCTGGACTCGGAGAAACCCTCCGCGATGATACCTCAGGGTCGCCCACCTCGCAAGGCGGTACGGCAGGGGGAGGCGTTCCGCTCGCCATCATCTCCGGAAGAAGATCCCCCGAAGACGAACTCTGCTGAGAAGGGCTGAGGTCCAAGCTACAAGGTAAATTTTCGGTTACTCTTCTCAAATATAAAGCAAGGATTCCTCTCATAGAAAAACTTCTCTCTACTTACGGCTCGGTGGAGGGCTGATCCCCTTGAGGGCATAATTCGGCCGAAGTATCCCCCGGCGCAGGACCCTCTGACGAAGATTTCTTCCCCCGCTTTGAGGCCATGATCTCCGAGTCGTCAGAGGCGATCCTCTTCTTCCCCTTAGGAGGGGAATTATCAATTCCTCCCTTCCGAACAGCCTCCTTCAAGGAGGCCGTAGCTTCCTTGTCCCCTCCCTCGCCTTCCTCCGAAGGCACAACCTCCAACATCCTGACTAGCACGGGATCCAGCATGGTCTCGGGGAGGGGGGCCGGACACCTTATTAGCTTTGCTTTCGCTATCCACTCCTATTTAAAGGACAGATCTTTTAGGGGCAATTTTATGATAAATATACGGATAGCGAGTCCGGGCACAAGGCTACTTACTTGAGTATCCGGCGATTGCAGCTCAGACCTGCGTCCTCGGTCAAGTCCGGACACATTGCTTGTGATCCGAAGAACAATTTGTACATCTCCACGGGCGTCGTGCCCATAAAATGTTGGAGAGCTCGCGGTCCCTCCGGATTGAACTCCCACAGGCGAAGGGGGCGATGTTTGCCGGGCAGGGTTCGGCGGATCAGCATGACCTGCGTGACTTCGACCAGGTTGAGGTCTCTTTCTAAGAGATCTCTGATGCGGCCCTGCAACAAGGGCACGTCCTTGGATGGCCCCCAGTCTAGGCCTTTATTGACCCATGACGCTAGTTGTGGTAGGGGACCGGAGCGAAAGGCAGGTGGCGCCACCCACTTGGTGCCCCTGGGAGCGGTGATATAGAACCACTCTCGTTGCCATAAGCCGAGCTCCTCTTGAAAAGAGCCCCCGGGCCATGGAGCATCAGCATTTTTGCTTATAATAGCACCTCCGCACTCCGCGTGCCGTCCCTTGATCATCTTCGGTTCTACTTTGAAGGTCTTGAGCCATAGTACGAAGTGGGGAGTAATACGGAAGAAGGCTTCACACACGACGATGAATGAGGAAATATGGAGGATGGACTCTGGAGCTAAGTCGTGAAATTCCATCCCATAATAGAACATGAGCCCCCTCACGAAGGGATCCGTCGGGAAGCCTAGCCCCCGAAGGAAGTGAGACATGAACACCACACTCTCACCAGGCTTGGGAGTGGGAATGACCTGCCCTTGAGCGGGCAGCCTATGCGAAATTTCGCCGGTCAAGAACCTGGCCTCTCTCAACTTTAGCACGTCCTCCTCCGTGACGGAGGAGGGCATCCATCGGCCTTGAAGGTCGGAACCGGACATTGTCGAAGGTCCGAAGCGCCTGAAATCTGGAGCCTTGGGTGTTGGAACTCGAGGCGAAGGGTGAACTCGTTTGATATTGAAAGAAAGGAGTAAGGCCTTGGTCTCTTTATAAGAGGTTGAATACCAAGGGCCCTCCCCGTGACCGTTTGGGACTCGCCTTTGATCGAGAAAACATACCAACGGGCACGACTAGGTTACCCACGTCTGTATTGATGAGAATCCCGTAAATAAAGGGGACACGATCTCTGCTTCGACAAGACGTGTGAAGGAAACCGCCTCACTAAACGCGCTGAGGTGGGACAGTAAAAATGATTCGAATAAAGGCTTGGCCGTGGTGTGATGTCACGCTATGGAATACGTCAGCAGATTAGATTTGTGTAAATATTATTCTCTCTATGGCAATATGTGGAAACTTATTTTGCAGAGCCGGACACTATCCTTGTGTTCAAAATCTTCTATGAAATACTTGGAGGAGGAACCCGCCTTGCAATGTCGAAGACAATCTGCGCGTCGGACTCGTCATCATTGAAGCCTGGTTCAGGGGCTACTGAGGGAGTCCTGGATTAGGGGGTGTCCGGATAGCTGGACTATAACCTTTGGCCGGACTCCTGGACTATGAAGATACAAGATTGAAGACTTCGTCCCGTGTCCGGAAGGGACTTTCCTTGGCGTGGAAGGCAAGCTTGGCGATACGGATATGTAGATCTCCTACCATTGTAACCGACTCTGTTTAACCCTAGCCCTCTCCGGTGTCTATATAAACCGGAGGGCTTTAGTCCGTAGGACGAACAACAATCATACCATAGGCTAGCTTCTAGGGTTTAGCCTCCTTGATCTCGTGGTAGATCTACTCTTGTACTACCCATATCATCAATATTAATCAAGCAGGAGTAGGGTTTTACCTCCATCGAGAGGACCCGAACCTGGGTAAAAACATCGTGTCCCTTGTCTCCTGTTACCATCCGCCTAGATGCACAGTTCGGGACCCCCTACCCGAGATCCGCCGGTTTTTACACCGACACCCCTCACCCTCTTCAGATAGCATTTACCCCGCTCGATCCTACTCCCCTCGCTCGAGCTCTCAGACCTAGCGACGCCGCTACTTCCATCGTCACCAGTGAGTAAGAGCTTCACTGCCTCGACCTCGTCACCGTCGTATTGGCGCCAGCTGCGGAAATCTTCACCTCCGTCGTAGCTGTCTTCCTCTGCAAAGTTAGGGCGTGGAAGATCTGGACCGACGAACTTCCAATCTACAACTCTTAGTTCGTCGTGTTCTTCATCGAGGGTAAATAAAATTTATTTTGACTGCTCTTGTTGATTCTGATGATTTCCACAAAATCTTCAAAAGGTATTTATTCTTCAACTTCCACACTTTAAACACCTCACACAAGCATCTGTTCTTGATATGTTTCTCTAAGCTAAGTTTTCTTTAGATTCCTCAATTGTGTGGATTTTTCAATCTATACAACTCTGGAACCTAAGTCAAAGAACGCTTAGTGAAATTCCTCAAGACACCTCTGGTCAAATTCCTCAAACTTGTTCTTTTTTGCAAAAACTTCTGAGGATGCAGATGACCTCTCCAAATTCTTCGCACCTATACTCTGTTCACAGGTACACATGTCCGCTGCTGAATCTCTAGGTTCTCATCAACTTAACTCATTTGCAGTGTTCCTCGAAGACAAATTGCATACCTCTTCAGAGGACTCAATTGTTCAAAATCCTCAGCTGAATAAAATGGTAGATGGCAAGAAACCTCAGAAGGGAGGCAAGAAAATGGAAGTGAATATTGACTTTGAAATCCCTGAGGACATCTATGTAGGGTATTGCACTCCTGATGAGGTAATTCATGGAAAGGAAACAAAGAATGAGTGCAAGGTGCACATACAGAGGATTGAGAGAATATGGGCACGGGAATGGAGGGAGTACAGATATGTCACTCCCAAGTACATGAAGAAATTCGCGGTACACCCTCCATGCCCAAGACCTCCATTGGCACCTGGCCAAAAAGCTGATCCCACTAGCCTCAAGCGCGGTGAGGACTACCCTGATGAATGGGCCAAGCGGCAAGCTAAACTGGCCAAAGTGGCCAAGGAAGCAGCGAGGAAATTCCACAAAGACTCAGAAGCTGCCACTACTGAGGCCTCTGCTAGCAAGCCCAATAAGGCTATGCCAAAGAAGCCAGCTCGCAAACTACCTACCTCTGAAATGCCCTCATGGCCAAGCTCATCAATGCCCTCACGACATATTCCTCAAGCAGCTGTAGTTCCTCCAGTTGCAAAACCTTCAACTTCTCCTCCAAAGTCCTCGGCACCTATGCATCTCGCCTCTTGCCAAAGGACCACTAGCATCTCAATTGCTTCAGGAGCATCTGCAAGTTCTTGAGCTCCTCCTCAGTCTGGCCCCACTTTGCTGAGAACCAAGGCCACTGCTGGATGAGGCACTAGAGACCAAGTCCTCACAAGAAGCAGGTTGCCTTCCATGTGCCGTCAAGTGAAGACGAAGCTGATGATGATGATGAACTTGATGATATCATCAGAGACAGACAACAATGGGCCGCTAGAGCCGAAGGCAGTGTTGTGCCACTTTTGCTGGATCCGAAGAAGATCCTGGACTTCACTGATCTATGGCACAAAGATCCAAACACTCCCTTGCCAGAGTTAAATCTCACACCTGGCCAAAAGTCATATGTTGACGGCTTTCATAGCTGAAGAAAGATGGAAATTTGAGAAAGCCAGGAAGGTGAAGAAAGCTCAGCACAAGAAAGAGCGCTATCTGAAGCAAAATGTTTTGAAGCTATCACCTAACGAACTTGTTGCTCTGCAATGAGAAATCAAGAATCTCAGTGATGAATTTGACGCATATCGTGCTGAATGGCTAGGAGCCAAAGTCATATTCGTCAGAATGGCAAATGGATTTACATCAAATGTTGCTACTCAAACGCACATTAAAATTCCTCAGGCTGAAGCATCTGCCCAGCCTACTGAAGAACATGCCAGCACCGCTGATGATGATCAGGTTGCTAAAGAAAATGAGAGCACCAGGGCTGATGAAGCTATTCCAGCCGCTGAAGAAATTGCAAGGCAACCACTAGTGTTTCGCCTGAAGATCAATCCAGGCCAGTCGATGCATCTGCTGCTGAGCCTGATGAAACTGAACAAGACAGGACAACTATATCAGTTGTACCTGAGGAAACTACACCAAATTCCTCTGCTCCTCCTGCACCAACGCCCAGTCCTATCCTTCCTTCTGCAACAGAAGCAAAGAAAACCAAAGCTGTGGAGCGAGCAGCTTGAAGAAAAGGAAAGCATCTGCCGACTCAGAGTCTTCAGCACCAAAGAAAATGAAGACTTTGACGAGCTCTTATGAAAATCCTATAGATATTGTTCCTGTCTCAAGCATGCCATCAAAGGCGATTGTTCCCTTTGGTGAAGAATATGAAATTCCAAGTGGATCGGATGAAGAAGATCCTTCTGCTGCTTCGTCAGAGCAGTTGGATGAGGAAATTGAAGTTGACAATATCACTTCTACTCCATTGGTATCATCGCCCATGCCTCAGTGCACAGCTGAAGAGGCAGGCATTGAGGAAATTGATGAAGAAGAAGAAGATGTGGGTATTGGGTGTTCCACTCCGATTCTGAATGATGACTACTGGGAAAGTCATCACCCCAATTCACCACTATTCACTCCTCTGCAACAGATTCCTCAGTCCCCAGCTCAAACCGAAGAAATTCACACGGGCTCTGATGAACCACAAGCTTCTCTGCTCACCATTCCTAGAGAAGTTCCAGCCACTAGTGCTGATGCGAATGTTGTTGATGAAATGGAGACCCAGGCTGCTACTGAAGATATTGAAACTGAAATTCCTCAGCCTATGGCTCCTGAGACTCTGATTCCAGAGTCTGTGAAGATTTTGACTGACACACCTCAGCCAAAGCCGAAGAATCCCTTCTCAAAGAAACAGAAGTTCAAAGCTGATGACTTCTTTCATGAGCATGTATTCTTCCCTGATTACAACCCCTATGATGCTGCTCGTCTTTGATGGAAGCACTTCTGGACTACAAGTCAAAAGAACTTCTATTCTTCACTGCTATTCAATAAGGACAAGATCTTTGACCATGAGCATATTCCTCATGTGGATATGGAATTGCTGCCTTGCTTCACCCCAGTCCTCAGTGTTCTTCATGACGCAGGGCTGCTCAATTACTGCACCGACATCTGTGACTGGAATGAAGAACTAATTCTTCAGTTCTACGCTACATTGCACATCACCAGCAACGCTGAAGATGTGAATTCATGGGTGTTGGACTGGATGACTGAGAACACACATTACAAAGCACCAGCCTCTGAATTGCTTCATGCCCTACCAGCCAGTCCTCCTCTTGAAGGTGCAAGACTCATCTACCATGAACCTGAGCTATCTGATCATTACATGCAAGTGCTGATGAAGCCTCTGAAGCCTGGCAAGCTCCAAGAACCAAATTACTCGTGAAGTAATTGCTCTATGTGCTAAGTACCAGATACATGATATTGACCAAGACTCTTAGTCCAATCAAGGGCCACAACTCTGATGAAGAAGAGGTTGTTGGCATCATGAAGAATATACTATTCAACATCATCCATGGAGTTCCTATCAACTACCATGATTTCTTCATGAGGACTGTGGCCAATGTCGCTCTTTCACCATTTGAATTGAAGCCTTACGCTCCCTAGATCATGAGATTCATCAGATCAAGGTCTTCAATCAACTACAAGGCTGACACTCTCAATCATGGAAGCTACTTGCCCCCTATTGAAGTCCTCAAACGGACTATTTCCCCAGCCGATGAGAAGGGCAAGGCCGCTGTTATTGATGAAGGCACACGTCCATTGGATGGACAGTTTCGCAAAGCAGCATCCTACTCCACCAATGATGACTCTACCACACATGACTCTGCCGCAAATGCTTCGAAGCAAAATCCTCAAGCCACTGCTCCAAGGGTGATGACTGATCGTGAGCTTCTCCTCGGTCTTCATCAGAAGGTCGGTCGCAACCACAAGTGGGTCAAGAGATAGTTTGGTGCTATTCTTCAGAACATGACTGTTACACAAAATTCAGTGAAGAAGAACCACTACTACTTGCATCAAGTCTTCGATCGCACTTGGGCCATACTTTCTCATCTGCATTCTGATAAAGATCTCAAGGAGATGGACTTCCAACAGGACTTTGACTGGTCTCAGCCACCTTCGAAGAAATTCAAGAAGGTCAAAGTTCCTTAGCTCGTCACAGTTCATATACTTCATCACGCGAGACAGACTCAGCTGAAGAATTGGACGACACCGCGGCAGGCCTTACTCCAACAACCGACCCCAACAACACTAGCGCTCCTCCATCAACATCGTGATGATATTCTTTAGTGGCGTTAGTCCTCATTTTTCGCCCCTTTTGGTCATTCGATCACAAAGGGGGAGAAATTTGAGTTAGTCTTCAAGCGGGTCTCTATATATGGGCGTTTTTTTGCTAAGTACAACTCTCGTTCTTCTGAAGTATTTGTTGGATCGAGTTGTAAACTTAACTCCGATGGTGGTCTGATACTTTTTCTACGATTCTTCTGCATGTTATTTCCTCATATATGATAATGCACGCATGCTGAATTACATCAGTCACCATATTTCATCATGCATTTCAAATTCTTTATATTATATGTTAAATGCGTGTATGAATTACAAGATATAGGGTGAGATCTCCATGGTTCTACTCTACAATGTGCATTGCTACTCAAAAGAAAATTGCTCACATATGCACATCTTCAGGGGGAGTTCTTCTATATCTTGCAATCAAATTCCTCAATATCAGTATTTACACTTCATATGTTTATCCCTGTTGAAAAAATAACCTATATTGTCACCAATCACCAAAAAGGGGGAGATTGTAAGTGTATCTAGTGCCCCTTAGTGATTTTGGTGTTTTGAAGACTTATAGGTTAAGGGACTAATGCGTTTGTGAGTGTACATAGGTCTATAAGTCTATGAGGAGTTTGATATTTACAGAAAAATTCGACCCCTAAAAATGAATGTCTTCAACTGAAGACTTTGAAAGTGAAGAAATTGTAGCGACCATGAAGACTCTATATTCATGCGAGGAATATGAAGCGTGAAGACTTTTGTTTTCCTAGTTTCTCTTTTCTCTTTCTTGAGTCATAGGAAACACCATACTGTTAAAGGGGGTCGAGGTAAAACTAAGGAAAAGTTTCCAAGTGATGGTCATCTCAAAATCCTACACCTACCCAATCCTTTCGAGTGAAGCCATTGGAAATCTCATGCAGTCCAGTCAATTTCTTCAGTAACAGAGACGAAGTTCTTCTGTTCTCTGAGGAATTTGTTCTGACTGAGGAGTTAGGAATTCGCAAGTGTGGATTGCCTACAAGTGAGGAACATGATAGCCCTGAGGAAAACCCAAACCAAACACCTACAAACCCAAAGTGATTGAGCGTCACTGAAGAGATTGTTCCTGTGTGGAACCGATGCCTTGTTACCTTTGAAGACTGTGCATCTTCCAGACGGTTAGGTGTCATGGTCTAGAGCATCCAAGAGGAAATTATGGATCACCGAGTGACCGAGTTTGTGAAGGTTTGGAAGTCACCTGAAGACTTACCGTGAGTGATTGGGTGAGGTCTGTGTGACCTTAGGTCAAGGAGAATACGGTGAGGACAGTGTGTCCATAGGTTTAAATACCTAGCCGCTCCAACCAGACATACGACTGTCACAGCAGTTGGAACTGGTGTACCAAATCACTATCTTCACCGCGCTACTGGTTCTATTTCCTCAACCCTTCCAATTCCTCAGTTACTTACTGTTGTACTTGATCATTACCGTTTGAAGACTTTGACCGAACACTTTCTCAATTTTCTCTATCCTATTTCTTTAGTCAGTTTGTCTTCAGCCTGCTTAAACCGTGTTCACGCTACTTGTGCTCTGTGTTTGTTTTTCATTTCATCATGATGACTATGATGTTACTCTGTTATTCTTACACTTGAGTACTTATTCCGCTGCTAGTTGTTCATGACTTAGGGATTTCCTCACCCTGAAATTCCTCAGTGACGAATTTGTAAAAATCGCCTATTCACCCCCCTCTAGTCGACTTAACGCACTTTCATGATTTATATCCTACTCATGCTTGCACTCAATGTTGATTAACCTCAATGCATTTTTATGACCATTGTCACTGTCTAGTTGGTCACTCCTCAATCTTTTGCTAGCCTTCACTTGTACTAAGCGAAAATACAGCTTGTGCATCCACTTCCTTAAACCCAAAGTTGTTCCATATGAGTCCACCATACCTACCTATATGCGGTCTTTACCTGTCGTTCCAAGTAAATTTGCATGTGCCAAACTCTAAACCTTCAAATAATAATCTCTTTTGTATGCCGAATAACTCATGTAGCGACTGGGAGCTGTCAGTATCTTCCATGCTAGGTGGGTTATTCCCATGATGAGTGTTTATTCACTCGTCAATCACGAGAAAGTGGCTGGTAATCGAGATGCCCAGTTCCATGCTCAAAATCAAATCAAAATATAATCATAAAACAAAACTCCCCCAGGAATGTTGTTGGTATGGCTGGTACCCTTGGATTTGGATCAGCCGTGGAGTGTGCTTGTTGGTGGAGGGGGAGTCAGAACTTTACCATTATATTTGTGAACCACCTACAATGTATCTAGCATGGAAGATAGTGAGATCTCTTGGTTGTTATGTTGACAATGAAAGCATACCACTCAAAATTATATTTATCTCTGTTTTAAAAGCTCGAGCTCTGGCACCTCTGCAAATCCCTGCTTCCCTCTACGAAGGGCCTATCTATATATTTTTATTCTTGAGTCATCATCCTCTTATAAAAGGCACCAGTTAGAGAGCACCACTGTCATTTATATGTTTTGTTATTAATTGATGTTGAGTATGACTGTGACTGGATCTCTTTTGCTATGAATTATAATGTCTAGTTAGTCCTTGACCTTCAGGGGTGCTCTGCATTTATGTTTGGCAGTCTCATAAAGCGCTAGCGAGATACCACTTTGTCATATTATATCATGATTGTTTTGAAAAAGTGTTGTCATCCGATATTTATTATTATTGCTTGCTAGTTGATTATGCCATTGATATGAGTAAATGTGAGACCTAAATGTTATTGTGAATATGGTTAGTTCATAACCTTTGCTGAAAACCTGAATGCTGGCTAAACATATTTGCAACAACAAGATCAAACAGAGTTTGTAAAAGTTTTTCTTTATCACTTTCAGTTTATCAACTGAATTGCTTGAGGACAAGCAATGGGTTAAGCTTGGGGGAGTTGATACATCTCCGTCGTATCAACTTTTCCAAATGCCCTTGTTTTGGACTCTAACCTGCATGATATGAATGGAACTAACCTGGACTAATGCTATTTTCAGCAGAATTGCCATGGTGTTATTTTTGTGCAAAAATAAAAGTTCTTGGATTGACCTGAAAATTTACGGAGAATATCTTTGGAATTAATAAAAAATATTGGCACGAGAATCAAGCAGAGGGGCCCACCCAGAGGTCACAAGCCCTGGGGCGCCCACCCCCCGGGGCATGCCCTACAAGCTTGTGGGCCCCCTGGAGCTCCTCCGACCCTAATTCCAACGGTATATATTCACATCCATGGAGAAAAAAATCAGAGAGAAGGATTCATCGCATTTTATGATACGGAGCAGCCACCGCCTCCCATTCTTCCTCGGGAGGGCTGGTCTGGAGTCTGTTTTGGGCTCCGGAGAGGGGAATCCGTCGCCATCATCATCATCATCAACCTTCATCCATCGCCAATTCCATGATACTCACCGCCGGGCATGAGTAATTCCTTCGTAGGCTCGCTGGTCGGTGATGGGTTGGATGAGATTTATCATGTAATCGAGTTAGTTTTGTTATGGTTTGATCCCTAGTATCCACTATGTTCTGAGATTGATGTTGCTATGACTACAATGCTTAATGCTTGTCACTAGGGCCTGAGTGCCATGAATTCAGATCTGAACCTTTATATTTCCATGAATATATATATATATATGTGTGTTCTTGATCCGATCTTGCAAGTTGTAGATACCTATTACGAGATATGATCCGCATACCCCAAGGTGACAATAATTGGGATTCTTTCCGGTGATTACCATAGTTTGAGGAGTTCATGTATTCACTAAGTTCTAATGCTTTGCTCCAGTTCTCTATTAAAAGGAGGCCTTAATATCCCTTAGTTTCCATTAGGACCCCGCTGCCATGAGAGGGTAGGACAAAAGATGCCATGCAAGTTCTTCACCATAAGCATGTATGACTATACATGGAATACATGCCTACATTATATTGATGAATTGGAGCTAGTTCGGTGTCACCCTAGGTTATGACTGCTACATGATGAATATCATCCAACAAAATTATCATTGCCGATCCATTGCCTACGAGTTCATCTCATATTGATCTTTTCTAAGTTACTTTCGTTGCTACTTCTGTTACAATCACTGCAAAACTGCTACTGTTACTTTTGCCACCGTTACTTCCATAGTACTTTGCTACTAAATACTTTGTTGCAGATATTAAGTCTTTCAGGTGTGGTTGAATTGACAACTCGGCTGCTAATACTATTATTTGGCTCCCCTTGTGTCGAATCAATAAATTTGGGTTGAATACTCTACCCTCGCAAACTGTTGCGATCCCCCATACTTGTGGGTCATCACACGGTTATGGAAGCCAGACTAACAATTAAATCCTGACGAGGTAAATCTTTAACATGTTGTTGTTTGGTGAACTTAGAAAATTAAACTATTGAGATTCTTCACCAGACTTGGCAGAAGCTAGTTCTTTTTCAGAATGGATAATAACACAACTAGTATTTAAGAATGGTCTTCCAAAAATTATAGGACTAATAACCCCCAAGTACTAGGACTTGTCGTAGCACTTTCCAATGACGGGAGTGGTAAGTATTGAGTCGAACCCGTAAGGAGCTAAAGGTAAGATCAATATTCTCTTAGGTCCTATCTGCACTAATGCAACCCTACGTACACTAGGCGCTTGCTTTATCTAGAAACAAGAAATAAAACTTGATTCTGGGTATGAATAAGTAGCTTTGCAAGATAACGAATAACATAAGTATAAAAGTAGGTGCTGCCTAAGTAAAGATGTGATAAAATACACTATAATACAAATAGTGAGTGTGGAATAGTGGTGGTATTGTGTGCAGAATTGTCCCTAGGAAATTAGCAAAGTTACTAAATGGATCATTGTTGCTAGTTCATATGTGAGAGAGGTCTCTAGTAGCATGTCATCCCTTACTTGGAATTTTATGCACTTATTATTAAAATTATAGCAAGCATCCACAACTACTAACAAGTTCACTAAGGTAAAACCTAACCATAGAATTAAGATATATATTGGTCCCCCTCAATCCTGTATGTACCAATTTCCATGGTTCGGCGAGGTTTCAGTCATTGTTTCCCCCATATGCACAGTCCATCAGCATACAACAAACCCTATCGTGTGATCCACGCACATGCTCATATGATGGGCACCAAAGGATAGTAACATAAACACAAGAAACTCGGACCAATCATGGCAATTCAACAATTAACCCAAAGTACAAAAGTAATTCACTCAGACACAAACAAGATGCAAAAAATCATCATAATAATAATCAACAACATCCAACATCATGTTCAAGTAGGGGATTATAGCAGGTTGCAGAAGAGTGGAATGCTAAAAGGAGTTGAGGAAGGTGATAAAGATGTTGGTGAAGACGATCATCGCATTGACGGTTGCCCCGGCGCCTTCGGGAGAGAAGCTCTCCCTCTGGCTTCTTCCTGCATGGCCTTCTCCATAGATGGGGAGAGGTTCTCCTCTCTGGTCCTTGGCCACATGGTTCCTGAAGGGGCAGGAGCCCCTTCGAGATTGTATCTCTCTCTCTCTCTCTCTCTCTCTCTCTTCGGTACTGTGTTATGGCCAAACACGTTTCTCAAATAGGTGGAGATCCGTAACTCTGATTGGCTGAAATTTTAAAGGGATTCCCCCATAAAACTAGCTTTCTTTTGGCCAAAGTAGAGCAGCAACCGACTTAAGGAGGGGCCACATGCCCCCCGGCGCACCCAGGGGCCAGGGCGCATCGTGTGGCTGTGCCCCTCCATCATGCACCACCTTATGTTTATTTCTTCTCCCCAAATTCTATTTATTCTCATAAAAATTCACAAAAAATCCAAGTCATTCTGGCTCCATGAAATTTTCACCTAAAAACTCGTAAACAGTATAAAACAGGAACTGCCCTTTGACACTGGGTTAATAGGTTAGTACAAATAAAAATAATATAAAGAGAAAAGTATGTATTTGGTCCCTCAAGTTCCCCAAAAGTATAGACATGGTCCCTCTAGATTTTTTGGTAGACATTTGGTCCTTCAAGTCCCAAAACCGGATAAGTTTCATCCAAAAGCAGATTTTGACCATTGTCGGATCTGGATTTCCGGCAAAACCCTTAAGGTTCGAACTCTGGGGTGCGCGCGAAGTTCTTTCCCTCCTACCAATCTACGCCCTAGCTCGCTAAGATCTTGCCGACAAACTCGGCGAACTAGCAACACAAAGACACAAGATTTATACTGGTTCGGGCCACCGTTGTGGTGTAATACCCTACTCCAGTGTGTGGTGGTGGATTGCCTCTTGGGCTGATGAAGAACGGTACAAGGGGAAGAACAGTCTCCTGAGGTTGAGGTGTTCTTGTGTTCGGTGTGGCTAAGGGTTGGCTCTCGATCAGCTGAGATCCAGTTGCCTCCTCTGGTGGTGGCTAGTCCTATTTATAGAGGCCCTGGTCCGCTTCCCAAATATTGAGCGGGAAGGGAGCCAACAACGGCGGCCAATTTGAAATGGGACAGCTAGTACAAGCTATCCTGACAAAAGCGGTCTTCGCCTGCGAAAGGGCTCTGGTGATGACGCCGTCTTGGGCTCCACGGTGACCTTCGTCCTGCTGGCCTGCTGGTCTTGGTCTCATTGCACTAATATGGAAACCTTTGCCTGATGCCTCGGTACTCCGCGCCTACGCTGGTCTCCTTAGCACCAAAGAGGAAACAAGGACGATGCGCGTGCTGGCGCCCGCCTGGCGTCCGCTTGATCTTGATCATCATGGCTCACGTCACGAGAGGCTTGCGAGGTTTGCCCTGCCTTGATACCTCCACTCCTCGTGAGCCTGCCTGGAGAGGACGCTCCTGAGGAGGCCTTGCGTCGTCCGCCTCGCGAGGTTTGGCCCCTTGTGAGGGTCTTGAATGCCTTGTTGATGAAGATGGGCCGTACAGGCCTGCTCGCATAGCCACGCCGTGGGCCGGAGGCAGGCAAGTCTGGGGACCCCCATTCCTAGAACACCGACAGTAGCCCCCGGGCCCAAGGTGCGCTCGGGCATGGCTTCGCGGTGAAGCCAATGGGTGAAGTACGGAGCACCGCGGGCCCCAAAAAGCCTGCAGCCATGGTCGACTCGTGGCGGTTGATTGGACATGGGCGTCTCCACTTCCCCATGCTGCCTTGGCAACTCTCATTTGACAAGTCCCTACGACATGCAAGGAAACTCATCATTACCTGTGATCGTGGGAGGCGCCTATCGGTGTCAAAACCGGCGGATCTCGGGTAGGGGGTCCCGAACTGTGCGTCTAGGCGGATGGTAACAGGAGACAAGGGACACGATGTTTTTACCTAGGTTCGGGCCCTCTTGATGGAGGTAAAACCCTACTCCTGCTTGATTGATCTTGATGATATGAGTATTACAAGAGTTGATCTACCACGAGATCGAAGAGGCTAAACCCTAGAAGTAGCCTATGGTATGATTGTTGTTGTTGGTCCTACGGACTAAACCCTCCGGTTTATATAGACACCGAAGGGAGCTAGGGTTACACAGAGTCGGTTACAAGGAAGGAGATCTACATATCCGTATTGCCAAGCTTGCCTTCCACGCCAAGAAGAGTCCCATCCGGACATGGAACGGAATCTTCAATCTTGTACTTCATAGTCCAACAGTCCGGCCAAAGGATATAGTCCGGCTGTCCGGATACCCCCTAATCCAGGACTCCCTCAGTAGCCACCGAACCAGGCTTCAATGGCGATGAGTCCGGCACGCAGATTGTCTTCGGCATTGCAAGGCGGGTTCTTCTTCAAACTCCGAGTACCTATTAAATAGTGTCCGGCCTATCGTAAATGTTGCGCTTCTTGGCTTCTGCGTCCAATAATGGCCATCTTCCACATGTCCAGCGAATGTGAGGAGCTAGGGCGTTTTTATATTTACCACCCTAGCTATGTGAATGAACTATCTATTTAAAGAGACGAGGATTCTCAGATCCAAACCACACCATCCTCCCTCAGCGAGCATCCATCGGAGCGCGCCCGAAAAAATCCATTCCAGCATGGCCGGCCAGCGCAGCTCCTCCTCTCGCTCCCGCAGCCCCAAGCCCGGAGATTGGGAGAGGTGTTCCGTCCCGCACAGCCAATTAGTGAAGCTACAGACCCAGGGATTTCTCCCCCAACGTATATGGTCCCGGTTCGAGCCGGGCTCGCCACCTATAATGGCGGGGAGCAAGCGGAGAGCTTTCCCAATCCCTGTAAGGGAGAGCGGGTATGCCTTGTCCCTTATTTGTTAAGGGGACTCGGATTTCCAATCCATCCGTTTCTCTGAGGGCTCCTGGAGTTCTACGGCCTCCAGTTGCACAATCTCACCCCTGCCTCCATACTACACATTGCTGGTTACGTAGCCCTTTGCAAACTGTTCTTGGGTTGCGAAGCTCATCTCGCACTATGGAAGAAGTTGTTCTGCCTTGTGCCCCGTACACAGAGGGGATTAATATATCAAGTGGGCGGAGCCGAAGTGTGGCACATCACCGGGACCGGATACCTATCTGGTACCCCGAAGAAGACGTCCGAAGACTGGCCTTCAGAGTGGTTTTATATGGAGGACGTCCCTCTTCCGAATCCTATTCGGATCGGCCTTCCTGAGATTAATAATGCTCCCTTGAAGAAGCGCCTGAGCTGGCGACCACAGAGCCCTCAGGAGGAAGATGATAGAGACGTTCTCTACCTGATGGGCCGGATAAAGATATTGGCTCAATCAGGACTGACCATAACCAAAGTTATGTCAATATGCATTATGTGGGGGGTGCAGCCGCTCCAATATCGAGGCCACCCTATGTGGGATTTCAACGGGGAAGATGATGCCACCCGCTGCGGCTGTAAGGGGCCGGACTTTATTGTTGCCCTAGCAAAAATCCTGTCCGGTTTGTACAAGGGAGAGGAAGAGGAGTTACTCTGCATCAAGCCACGGGATGGATTCTCCATGTACAACCCTCCGAGCTGGGTAAGCTGCCAATTCTTATATCCACCCCTTCCGCTTTTTTGCCGCAAATATTTTATCTCGTCATCTCATTGCAGGAACTGTGTAAGGCTGTAAGGGAGATCAACGGCCCACCTCCACAACCCAAAGATCCTGGACGGTCCCTCGACCCCAGCCTTCAAGAGGATCCAGACATATTCGTGGAGCTGATTGACAGCGTATTCTACCAATTGAGCTGCGATGATGCCATGGTGGCCATTACAGCCGACTACCCCGGGCTGCTCCCAGCTTCGCAGGTAAATGAGACCAAAGTCCCAACCTTTGAAAAGGATTTCCTTTTATGCACTTCCCCTACCATATACAAACGGTGTTTTATAGGGAAGGCCCTCGGGACGCCACACCGAGCCCGTGGCACCTCGCCAACAAGGAGCTCCGAGGCCGGACAGGCTCAAAAGGAAAGCGGTCCGGACAGAGACGTCGGCGCAGAGGTATGATGCAACACCTCACTCCATGGTTGTCATCTTAAAAACATAATAACACCCATGCTTCCTAGAAGGAAGAACGCTCGACGGACTATATCCGGAGAGGTTGCCGATCACGCTTCTACCAGCCGGGCTCCAAGACCGGACACAGAGGCAGAAGCTAGCATGAGACGCATGCCGGATGCTCCTCCTACAGAGGATGCGGACAAAATATCCGCTAAAATTCCAAAGTGGAGAGCGCTGTCACATCCCTAGTCTGGTATGACCTAGACTAGCTAGCCATTTGTGCATCATATTTAAATTTCATTTAAATTTGAAAATGAGGATTGTTGGAACCCTCAGAATCATTTTTGAAAATGACCCAAATAAAATTTCTCCAAAAGGGTCCAAGAAAATGCTCATGTTGCCCTCTGAAAATATTGGACAGAGATAAAAATCAAAACAATATTTTTAGGAGCTCATGGACATTTATTTTGGCCATTTGGATTAATTCGATAAATATTTGCATTGGAAATATATTTCTATATATATGAAATATGGTCGAAAAATTATGCCAATTGTAAAAGAGCTCTGGAATAATATATCTAGCTCCTGCAAAAATTGGCATAAGGAAATTAAATGATTTAATATATTTATTAAATCAAAACAAATGTCAGAAAAATTAGAAAACAAAAATAAAAGAAGGAGGGGCTTACCTGGGCCTCCCCTCCCCTGCGCAGCCCAGCAGCAGCAGCAGGCCGGCCCAGCCAGGAGGCGGCCCAGCCCGCCTGGCCCCCCCTCCTCTGTCGTCTTCCCCCCCGACAGGGGAACGGCGTGTGCTCGACGCTCGCCGGCACGCGCGCGCCACCTCCCCCCCCCCTGCTGGCCACCTCCTGCTTCCTTCTCTCGCCCTCGATGCCCCGGACGAAGCCACGCAGCTGCCCCGCACCGCTCTCACTCTCCCTCGCCCTCCTCCTCTCCCCCTGCTCTCTCTCTCTCACCCGAGAACCACCGCCGCCGCCGTTCGCCATAGCCATCACCACCGATCTCCCCTCGCCTCCCCGACACACGCGGAAGCTCCGCTCCTCCGCCCTGAAGCTCCCCGTCAAGCCGTGCCCCTCCGGATGCCCCGTGGAGCCGTCGCCGTCGCCAAATTCGACTCCGGCCGCCGTGGACCCTCGCCGGCGATTCGGGAGCTACCGGGCATCCCCGACCTCGCCCTCGCGCTCGCTAGTTCCGCGGTGAGCCCCCGCACCGAACCCCCTCCTCCCCGTGTCCATTTGCCCCGTCTAGCTAGCTCGCCACCGCGCCCGTAAGCCCCTCGCCGCCGGCCATGGCGCCACGGTGGCACGAGCCCAAGCCGGTCCCTTCCGCGCGCGTCCCCGTGTTCCTGGTGACGCCAGGAGCCCGTAGGAACCCTCCGTCTCCACTGCCGTGCACCACAACGCCGCGGCCGCAAGTTGCCGAACTCCGGCCGCCGCCCTGAGCTCTGCTCCGGCGAGCTCCGCCGCCCCCGCAGCCTCCCGCGTGTTCCACTGGATGCGCGTGAGCGCGGGCTTCGCTCCCGTGGTCTCCGCCGCCCGAATGGTCGCCGGAACGGCGATCTCGAGCCCCTCCGCCGTCTCGGGCCTCGCCGGCGGCTAAACGCCGGCGGGATTGACCGGTCAACCGCGCTAACCCCCCCCCCCCTGACGCTGACCAGTGGGCCCGACCCCCCCCTAACCTTTTAATTAAACTAATTAACCCCTGTTAACCCCCCTGTCACTGACGTGTGGGTCCCACATGTCAGATTTGACCTGGACAGCCGCGTTGACCACTGACGTCGTGCTGACGTCATGCTGACGCAATAAGTATTTTCTGGAATTTAAATAATCTTAAATGATTTAATAATTTCAGAAAATAGCTAAAACTTCAATAAATCATAGAAAATTAACCGTAACTCCAAATTAAATAAATTATATATGAAAAATTATCAGAAAAATTCAAGGAATCCATCTGTACCATTTTCATGCATGTTAGAACAACTTATAGCTGCTGTTTAGCACAAATCATATAAAGGGCATTTAATTAATCACATATGGAGTTTGAATTTGAATATTATATTCAAACCAACTTCATTTAATCTGTTGCTAGTTGCATTAGCCCAAAACACATTCATTTTGCCATGTCATGATCATGCATCATATTGTGCATTGCATTGATTGTGTTCCTTTCTGTGTTGCCGGTAATTGTCCCCTCTCGATAGACGCGATACCGATGATGTGATCGTTGACACTGATGAAGACTCAATGTTATCTTCAGAAGTGCCAGGCAAGCAAAACCCCCTTGTTCATTCCGATACAATCCTACTCTCTCGCTCCTGCTCTCTTTTAATGCATTAGGACAACACCGATTCATCTGTTACTTGCTGCGGTAGCTGAACCCCTTTATCCTCTGCATGACCTGTCATTGCCACAGTAAATAGATGAAACCCACTAGCATGAGTAGGAGTTGTTTGAGCCCTGTTGTGCCTACTCATTCATGTTTGTTTGTCATGCCTGCTACTGCTTAGAGTTGAGTCAGGTCTGATTCATCGGGGATGAATCAGAGGCGTGTGAATATGTCCTACTGTGTGTGAGCTAAGTGTGTGAACACGATTTGGTAAAGGTAGCGGTGAGAGGCCATGTAGGAGTACATGGTGGGTTGTCTCATTGTAGCCGTCCTCAGGAACTGAGTTCTGTGTTTGTGATCCATGATTCAGCTACTACCATACATTGGGCCCTGAAATATGACCCCGCTCGACTTCTTATTCACCCTAGTCCTCTGTCCAGGAGTTGCAAGTAGTTTCTGGTGTTTGTAGTATGCTGGAGGCCGTGGACAGCGCTGACCGTAGGGGTGGGCTGTGATGCGGTAGGTACGTGGCCCGGTGTACCGGATATTCGTTAGGTATCTCGGGAACCCTGCACACATCGTTTGGGGCTGTGAGCGAAACTCCGGCCGGATCTCCTCATGGATGGAACCCGAATAGGCGATAAACCTGGACTAGAGACTTGAGTGTTTAGGTAGGTCGTGGTCTACACCCACGTCGGCTTTCGCTTGAAGTCTGCCGAGCACATGTCGTGTGCAGACGCTAAGTGGTGGAAACATGTATGAAGAAGTACACCCCTGCAGGGTTATCATCATCTATTCGAATAGCCGTGTCCGCGGAAAAGGACTTCTGGGTTGCTTATAGCAGTTCATAGACAAGTGAAAGTGGATACTCTAAAATACGCAAGATAAGCGTGAGTGCTGTGGATGGCGTTCTCGTAGGGAGACGGGAGCGATTCCATAGTGGTGTATTGATATGGTGAATATGTGGACTCGTGTGCGCCACCTCAAAAGAGTTGCATTGCAGTCGTAGTTCAGGTTAGCCACCGAGTCAAAGCTGGCTTGCTGCAGTCAAACTCCACCACCCCCTTTGTTGATAATGATGCATATGTAGTTAGTTCTGATGTAAGTCTTGCTGGGTACATTTGTACTCACGTTTGCCTATTTTATGTTTTTGCAGAGAGACTTCAGTCTCACTAGTAGTTCCACGTGGACTTCGACGTTTAGCTTGATACCTCAGCTACGATCTTGTGCCCTCGGCAGGATCTGATAGATAGTCAGGCTTCTCAGCCTTTTTCATTTATAGATGTCTGTACTCAGACATGATAGCTTCCGCTTGTGCTTTGACTGGTATGCTCTGATTGTTGGGTCGCGAGACCCATGTTTGTAATGTCTCGCTCCTCGGAGCTTATTGAATAAACTACTTGAGTCGTAGAGTCATTTTGTGATGCCATGTTGTATTGCACATATCGAGCATATTGTGTGTATGTTATTGAAATGCTTGGTATGTGTGGGATCTGACTATCTAGTTGTTTATCTTTAGTAGCCTCTCTTACCGGGAAATGTCTCCTAGTGTTTCCACTGAGCCATGGTAGCTTGCTACTGCTCCGGAACACTTAGGCTGGCCGGCATGTGTCCTTCTTCGTTCCTGTGTATGTCCCTTCGGGGAAATGTCACGCTTTGAGTACCGGAGTCCTGTTAGCCCGCTACAGCCCGGTTCACCGGAGTCCTGCTAGCCCAGTGCTACAGCCTGGTTTCACTCGCTGATGACCGACATGTTCGATGCTGGGTCATGGATGCCTGTCCCTGTAAGTCTGTGCCACTTTGGGTTTACGACTAGTCATGTCAGCCCGGGCTCCTTATCATATGAATGCTAGCGACACTATCATATACGTGAGCCAAAAGGCGCAAACGGTCCCGGGCAAAGGTAAGGCGACACCCGTGGGAATACCGTGCGTGAGGCCGCAAAGTGATATGAGGTGTTACATGCTAGATCGATGTGGCATTGAGTCGGGGTCCTGACAGCGTTGGTATCAGAGCTTGACTGCCTGTAGGATTACCAAGCCAAACTGGTCGAAGTTGAGTCTAGAAACTCTTTAGTTATATAAGGGAATTGATTGTGGGATGGAACGTAAGGCTCTTTTTACTCCTTATACCTCATGGCCTTCTGATCTGAGTCATCATCTTTTCTTCTATGGGGATTAGGAACTAGGCTATCTCTTCTTTCTATTAGGATCACGTGTTACTAATCCGTAGGCTTATAAGATTGTTGGATTTAAGCTTGAGTTCAGTTTCTACTACTTCTGTATGATTATTGTTGATCTCGAAACCTTGATATTGTGCTTCTGAGTGGTTATGCCACCATTTTTGTGAATGTCTCAAATCTTTTCTGAGCATTTACAGCCGTTATGCTGTCCGAGTCATCCCAGGTTTCTAAATAGTCTGATGCATTTGCAAAATCCTTTCCCTCTGGTTTCGATGTTCCTTTATGCCAGCTCAATCACACTAATTGTTGAGTTGAGGTATTCTAATGCCTTGACATTATGTTGGAGTTACTATTATGGCCCTAGGTGTTTAGGGAGTCACCTAGTAATCTAGCAATGTTTTGTGATCCCAGTGTGATGATTCTGGCTTTTATTCTCGAAAGCATCCCGTGATGTTATTAGTTAGTAGGCATTCTGTTCCTGGGTTTTTGAACCCGAGATCCACCCTACTTATTTCATGTTGATAGTGTTTGCTAGTTCCTTTAGGATATTAGTAACCTTTGCGATAGTCCTCGATGTTCGTGGTATTCCTTTCTTCCAAATACTATGAACCGCTTATGGCAGATGTTCCTCGCTGATCGAAAGATCACAATCAGAGTGCTCTCGATGGGTTCTCGATTCTACATTGTAACTCTGCCAGTTCTACTTTTCTGCATGGGTTATCCGGAAGAAACATGTGGAATTCGTTCGACATGCTAAACCATGCATCCACAACTCAGAAAATCATAAGTTCCTTTGAGTTGTCTCTCTTTAGTTGCATTCTGACCCTCGTCTATCAATTGATAGTCAAGAGTATGCGTGCGTTCGTTTATCGATGCCTATTACTCTTGTGGTCCGTCAAGCCATTCTATCGCGGAATGACTAGGAGAAACAAACTCCAGTACCTCTTCCATATCCAGGATTGGGTCAAAGAAGTTGTGCTCTGCAGATCAAATTGCTAATCCAGCTTTTGATTCTGTTCTACCCTGAAGTATTACCGTCTTTATGTCAGGATTTTCATGAGGATTGCACCGGCTCTTGTGAATTCTTGATGTAGTGATACTTCTCGCCATCATTATTCATCCCTCGGTTCCGTGTTGTCGCAACCGGAATGCCGACAAGTGAATCGTGATGTGTGAATTCAATACTCCTAGCAACCTTGTTGCTTGGTAGTTAATGGACAATAATTTCATTCTTAGCGTGTTGGTTTTGAATCATCATTCTAAGGTTGATCATGCTATCTAGTCCTTGTTCTCGGTGCACTCCTCGATCGATGAGTTAGGATTATTTCAAATCTTCGCTCTATTGATCATATCGTCTTGCCTCAAAAAGCAAGATTGTTCTCGAGCCTAGTAACATATCGGTGGTTCGTGATTTTCCGAAGATCTTCTCGGAAGTATTACCAGGTTGTCACCTGACCGCTGTGTTGAGCTCATGATCAAGTTGGTTTCTTGTGAACCACCCTTCTCCAAGAATCTGTGTTGGATATCCCTGAGCTAGTTGGTTAAGCTAGACAACAACTTGGAGAGTTGGAAGGTAAAAGCTTGCCTGACTTAGTTCGTTCCAAAGGGATATTCTTGTGTAGTATGTGTTGACGAAAGATGATATCTTCCTCGATTGGTTCCTGTGATCAGTTGCTGGACCTATTGTCTTATCTATCCTTTGATTTGAGTGTGGGCTATTGTCAAATCAAGTCAGAACCAACGATGTTCGTAATGTTGTCTTACTCGTGGTTGATCCCTCGAGCATACACCATTATATCTTTTGGGGCTGACCAATGCTATCACCGTGTTCACACGATGGTGGAAGTCCAGTGATATGGAAATTCCGATGAGTTGTTGTTGAGCCCATTGACAACATTCTTATCTCCTCCATGATGTTGTTGAACATTAAGTTAGTGTTGGAAACTTTTGAAAGCATTTTCTTCATGCCCCGTTCATGAAGTATATGTTTGGATAAAAGAAGTGACTTCCTTTCATTCACGTGCATTTGATGTAAGCTGCCGACGTGAATTCGAGAAAGCATGTTTTTGCCTCCTCTGGAACCATCCCAAGTCAGTTATGCACGTGCAAAGTATTCTGTGTTTTGATAGACTGATCATCTTCATTCCATATGTGTATCCCAGCACATCAAGCCACCGACTGATTTGTTCAAGGAGAAGGAGTATCTTCGTAAGAGCTAATCCGGACTTATGAAAGAACTTCGTTATCCACGGTGATGGTTCCCAACTAGAACTCGGTAGTGTTTTATTGTAAGACTACCACGTGGTCATGCTTGTCCGGGACAACGTGTTCACATGTTTGTAGCAGAACCAGCTCATGTTTTGGAGCTTACTATCGTAGTTCATTTCCCGAGAATCTCGCAACGTCATCTCGTCGATTTGTGTTGCAAACTTTCATTTTTCTTTCTAGACTTGATGAGTCTGGCATATCCTGACCTCAACCAGATCTGAGTCTCAGGCAGATATGATGGTTGGAATATTTCCCAAGAACTATAATATTGGTTCCTCGATAACCGGTAAAGTGGATGTCGTGGCCAACACACCCAGCCGGAAGACTTCTTATTGTAGTATCTTGTTTGAGGAAGTTGGCCACCTCCCCATAAGGATTTCGCAGGATTACCGCCGTAACTGTTCCTTATGGATTCTATTGCTCCCGAAGTCCGACCTTTTACCTGATGTTCTAGTTATCAAACCATATCTATGAATGGGATACACTAGCACATCAAGAAGAACATTAGAAGCGGAGAGCTAAATGTCTCTCGGTCGATCATCCAGATTTTGTTTCCTTGGCCTCGCTAGGGTGAAACCTGAGTTGATGTTATCTTCCTTTGCATCTGCATCTTCCATCACCATTCATCATGGTAGTAAGTTGTGTTACCAGACCCTTGACACGGATGTTGGTAAAACCTTGATGATTATGGAATTGCTCAAGTTCTTGAGAGCACGCACAAGCGCTACGTGTTATCATCGGCACTAACCGGGATTGCTTCTAGTCTCGTCGGTTATGCTATGACCTATTCAAACAGTGAATTCACTCTCTATTGTTGGGTTCTTCCCTAGTTACCAGAATCATTCCCATCGTTTGCATTTTGTTCCCAGCTTGCACCGCCAATGTGCCATTCTACCATGGGTCTCTTCCATTTCCGGTGATGAGCAAACTCATCCATTACTTTGTCTTCAACAAGGTAATCCACATCATCCAAGTCCGAGTATGCCATTCTACCGACCCCCTCCAAACGATCGCTCGAGAATTGTCTTAGGCTGGCTTAAAGAGTTTCAATGATCTCTGAATCAAAAGTAATTCTTTTTGCCACTTAAGGAAATATCTCTACGAGTCACCTTCCCTAAGGTGTATCGTTATGGTATTAAGGCAACTCAACTCCTCGCTACGTGGACAATCGTTCACACCTTCTTAGGTGTGGAATTGTTGTCTACCTAGTGAACCTTCGTCATCTGCCTCACTCCATTCTTATGGATGTGTGCTTCGTTCCTCAGCTCGAGAGATGTTGCTATGTCTCATTCCGTGAGATAATCCTGAGTTGTTCGACCTCCGAGAAGACCGATCCTTCCAGAGTTTTCCTTTCCTCTTCTTGTCATGATTAGCTGCAGTTCTCAGAGCAAGACGACAAGACAAAGATGGTGTTCAAATCAACGTTCATTTGAAGTGCAACCTGGATCGTGAAGATTGTACTAGTTTGCATTTCCCCTTCATCCTACCCTACGCTTGAATCTCGAGACGAGATTCTTGTTTAGTGGGGGCGAGTTGTCACATCCCTAGTCTGGTATGACCTAGACTAGCTAGCCATTTGTGCATCATATTTAAATTTCATTTAAATTTGAAAATGAGGATTGTTGGAACCCTCAGAATCATTTTTGAAAATGACCCAAATAAAATTTCTCCAAAAGGGTCCAAGAAAATGCTCATGTTGCCCTCTGAAAATATTGGACAGAGATAAAAATCAAAACAATATTTTTAGGAGCTCATGGACATTTATTTTGGCCATTTGGATTAATTCGATAAATATTTGCATTGGAAATATATTTCTATATATATGAAATATGGTCCAAAAATTATGCCAATTGTAAAAGAGCTCTGGAATAATATATCTAGCTCCTGCAAAAATTGGCATAAGGAAATTAAATGATTTAATATATTTATTAAATCAAAAAAATGTCAGAAAAATTAGAAAACAAAAATAAAAGAAGGAGGGGCTTACCTGGGCCTCCCCTCCCCTGCGCAGCCCAGCAGCAGCAGGCCGGCCCAGCCAGGAGGCGGCCCAGCCCGCCTGGCCCCCCCTCCTCTGTCGTCTTCCCCCCCGACAGGGGAACGGCGTGTGCTCGACGCTCGCCGGCACGCGCGCGCGCCACCTCCCCCCCCCCTGCTGGCCACCTCCTGCTTCCTTCTCTCGCCCTCGATGCCCCGGACGAAGCCACGCAGCTGCCCCGCACCGCTCTCACTCTCCCTCGCCCTCCTCCTCTCCCCTTGCTCTCTCTCTCTCACCCGAGAACCACCGCCGCCGCCGTTCGCCATAGCCATCACCACCGATCTCCCCTCGCCTCCCCGACACACGCGGAAGCTCCGCTCCTCCGCCCTGAAGCTCCCCGTCAAGCCGTGCCCCTCCGGATGCCCCGTGGAGCCGTCGCCGTCGCCAAATTCGACTCCGGCCGCCGTGGACCCTCGCCGGCGATTCGGGAGCTACCGGGCATCCCCGACCTCGCCCTCGCGCTCGCTAGTTCCGCGGTGAGCCCCCGCACCGAACCCCCTCCTCCCCGTGTCCGTTTGCCCCGTCTAGCTAGCTCGCCACCGCGCCCGTAAGCCCCTCGCCGCCGGCCATGGCGCCACGGTGGCACGAGCCCAAGCCGGTCCCTTCCGCGCGCGTCCCCGTGTTCCTGGTGACGCCAGGAGCCCGTAGGAACCCTCCGTCTCCACTGCCGTGCACCACAACGCCGCGGCCGCAAGTTGCCGAACTCCGGCCGCCGCCCTGAGCTCTGCTCCGGCGAGCTCCGCCGCCCCCGCAGCCTCCCGCGTGTTCCACTGGATGCGCGTGAGCGCGGGCTTCGCTCCCGTGGTCTCCGCCGCCCGAATGGTCGCCGGAACGGCGATCCCGAGCCCCTCCGCCGTCTCGGGCCTCGCCGGCGGCTAAACGCCGGCGAGATTGACCGGTCAACCGCGCTAACCCCCCCCCCCCCCTGACGCTGACCAGTGGGCCCGACCCCCCCCCCTAACCTTTTAATTAAACTAATTAACCCCTGTTAACCCCCCTGTCACTGACGTGTGGGTCCCACACGTCAGATTTGACCTGGACAGCCGCGTTGACCACTGACGTCGTGCTGACGTCATGCTGACGCAATAAGTATTTTCTGGAATTTAAATAATCTTAAATGATTTAATAATTTCAGAAAATAGCTAAAACTTCAATAAATCATAGAAAATTAACCGTAACTCCAAATTAAATAAATTATATATGAAAAATTATCAGAAAAATTCAAGGAATCCATCTGTACCATTTTCATGCATGTTAGAACAACTTATAGCTGCTGTTTAGCACAAATCATATAAAGGGCATTTAATTAATCACATATGGAGTTTGAATTTGAATATTATATTCAAACCAACTTCATTTAATCTGTTGCTAGTTGCATTAGCCCAAAACACATTCATTTTGCCATGTCATGATCATGCATCATATTGTGCATTGCATTGATTGTGTTCCTTTCTGTGTTGCCGGTAATTGTCCCCTCTCGATAGACGCGATACCGATGATGTGATCGTTGACACTGATGAAGACTCAATGTTATCTTCAGAAGTGCCAGGCAAGCAAAACCCCCTTGTTCATTCCGATACAATCCTACTCTCTCGCTCCTGCTCTCTTTTAATGCATTAGGACAACACCGATTCATCTGTTACTTGCTGCGGTAGCTGAACCCCTTTATCCTCTGCATGACCTGTCATTGCCACAGTAAATAGATGAAACCCACTAGCATGAGTAGGAGTTGTTTGAGCCCTGTTGTGCCTACTCATTCATGTTTGTTTGTCATGCCTGCTACTGCTTAGAGTTGAGTCAGGTCTGATTCATCGGGGATGAATCAGAGGCGTGTGAATATGTCCTACTGTGTGTGAGCTAAGTGTGTGAACATGATTTGGTAAAGGTAGCGGTGAGAGGCCATGTAGGAGTACATGGTGGGTTGTCTCATTGTAGCCGTCCTCAGGAACTGAGTTCTGTGTTTGTGATCCATGATTCAGCTACTACCATACATTGGGCCCTGAAATATGACCCCGCTCGACTTCTTATTCACCCTAGTCCTCTGTCCAGGAGTTGCAAGTAGTTTCTGGTGTTTGTAGTATGCTGGAGGCCGTGGACAGCGCTGACCGTAGGGGTGGGCTGTGATGCGGTAGGCACGTGGCCGGGTAACCGGGCGCCCGTTTGGTGTCAGGGAACCCTGTTTCACATCGTTTGGGGCTGTGAGCGGAAAACATCCGGCCCGGATCTCCTCGATGGGATGGAACCCGAAATAGGCGATAAACCTGGACTAGAGACTTGAGTGTTAGGTAGGTCGTGGTCTACACCCCGTCGGTTTCGCTTTGAAGTCTGCCGAGCAACATGTCGTGTGCAGACGCGTAAGGGGGGAACATGTATGAAGAAGTACACCCCCTGCAGGGTTATCATCATCTATTCCGAATAGCCGTGATCCGCGGAAAAGGACTTCTGGGTTGCTTATAGCAGTTCATAGACAAGTGAAAGTGGATACTCTAAATACGCAAGATAAGCGTGAGTGCTGTGGATGCTTCTCGTAGGAGACGGGGAGCGATTCCATAGTGGTGTATTGATATGGTGAATATGTGGACTCGTGTGCGCCACCTCAAAAGAGTTGCATTGCAGTCGTAGTTCAGGTTAGCCACCGAGTCAAAGCTGGCTTGCTGCAGTCAAACCCCACCATCCCCTTGTTGATAATGATGCATATGTAGATAGTTCTGATGTAAGTCTTGCTGGGTACATTTGTACTCACGTTTGCCTATTTTATGTTTTTGCAGAGAGACTTCAGTCTCACTAGTAGTTCCACGTGGACTTCGACGTTTAGCTTGATACCTCAGCTACGATCTTGTGCCCTCGGCAGGATCTGATAGATAGTCAGGCTTCTCAGCCTTTTTCATTTATAGATGTCTGTACTCAGACATGATAGCTTCCGCTTGTGCTTTGACTGGTATGCTCTGATTGTTGGGTCGTGAGACCCATGTTTGTAATGTCTCGCTCCTCGGAGCCTATTGAATAAACTACTTGAGTCGTAGAGTCATGTTGTGATGCCATGTTGTATTGCACATATCGAGCATATTGTGTGTATGTTATTGAAATGCTTGGTATGTGTGGGATCTGACTATCTAGTTGTTTATCTTTAGTAGCCTCTCTTACCGGGAAATGTCTCCTAGTGTTTCCACTGAGCCATGGTAGCTTGCTACTACTCCGGAACACTTAGGCTGGCCGGCATGTGTCCTTCTTCGTTCCTGTGTATGTCCCTTCGGGGAAATGTCACGCTTTGAGTACCGGAGTCCTGTTAGCCCGCTACAGCCCGGTTCACCGGAGTCCTGCTAGCCCAGTGCTACAGCCTGGTTTCACTCGCTGATGACCGACACGTTCGATGCTGGGTCATGGATGCCTGTCCCTGTAAGTCTGTGCCACTTTGGGTTTACGACTAGTCATGTCAGCCCGGGCTCCTTATCATATGGATGCTAGCGACACTATCATATACGTGAGCCAAAAGGCGCAAACGGTCCCGGGCAAAGGTAAGGCGACACCCGTGGGAATACCGTGCGTGAGGCCGCAAAGTGATATGAGGTGTTACATGCTAGATCGATGTGGCATTGAGTCGGGGTCCTGACAAGCGCCATGAATCACAGGCATCGCGGAGCCATACTCCGTGACGCTTGTCTGTCCCAAGAGGCGTTTGATGCCTTCAACTCAGGAGATGCGTATATCCGTGCAGCTCAAAATGGTCTAGCCAGAGCCACGGACCAGTATGTAAAGGATATACGGGTAAGAAAATTTGATGATTATATATAGCAATAGCCCTCGAGACTTGAAACAGTTAGAATAACTAATTTAAGGATAATTTATTGTGCAGGTTCTTACAGAGAAGAATACCGAATTGTCTCATGAGCTTGAAGAGTGCAAGGCCCAGCTACGGGCCGCAGTTGCCGCAATGAAGGAGTTCGAGAAGGCCTCCTCTGGTAACACTTGTTTCAAAGAATGATAGGTACCATATAGAGTGCGGTGTGCCTGCAAATCTGACAAAAATATTGCAGATGACGTCGGAGCGAATCCGGATGAGCAACATGTCATACGCTGGCTAAAGGCTGGCGAGCGCGTGCTTACCAAAGTTAGGCAGGAGAAAAACGATCTCTAGGATGCCAATACCCAGCTGAGTGTGGAACTAAAGGATGTTCGCGCCCATCTATCGGACTCTGTGAAGGAGAATAAGCGGCTTCGACGCGGCATTTTCAGTAAGTGCTTGAGCGAACTTGTTAAAAAGAGCTCGGCGAAGAAGCCAGCTAACAGAGTTATGTCTGTAGGTATGCTGACGGGTCGTCCCGCGGATGAGATGCCCGGGTTAGTGGGTGATCTTCTACCAGAGCTCTCACAACTGCACGAAAAAGTTCGGCAGGTGATGCAAGGCAATGCCCATGCCTTGTGGCCATCCGTCTCCCTGCCCGAAGGCCTTGGAGAGCTTGCGGAGAAGCTCAAGGGAGCGCGACAGCACTTCCAATTATGGAAGATATCGGCCTGCCGTCAAGATGCCAGGGAAGCTTAGGCCATGGTGAAGACGCGGTATACCAACGCTGACCCAAACTACATGGCCGAGGTCGGACTTGTGGGGCCCGATGGGAAAGAGATCCCCGTTAGCTTAGTGTATGGGCAAGTACAATTAGCCGCATATTCCCAACAGGATTGTAGGCTAGACAGCCTGTTGGATGGTATAGAAGAGGAATTTAGTCAGTCTAAGTGACAATGTAATGAAAGTGACATGTATAATGCCTTCTAGCTGGATTGTAAATCATTTGTCATGGCGGACCTTTTCGCTTCGACCTCGGGACCCGATAGTCAGGAGTGTATCCGAATACCCGCTCGGTTATATAAGAACCGGGGTATGCATGGAAACCAGGCGTAGGGGTCATTAGTGCTTGAACAGACAAGTACCCAACTAGTTATGTTATATTACATGGTTAGTAAGAAACATCTTCCAGGGAGAATAGTTCTGTTAAGGGTTCCTTTCCCTGGGTTCGCATGCCCTAAAGTGCATGTTCGGACTGTGTCGTGGTTTTGTCACGGCAGATGTCCTCATGAAAGGACTTAGTCGTGGAGCCATCGCTACGGGTTAGCTTGAAGGGGTTAAAGCGGACACAGGGACGCAAGAGAGTTTTCTACTAGTTCGGCCCCTTCGATGAAGGTAAAAGCCTACGTCTAGTTGTGATGGAATTGATGGGGTTTCGATGACTAGGGAGCAAACAAGCTTCGCCTAAGTCTCGAGTTGTTTTCTGTTGTCCTGAACCGCTGTCGGGTCGTCCCCTTATATACATGGGTGACGCCCGTCGGTTTACAGAGTCCCAACACCGGCTCATAGATGTGTCTGGTTTGGTCTCTACTTATTCCTAACTTACAACACAAGTTACATATCGACGCTGGTTTATGGCTACAGGGCTTAAAACGATTATGGGTCTTAAGCCCTTATCTACCTTCTTGGGCTCTAACATGCTTAACTACTGATGAAGTTAATCCGGCCCAAGTAGGCCGGTTTACACCCAGTAGTAATATCCCCAACATTAGGCCCCAGATTGATTTGAACAGGTTCATGTCAATCCTTAGCAAAAACTTCATCTTCAACATCTTCTTGTAGCTTGGTGAACCGCCGTGATGTCATCTTCTCTGATTGCTGTAAACCGGCGTGACGTCATGTGTCATAAAGAAACTATCCATGATACCTTCTTGTTTAATACATCTGCGATAATCGAGGCGACAGCTCTGTTTCTAAACTCACGGCCCCTTGATTTTCACGCCTGACACATGTCCCTTGCGTTATAAATAGGACCAAAGGGTCATTTCTTTTTTTCCCTTTGTGCCCTTCTGCTTCGTCTTCCTCGCATCGCACAGCTTCGGAGCTCTGCCGCCGCCATCGACCTCTCCACCAACCTTGGCCGCTGCATCACCCTGAGCGTACCAGAGCACCGCGGCGACCTTCCGCTTCTTCCTCAGCTCCGGTAAGTCTTCTATCCTTTCCATCACAGATCTGTTCTAGGGTTTCCATGTTCTCTAGCGTTCATTGCTTGCTTCTTGTTCATATGATAGATCAACAGACGAGTCTGTGAATCTTTGCTCTATGTAGTAGTAGTTTTTATCTTCCGTTTTCACTTCTGCATATTAAGACCATAGATCTTATCCGTACTTTCGCTCATTTATTCGGCACTCCTCCTTTTGGGCCTTGAATTTTTATCTCTTTTATGAACATGTTCCAGATCCAACGCTGTAGTATAATCTTGTGAAACATGTTTTTGCATACTTACTCATCTGCAATCTCGACTGTTCAATGTTTAGACCAGGCGGTTTAACTTTGTAGAAAAAATTGCCAAACCGGTATATACCATTATTCCCCTTGTTGAACCGCCAGAATTCCTTAGCCAGGCACTGCCGCTTTGTAAAACTCTGGTTTATAAACAACTGCCTCCGATTTAGTAATATATGTATCAGGGTATACCTTCCCAACATGGTCTTGAACCGGTAATTACTACCTTGCAGACTGCGCTATGGCCAAACAAGTGTACGAGTGCAACTAGGTTCCCTCTCGCGTGATCGAGACTCAACTGAATAATTTAGTCAAAACTGGCGCTTTAAGCAGACAAGATGTCATTCACTGGCGGGTCCCTGGCCCAGAATGTCCTCGCACGCCTCAAGAGGGAGAAGTTGTTGTTTTTGCTGATCATTTAGCCTGGGCTTCAATCCTCCTGGTTCAAACTTTTACGGGGATGTCTTAGCCAATTTCCAACTCTGTCCTCAAGATACTGGCCCAAACTCCGTAACCAACATCTGTCACTTTCAAGTGCTCTGTGAGGTGTTCTTTCAAGAGGAGCCCACAGTTGAATTATTCAGAGATTGCTTCCATCTAAACCGCCACACTGAATTTACTGATGGCTCCAATACGGAGTTAGGTGGTATGGCAATCCAAAAAAGGAAAGAGGTCACTTACCCTCACGCCAAACTGCACAGCCATCCCAAAGAGTGGAATCAAACATGGTTTTACTGCAAGATACCTCTCCTTCTGAAGAAAATCCTTTGCCGGGTTATTGTCCGGAGCGGCTAAGCAACACGCATCCCTTCCCACAGAGGCTGGCTGCTAAGGAGAGAAGCAAATATGCTCCTCAATTATCCAAGCTCAGGGCCTTCATGGCTAACGGGTTGACAGTGGTTGATCTTGCTCGTTGCTGGATATCTTGGAGCATATTGCCCTTAAGCCAGCGCTCCGGTTTGATGTGCGAGTACACTGGCAGTGTAAAAGACCCGCTATGACACATTGACATCCAGCTCACAGACGACGAAGTTACAGAGGCTATAAAAAAGATATTGAACGAATCGGAAGCTGTCTGTGCTCAAACCGGCCTACTTCCCTTTTGTGCCATTAACAAACCGCCAGCTGTAAGATTCATACCTTATGTTTTTTTTATTGAATCTGCCTTTGTTCAAATTATCAACTGTTTAACATCAACATCTTTCAAACAGGGCGATGATCCGTTTTGGAGCAAGAAACTTCCACAAGAGAAACCGGAGAGACCAACCCGGCCAAAGACTAGAGTTGTGAAGAGACCCGCTAACAGGAAGAAAACCACTGCATCCTCCGATCCACCAGCTGACGATCATGTGGGTAATCCGGACCTTGAGGTAGAGCTTGACTCACTTGGTTTATTTTTCACACGGCTTATTGATAATGATCATTGCCAGAATGACGCCGAAGTCAGTCATGCTGATGCTGTAGAGGTAATCACTCTCTCTTCCGATTCAAACCCTTTGCCCTCACTAAAAATTCGTCGGGCAAACCGGAAAGTTAAATTTTCTTATCCTCTTGCTTATCTAGACCCAAACTTTCTTGTGAAGACACAACAGCACGAAGCTTGCCGCACAACCCGGCACAGCAGCCAGGTAGTTACCTCCGCCGGTTTACCAAACAGTCCGCTTCAGAAACGACGCTCAGAGGTCTCTAAATCTCTTGTCAATGCTTGTCCTAAAGTGGGTCGTTTTCGTCAACCTCTTAATCCATCTGACTTCGATTATTAGGGCACTTCTCATTCGTCTTCTGGCGAGTCATCAGCCACCCAGCTTCCACCACTCAAAACGGTGCTTAGGTGAGCCATATTCCTTATAATATTTCTGATACATTACCTTTTAATATATACTATACTGATCCTTCTTATTCCTTTTAGGGCCAAGCCTAGGCCAAGCAAGAAGGCTCGTCTGGACAAAGCGGCAGAAGAAAATATCGCTCCTGAACCGGACAAAATACATGATCCTGAAGCAATCATCTGTGATGACGTGCCGAACGACCCACCACCGCAAGACCATGACTTCGTCTCTGAAGAAGCACATATTGATACCACGGGCCCTATTGATTAGCCCACATGCCCTGTCCAGATTGACAGAACAATTAGCCCATCGAAGCAAGCTGACTAACCGTCGACTCCAGTACGAACCGGTGAAGCAAAGGATGATGATGTTGTTATCACTGGCATTGGTCATACCGAGCCAAGCAATCTAGTCGCTTTATCCAAACACACTACCAAAGATGAATTTGCTGCAATTGGCAAAGGCAAATGGAATGCCGATCTGGCCACTTACGCTGCTCTGAACGCCCAAGATCTCCATTCCGGCTATCTGAACCGGCTATATAGCAGCCGTGACTATGAAGCCGGTCTGGTTAATATGATGAAGGACAAATATGAGGTAATTTCCATATGCTTCTCTGTTTGTATGTTTCAATCTATCAACTCCAATAGCCCCCAAGTGACGGTTTAAGATATGAACTTAAACCGAGACTTTCCGATTTGAACTTCAATGTAGCTGTATTGTACCGACGTAGCCCCCAAGGGCCGGTTCAACTTAATGTAGTTAAACCGGGACTTTAGATTGTAAGAATTCCAGTGTCAGTAAGGACAGAGCAAATAGGCATTAGCCCCCAAGTGCCAAGTTGAATGCTTGTATTCAGCTTGGGACTTTATAGAAATTGTAGAGGAAAAGAAAATATGCATTAGCCCCCAAGTACCAAGGGTATAACTTGTTATGTGGTTGGTACTTCAATTCTGTACCGTCATCTTCATCATTTGATTGTCTGTATGCAGGCTGAGCTGAGCAAAAGGGAAAGTCAAATCGCTGACCTGCAAGAAAATCTGAAGTCCCAACAAGCTGAAACCTCTAAGGAAAAAGAGGAATTAACCAGTGCTTTAAGCGTCATGGAAAAGCTTAAGGAGGGCTACAACAAGGAGCAGGCGGATTGGGCCACTGAGAAGGCCGCTTTAACACAACGAGCGGAGAAGGCTTAAGCTGCCCTCAAACCGGTGGTGGATGAATTGACCAGTGTAAAGCGCCAAGTGCATGCCATGACCGCTGCCGTTTTTGGTAAGCCTTCTTGGTTTCTGAAGTAACGAGGCCTTCTCATGTAATTTCCGGTTTATTAATCCTTTGACTGATACGGGGACACGTTTTGGTCACCTGGGATCAGATGTGCGGAAGAAACTGAAAGCCGCCTATACCTTGATAGAGCAATTATATACTGGTGCTCAGTGGATCATCTGTACTGCTTCTCACAACAACCCGGCGCCCGTCTTGATCCAGGACACTATTAAAAGGTTGTCTATGGTTCCTGCCCGGGTGGAACAGCTGAAGAAATCTGCTGCTCGAACCGGTGCTATCAATGCCTTAATCCAGGCAAAAGTGTGGGTGCCGGATTTTGATCCTGTTGAAGCGGCCCAGGGCTACCCCAGCTTGAAAGAAGATGGGACAGAGTTCAGTGAAGCGGATCTTCGAGCGATAAACCGGGAAGTGCGCCCTCTGGCTTGTCAGTTGGTTGAAGAAGCAGATTTGTCTCACTATCAAGCCCAATATGATGATCAAAACAAACGAGTGGCTGCACCAATTCCTGAAGCGGAGAACCTGATACCCCCAATCCGTAAGCATACTTACGCTCCTGACATTGAACCATTGTTGCTGATCAATGATGAAGTTGTCTTTCAAGCATTAACTAGAATCGACTGGACAACTGTTGATTTTCAGCCGCTGGGTAGAGAAGCAGAGGTTGAAGCGGCGCGGGATGACCTGCAACCATCAGGCCAAGCAGGTGACCAAGCATGAACCAGAAACTGGTCTAAATGACTGCTACTTTGTGTTAGGCAGAAAAACAATGATCTTATCTGGGCACTGTGTTGCCTTGTAATAGGCTAGCTGATACACTTGGTTTTGATATGCCTTTGTGCATAGTTATTTGCAACTTATGCTTCCTTTGAATTATCGATCTCCAAACTGTTTTCTGCATTCACAAAACTTAAAGCGCCGCTGCGGTTGTACTGCCAGGCAGGTCATGATATCTATGGACATGAAATCGAAGATAATATCTTAGATTTAAACATATGATCAAATATTGTGATACATAATACCTGCCATCATGGGGCATGAAGCTGACTGAGCCAATCTTGAAACGGAGTTTTAAAAACCCACACTGTTGAAGGAGAAAACAACTCCTGTGTATATAATGTCGGTTTACCAGGTAAACCGTTCCGGGTTATGATAAACACCGGTGTTACTCCATAACAGGATAACAAAAAATCAAACCGGGCAAATAGTCTCCGTATTAAGAATTGACCGTGTTCCGTCGATGGACAGTTGAACCGATTTTTAATAATTGTCAGTTTAAAAACACAACAAAAGAAATATTTATCAAAAGGGAAACAAAATTCAAGCAAAGGCAAAGATAAAACCATTTGCAAAAAGAGGCTTGTTGAGCCGATCAAGTGGCATTACCATGGCCGGACACGACCAAGCTCACAATAGGCGTAGCTATGGTTCAAGTCAGCCAGGTCCCCAAATGATGCAGTGGCATTATGCTGATCAAGAGGTGTAGCGATGGTTCGGGTTCGACCAAAGCCCCCAAGTGATTTTGTGGCCTTAGGCCGATCAAGAGGTGTGACTGGTTCAGACGTGACCAAGTCCCCAAGTGATTGCGTGGCTTTCGCCTATCAAAGGGTGTTGCATTGGTTCAGACACAGCCAAGCCCCCCAGTGACATGATATAAGGCTTTTTGGAAAAGCCAACTCAAGGGGTAAACTGGAGGCCGCTTTAAGACAAAAACTCCGTGTAACCACACATGATGTAAAAATAACAGATACCCCGCTTTAGCTGAGGCTCCGGTTTATTGCATTGATCATAATATATACATTGTCATAATATGTACATAATTAGAGCCTATGGCTCAAGTATAGTAAGGCCGTAGATGAGCTATGTTCCATGGCATGTTGGTCTCCTCCTCTGATGTACGCGAGTCCTTGTGTTCTCGGATATCTATCAGGTGGTATGACCCGTTGTGCAGATTCTTGCTGACTACGAAAGGTCCTTCCCAAGGTGGGGATAACTTGTGCATATCAGTTTGATCTTGGATGAGCCGAAGTACCAAATCGCCTTCTTGAAAGGTTCTGGTTCTGACCCGGTGACTGTGATAGCGACGGAGATCTTGCTGATAAATCGCCGAACGGGCGGCTGCTATGTCTCGCTCCTCGTCGAGCAGGTCCAGAGCATCTTGCCGTGCTGCCTCGTTGTCCGCTTCAACATAAGCCGCTACACGAGGTGAGTCATGACGGATGTCACTTGGCAGAACCGCCTCCGCTCCGTAGACCATGAAGAATGGCGTGTATCCTGTCGATCTGTTGGGTGTGGTGTTGATGCTCCATAATACAGATGGTAACTCTTCAACCCAACAACCCGGCGTCCGTTGCAAAGGAACCATAAGCCGGGGCTTGATGCCTCGCAAGATCTCTTGATTAGCCCTCTTTGCTTGGCCATTGGACTATGGGTGAGCCATTGATGAAACGTCAAGCCGGATGCGCTCACGTTGACAGAACTCCTTCATAGCGCCCTTGGACAGGTTGGTACCATTATCAGTGATGATGTTGTGTGGAAAGCCAAATCGGAAGATCACCATTTTGATGAATTGAACTGTCGTGGCTGCGTCACACTTGCTAACGGGTTCTGCTTCCACCCACTTTGTAAACTTGTCAACCGCCACCAAAAGGTGGGTCTTCTTGTCCTTGGACCATTTGAAAGGTCCAACCATATCTTGCCCCCAAGTCACAAACGGCCAAGTAGTTGGAATCATCCTCAATTCTTGAGCCGGCACATGAGCGCGTCTTGAAAACTTTTGACAGCCATCACATCGCTTAACCAGGTCCTCTGCATCAGCATGAGCAGTCAACCAATAAAAACCGTGGCGAAACGCCTTAGCCACCAAAGATTTTGAACCGGCATGGTGACCGCAGTCCCCTTTGTGGATCTCACGCAAGATTTCACAGCCTTCCCCGGGAGACACACAGTGTTGAAACGCCCCTGATACACTGCAATGATGCAACTCGCCATTGATAATAGTCATGGACTTGGATCGCCGGATTATCTGCCTAGCCAGAGCCTCATCTTCTGGTAACTCGCCCCGGTTCATATATGCGAGATAAGGAATCGTCCAATCCGGGATGACATGAAGAGCCGCCACCAATTGAGCCTCCGGATCAGGAATAGCCAAATCCTCTTCACCAGGGAGCTTGACAGACGGATTATGCAAAATATCCAAGAAGACATCAGGCGGGACCGGTTTACATTGAGAGCCCAACTGGCTTAAAGCGTCCGCCGCTTCATTCTTCCGTTGGTCCATGTGATCCACCTGATAACCCTTGAAGTGCCCTGCAACAATATCCACGTCATGACAATATGCTGCCATGAGCAGGTCCTTGGAATCCCAGGTGCCAGACAGTTGTTGAGCCACCAGATCCGAGTCACCGAAGCACTTAACTCGGCTCAGATTCATCTCCTTAGCCATCCGGAGACCATGGAGTAAAGCTTCATACTCAGCTGCATTGTTAGTACAAGGGAACATTAAGCGGAGAACGTAACAGAACTTATCACCTCGTGGGGAAGTTAACACGACTCCAGCCCCGAGCCCTCCAATTGCCTAGACCCAACTAAATGAATAGTCCAATAGGTGTTATCTGGCTTCTCTTCAGGTGCTTACAGTTCTGTCCAATCATTGATGAATATCCACAAGTGCTTGAGACTTGACCGCCGTCCGAGGCACATATTTAAATCCATGCGGCCCAAGCTCTATAGCCCACTTGGCAATCCGGCCAGTTGCTTCCCTATTCTGGATTATATCTCCTAAGGGAGAAGAACTAACCACTATGATGGGGTGTCCCTGGAAGTATTGCTTAAGCTTCCGGCTTGCCATGAAAACTCCATATACCAGCTTCTGCCAATGTGGGTACCTTTGCTTGGACTTAATAAGCACTTCGCTGATATAGTAAACCGGACACTGAACCGGATACTCCTTGCCTGCCTCCTTGCGCTCTACCACAATAGCTACGCTAACTGCACGAGCATTAGCTGCGACATATAGTAGCAACGGTTCCTTGTCAATTGGAGCAGCAAGAACAGGTGGATTAGCTAGCTGCCGCTTTAAATCCTCAAACGCTTTATCAGCAGCAGAACTCCAGATGAATTGATCCGTCTTCTTCAGCATCTGATACAAAGGAATCGCCTTCTCACCAAGGCGGCTGATAAACCGGCTCAGCGCGGCAATCCAGCCTGCCAAGCGTTGAACGTCGTTGATACACTTTGGTTTAGCCAGGGAGGTGATAGCTATGATCTTCTCCGGATTAGCCTCAATTCCCCTTTTGGACACCAGAAAACCCAATAACTTGCCTGCCGGTACACCAAAGACACACTTGGCCGGGTTGAGCATCATCTTGTATGTCCGTAGGTTATCAAAGGTTTCCTTCAAATCGTCAACCAGAGTCTCCTTCTCCCTTGACTTAACCACAATATCATCCACATAGGCATGTACATTACGGCCAATCTGTTTATGAAGGCAATTTTGTACACACCGTTGATAAGTTGCCTGGGCACTCTTGAGCCCAAAAGGCATAGATACATAGCAGAAGGCTCCAAAGGGAGTTATGAACGCCGTCTTCTCCTGGTCCTTAACTGCCATCTTGATATGATGATAACCAGAATATGCATCCAGAAAACTCAAACGCTCGCAACCCGCCGTAGCATCAATAATTTGATCAATACGGGGGAGGGCAAAAGGATCTACTAGACAAGCCTTGTTAAGATCTGTGTAATCCACACACATGCGCCAGGTGCCATTTTTCTTAAGGACCAGCACCGGATTAGCCAGCCATTCAGGATGAAAAACTTCAACGATAAAGCCAGCCGCTAAGAGCCTGGCTACCTCTTCTCCAATAGCTTTGCGTCTTTCTTCATTAAACCGACGGAGAAACTGTTTCACCGGTTTGTACTTGGGATCAACATTAAGAGTGTGCTCAGCGAGTTGCCTCGGTACACCTGGCATGTCAAAAGGCTTCCATGCAAAAATGTCCCGATTCTCACGGATGAACTCGATGAGCGCGCTTTCCTATTTTGGATCCAAGTTGGCACTAATACTGAACTACTTGGACGAATCGCCAGGTACGAAGTCAACAAGCTTAGTCTCAGCTGCCAATTTGAACTTCAGGGCCGGATCATGCTCCGTAGTTGGCTTCTTCAATGGAGTCATGTTTGCCGGATCAACATTGTCCTTATAGTATTTCAGCTCCTCTGGGGCGCAAACCGACTCTGCATAAGCCGCATCACCTTCTTCACACTCCAAAGCGATCTTGCTGCTTCCATGAACAGTTATTGTTCCCTTGTGACCCGGCATCTTGAGCTGTAAATAAACATAACAGGGCCGTGCCATAAATTTGGCATAAGCCGGCCGCCCAAATAGGGCGTGATATGGGCTCTGGATCTTCACCACCTCAAAAGTCAATGTCTCTGACCTAGAATCATGATCATCTCCAAAGGCCACTTCCAGAGCTATCTTGCCAATAGGATATGCTGACTTACCAGGTACGACACCATGGAATACCATATTGGACGGTTTAAGATTTTTATCTCTTGGTCCCATACGGTGGAAGGTTTCATAGTATAGGATGTTAATGCTGCTCCCTCCATCCATGAGCACCTTGGTAAATTTATAACCTCCCACCTGAGGTGCCACCACCAACGCTAGCTGACCCGGATTGTCAACCCGGGGAGGGTGATCCTCTCTGCTCCATACAATTGGCTGTTCAGACCAGCGTAAATAACAGGGCACGGCCGGTTCAACAGAGTTTACCGCCCGCTTATGAAGCTTCCGGTCTCGCTTGTCCAAGCTAGTGGTGAAGACATGATATTTCCCACTATTCAACTGCTTCGGGTTGCTCTGATAACCCGACTGCTGCTGCTGCTGGTTGTAACCACCCTGGCTATTCTGATTACTTTGATTGTTATGTCTGCCCTGATTACTATTGAAGCCTGAACCGGAATTTCCTCCAACATAACCCGGCCCATGGGATCCGGATCCTGAGCCACCACCTGATCCGTGATCATAACGGAAAGCATTAGATTTCTTGAACTCCTGCATAATGTAGCAATCCTTCCAAAGGTGGTTGGCTGGCATCTCCTTCGTCCCGTGCTTTGGACAGGGCTGGTTCAATAGATAGGTCAGGCGGTCCGGGTTAGGGTTAGGCGCTCCGCTGCGATTCAGCGGTTTACCCTTTCGTCACTGGCCCTTGTCCTGCGTATTGGTATTAGCCACAAAGTCCATGCTGCTATCTGCTTTATGCTTGCCTCCGTTTCCATGACATGCCGTGTTGTGTTGCTGCCCTTTGGAGTTGCTGCTCTTATTTCCCTTCCCTGCCTTGTCATCATCCGACTCGGGATCCTTGGTACTATCAGAATCAACATACTTCACTAGCGCAGCCATGAGGGTCCCCATATCGTTGCAATGGCGCTTCAACCGTCCCAATTTCAACTTTAGAGGCTCAAACCAACAGTTGCCTTCCAAAGTTATGACTGCTGTATCGGCGTTGATGCGGTCTGATGAATGCAATATCTTCGAGACTCGGTGCACCCAACGGGTTGTCGACTCTCCTTCCTCCTGGACACAAGCTGCTAAATCCACTATCGACATAGGCTGCTTGCACGTATCCTTGAAATTCTGGATAAACCGGGCTCTCAACTGGGCCCATGAACTGATAGAGTTGGGCGGTAAACTTTTTAACCAAGTACGGGCCGTCCCTTCGAGCATCATGGTGAAATACTTTGCACACGCCGCATCATCCACATCAAGCATCTCCATGGCCATCTCGTAACTCTCCACCCATGTTTCTGGAGACAAAATCGGCAGTGTAGTTTGGTACCTTGCGCGGACCCTTGAAATCCTTAGGCAGGCACACATTGCGTAAAGCGGGGACAAGGCACGGTATCCCCAAAGAGCTAGAAGTAACTCCTGGCTCGACCGAGGTGGTTGTACGAACCGGCGTAAGCTGACGAGCCTCATACTGCGCCACTAACTCAGCCTCCCTACGCGCTCGGGACCGGTCCACCAGTTCCTGGGCATCACCAATACCACCTGCTGGGTTGTTGCCACGGGGTGCTTCACAGTTTCGTGCATTGCTTGACACGGCCGGTTCATCCATACGCCTGCTGTAGCTCCGGCTTGGGCGAGGGGTAGAGTGAATTCGGTCGCGGCTGTTTGAATATGCTTCCTGCTGAATCAAAGCTGTTCGAAGAAGCTCCTTAACCTGGCGCGTCTCCACCGCCTGCGGAGAATCACCTTCAATTGGGATGGCCTCCAGTCGTGAAGCGGCAGCAACAAGGTTGTCCATCGGATTGGAATAATGACCCGGAGGTGTCGGGACAGGCTGAGGTACGACGGTGTTCTGACGAGGCGGATCCATCAAACGAGGCTGAACCGGCACGCCCGTCCTAGGTGCTTCCGCCCGGTTTATCGCCGGCGGCTTACTGGTTCCCGCTCCATGGGTGTTAAAGAGATCTCTGGCTTCGAAAACCAGAGGCAAGAGAGACCGGTGCTTCCTCTTCAGGACTTCATGCGACGCGTTCTGATCCAGCATAAGCCAGTAAACCTGCACGTCCAAAGCGGCCCGCTCTGCAGTCATCCTGGCATTCTCAGCTGCTAGGTCGGCCTTGGCTTGAGTAATCTGATCCCTCACCTTTGCAATCTCCGCATTGTGGGCGTCCTGATCCGCCGGATTAGCTTCTACCAGAAGCGTAGCCAACACATCAAACAGATCAGACAAGACTTGAGCCGGCGGGTGCACAGGGCCTCCTGCCCCTGCTGCTATCGCCGTTACTGACCCGGAAATCATTGCTGCTGCGATCGAAGAGTAGTTCACCACTTGCGTACCAGCCATGAATATTCCAACCCTGTTTGGCAGATCAGAGGGGTTTGGAATACTGTCGCCATCGGAACAACCCCCAATCCGGCCATCTTGTAACTGATATAACGATTCAGTTTCTCCGGTCAAAGACTCATCGCCAGAATAAACGACAGTCTCGCCACCAGATTCCGAACCGTCCTCGTATTCCCCTCCATGGATGACTCCCATGAAGGCATGCTTCACGGCCGGTTTAACCTGGGCGGATCATGCACGCTGAGCCGTTTCGACGAGGTCGGTGCAAATGTCCGGCTCAGGGCCCGGTTCACCAATCTTGCCAATGAAGACGTGTATGCCACCAAAGGGGACCCGGTACCCGTACTCAATCGAGCCGGCCTCGGGGCCCCATCCTGCGTAGTCGATGTAGATCTTGCCGCGACGACTCTTGGTCATTCGGCCCACAGCATAGCCCTTGAGTCCTTTGAAGTTGCCCTCCAAGAACTTGAAACCATCGTGCAATAGCCCCACGGTGGGCGCCAACTGTCGTGGTTTTGTCACGGCAGATGTCCTCATGAAAGGACTTAGTCGTGGAGCCATCGCTACGGGTTAGCTTGAAGGGGTTAAAGCGGACACAGGGACGCAAGAGAGTTTTATACTAGTTCGGCCCCTTCGATGAAGGTAAAAGCCTACGTCTAGTTGTGATGGAATTGATGGGGTTTCGATGACTAGGGAGAAAACAAGCTTCGCCTAAGTCTCGAGTTGTTTTCTGTTGTCCTGAACCGCCACCGGGTCGTCCCCTTATATACATGGGTGACGCCCGTCGGTTTACAGAGTCCCAACACCGGCTCATAGATGTGTCCGGTTTGGTCTCTACTTATTCCTAACTTACAACACAAGTTACATATCGACGCCGGTTTATGGCTACAGGGCTTAAACCGATTATGGGTCTTAAGCCCTTATCTACCTTCTTGGGCTCTAACATGCTTAACTACTGATGAAGTTAATCCGGCCCAGGTAGACCGGTTTACGCCCAGTAGTAATATCCCCAACAGACTGCGAGAAGAAACGCAGGAAAAAACATCTGGGGGCACGTATGGAAAATAAATAAAAATCATCTTTTGTTAACCGACCGTATATTCCCTTAAGAACACTAGCTTTCGGCTTCACCCAGTCTGAGGTACACATCCGGCTGACCCGGCAGTAACAATCGCATAGGTGCACCCCTTATGCCCTAGCCGATTTAACGGGAACATAGGGCACAAATACAAGAGCCAGGCAACCCAGCTTGGCCAAAACTTAAGTCATATCGATGCATATAATGGTGAAGAAAAGGTACATGCGGAAGAATAACACATGTGCGGGGCATGAAGCCCAGATAAATAATTAAGCTTCTGTGTAAGAAGCCCCCAGGTATAATGAGCGCGGTTAGCGCGTCAATAGTGTGCAAGCAAGGCACAATTTGGCCTTTAAAGGCCTTGAGAAAGAAAAAAGGGAGAAAGAGAGAAAGAAAAGACAGATAATGTATATGCAAAAAATGGACAGAGGAAGGAGACAAACATAGAGTCTGGCACTAGGCGTAGAATCTTCGGAGCCTGGCTGCGTTCCATGGGTTCGGCTCAAGTCAGTTATCTGATGCATCCCGCAGACGGTACGCTCCACTGGTCAAAACTTGGTCAATAATGAAGGGACCTTCCCATATGGGCTCGAGCTTGGTCTTTTTCTTCTCCGGCAAGCGTAGAACTAGCTCGCCAACGTTATAAGTTTTGGCCCATACTTCTCTGCTTTGGTATCTTCGAGCCTCTTGCTGATAGAATGCGGAACAGGCTTTTGCCACGTCGCGCTCCTCCTCCAAAGTGTCCAGACTGTCCTGCCGATCGAGCTCGGCTTCTCTTTCTTCATACATGCGCACTCGAGGTGAGTCATGAATTATGTCGCAGGGCAGAACCGCCTCTGTGCCATACACCATAAAGAAGGGTGTGTATCCGGTAGTACGATTCGGCATGGTCCGCAGCCCCCAGAGTACGGAGTCGAGCTTCTCTACCCATTGCGTGTTAGATTCCTTTAAGGACCGCACTAATCTGGGTTTGATTCCGCTCATGATAAGACCATTTCCTCGCTCAACTTGACCGTTATTTTGGGGGTGATAGACAGAAGCATAATCGAGCTTGATGCCCATGTTGCTGCACCAGAGTTTTACCTCATCGACCGTGAAGTTCGTGCCGTTGTCAGTGATGATGCTGTGGGGGACGCCATAACAGTGTACAACCCCGGATATGAAGTCTATCACCGGTCCGGATTCGGCAGTTTTAACATGTTTGGCTTCTATCCATTTGGTGAATTTATCCACCATGACCAGTAAGTATTTTTTCTTATGGGTTCCCCTTTTAAGGGGTCCAACCATGTCAAGCCCCCAGACTGCAAAGGGCCAGGTAATGGGGATTGTTTGGAGGGCGGTAGTGGCATATGGCTTTGGTTTGCAAAGAGCTGGCAACCATCGCAGCGTTGGACCAAGTCCTGTGCATCTGCCCGGGCCATCGGCCAATAAAAACCTGTACGGAAAGCCTTGCTTACAAGGGCCCGGGCTGCGGTGTGGTGGCCGCCGAGTACGGCGTGAATTTCTGCCAAAAGCTTCCGCCCTTCCTCTTCGGAGATGCACCTTTGAAGGACTCTGGTAGTGCTTTTCTTATACAGCTCTCCCTCGTGGACCCTGTAGGCTTTAGACCGCCGCACTATGCAGCGTGCCTCATTTTGGTCCTTGGGAAGTTCCTGCCTAGTTAGGTAGGCCAGGAATGGTTCTATCCATGGGGCGATGATGGCCATTATTACGTGGGCTAAAGGTGTTATTTCGGTGGAAGAGCCTCCGATTATGTCAGAGTGTTCGGTATCGGGCATTGTGGCCAGGTCCGGACTATTGTTACCGGTGTCCCCTTCCCATACCACGGATGGCTTAAACAGACTCTCCAAGAAGATGTTGGATGGGACTGCATCGCGCTTTGCACCGATGCGGGCGAGGATATCCGCCGCCTGATTGTTTTCCCGAGCCACATGATGGAATTCGAGCCCCTCGAACCGAGCTGACATCTTGAGGACGGCATTGCGATAGGTCGCCATTTTCGGAACCTTGCCATCGAAGTCTCCATTTATTTGGGATATTGCAAGGTTCGAATCACCTCGCACCTCTAGGCGTCGAATGCCCATGGAAACTGCCATCCGAAGACCATGTAACGGGGCCTCGTATTCGACTGCGTCGTTGGAGTCTGTATACAGTATCTGGAGTGTGTATTGAACTGTATCTCCGGTTGGGGACGTCAGGACGACGCCAGCCCCCAGACCAGCCAGCATTTTGGAGTCGTCGAAGTGCATGATCCAATTGGAGTATGCGCCGTACTCTTTAGGGAGTTCGGCCTCCGTCCATTCGGTGACAAAGTCGACCAATACTTCCGACTTAATGGCTCACCGGGGTTTGTATGTTATGTCGAACGGGAGGATCTCAATGGCCCATTTGGCAATCCGGCCCGTGGCATCGCGGTTGTTTATAATATCATTAAGTGGCACTTCCGAGGCTACTGTAATTGAACACTCTTGAAAGTAGTGTCGCAGCTTCCGGGATGCCATGAATACCGCATAGCCTATCTTTTGATAATGTGGGTACCGTGATTTGCATGGAGTGAGGGTAGTGAATACATAATATACCGGCTTTTGAAGGGGGAATTTATGTCTATCCGTTTCTCGTTCGACGACGAGCACTGCGCTTACAACCTGATGAGTTGCCGCAATGTACAACATCATTGGTTCGCCGATGTTTGGCGCAGCCAGGATTGGGTTGGTTGCCAGTATGGCTTTTATTTCTTCCAATCCGGCTGTGGCAGCATCCGTCCACTCTAAGTGTTCGGTGCGCCGAAGAAGGCGATAAAGGGGTAATGCCTTTTCTCCTAAGCGGGAGATAAAGCGGCTTAGAGCCGCCACACATCCGGTTAATTTCTGGATTTGTTTGAGGTCCGTTGGGATGGCCAACTGTGACAGAGCTCGAATTTTGGCCGGATTTGCTTCAATTCCTCTACTGGAAACAATGAAGCCCAGGAGCTTTCCGGCTGGTACACCGAAAACGCATTTTTCCGGATTGAGCTTGATGTCGTATGTTCTGAGCTTGTCGAATGTGAGCCTCAAGTCATCTATTAAAGAGTCGACGTGTTTGGTTTTGACGACCACATCATCTACGTATGCCTCTACTGTTTTACTGATCTATTTCTCCAGACATGTCTGAATCATGCGCTTGTATGTTGTGCCCGCATTTTTTAGCCCAAAAGGCATTGTGTTGAAACAGAAGGGGCCATATGGTGTGATGAATGCCGTTGCGGCTTGGTCGGACTCTGCCATCTTGATTTGGTGGTAGCCGGAGTATGCGTCAAGGAAACACAATGAATCGTGTCCTGCGGTAGCACCGATAATTTGATCGATGCGGGGGAGGGGGAAGGGATCCTTTGGGCAGGCCTTGTTGAGGTCCTTGAAATCGACACATAGGCGCCATGATTTGTCCTTCTGTGGTACCATCACCAGGTTTGCTAGTCAGTCCGGATGTTTTATTTCTCTAATGAATCCGGCCTCCAATAACTTGGCTAGTTCCTCTCCCATAGCTTGTCTCTTAGGTTCAGAGAAACGCCGAAGAGTCTAGTTGACCGGCTTGAATCCCTTTAGAATCTAAGGCTGTGCTCGGCCAGCCTGCGTGGGATTCCTGGCATATCTGAGGGATGCCAGGCAAATATGTCCCAATTCTCGCGCAGGAACTCCCGTAGTGCGGCGTCCATGGAGGGGTTTACCTGTGCCCCGATGGAGGCTGTTTTTGTAGTGTCCGTTGGATGGACTTGGAATTTGACTATTTCTTCCGCTGGTTTCAAGGAGGTGGACTTGGATCTCTTGTCAAGTATCACATCGTCCCTGTCCACTGTGGAGCGCAGTGTAGTTAATTCCTCGGCCGCAAGGGCTTCGGATAATGCCTCGAGGGCCAATGCGGCTGTTTTGTTTTCGGCGCGGAGGGCTGTGTCCGGATCACTAGCAAGGGTGATTATTCCGTTGGGCCCAGGCATCTTGAGCTTCATGTACCCGTAATGGGGTATGGCTTGGAAGATCGTGAACGCCTCCCGCCCTAAAAGGGCGTGGTATCCGCTACTGAACGGGGCCACTCGGAATGTAATTTCTTCGGACCTATAGTTCTCTGGCGTGCCAAATACCACATCTAGTGTGATTTTCCCAGCACAGCATGCTTCCCGACTGGGGATGATTCCTCTGAAGGTTGTGCTGCTTTGCTCAATGTGGTTCCAGACTACTTCCATTTTCTGAAGAGTTTCCTCATAGATGAGGTTTAATCCACCGCCGCCGTCCATGAGTACTTTGGTGAGTCGAAAGCCGTCCACAATTGGACTGAGGACCAGTGCAGCTGGTGCCCGGGCTGTTCGGAATTTTGGTTCGTCACTAGCATTGAAGGTGATAGCCGTGTCACTCCATGGATTTATTACTGCCACGTGGCAGATTCCAGTAAGGCTGCGGAGTGTTCGCTTGCGCCTATTATTTGATGCGAAGGTCTCAAAGACTGTTAATACCGTATTGTTATCCCCGGGATGGTGCTCTGTGGCATCTGGGATGAGAAGGTCCTCACCACTTTTGGCCACCTGCCGGAGTATCCAACATGCTCTAAGGCTGTGTGTTGGTATTTTATCCGCTGTACTATGAATTTTGCAGGGTCCGTTCAGCCATCCCTCCAATACGGTTCCATGCCCTGTAGAGGGTTTTTGCTTTTTTGGGATTAACTTGGGTGTCTTATGATAGTGCACCCTTTTACTTCGGACTGGGTGTGTGTTCGGAGCCGGATTATCCCAAAATTTCGATTCGGTTTTTCCAGGCGCTTTCCATCGCACAGTACTTTCGTACTAGAGACGTCTAGTCAGCGAAGCGTGATATGTCACGCTGACTTATGGGGTTAAGGATTCCCTTGTCCGTGCAATTATTGCAGAAAAATAAGATTGCATCTTCCTCACGACAGTCCTTAACCTTGTTCATCATAAGGAGGAATCTGGCCCAATAATGGTGTACTGTTTCCTAGGGCTCTTGCCTGATGTTGGAAAGATCGCTTATGTTTGGGTGGGCGGGTGGAATTGAGTCCGAACCCTTACTTGATCTGAGACCCAGGGGCCGAGGAGTTTCCAATCTTGGAAGTTCGCGTTCCGGGATGTTGCCCGATAAGTCTGGCCCGTTGCCTGACTCTAGGTTTAGGGCTTGGGTGATGTCCTCCCGCAAACGGGTGTTCGGCTCGGAGAGCTCAGGAATCCGGACATAGTTAGTCCTCAAGATAGAGGAAGAATCGCCGCATTGTTCCTCCACCACTGCAATATGATGCGTGACCGGTGGAGAGTTAATCTCCCTTTCATCGGGTTTAAGCCCAATCCGATCATAGTCTGTAGCGACTCCCAAGGCGGCGATGCAATCCAAGAGCTCATTTAGGGAAGAGAGCTCCATTGGATCCATTTGCTCGGCAAGTTCCGAGTTGACGTGGAGGCTGTTTTCGATGACCCTAGAAGTCATCGTCGGTGCAGCAGCCAAACAAGCGGTCATGATGAAACCGCTTAGCCGAAGAGTTTGGCCGACAGCCAAGGCTTCCCCGGCAGTAATGTAGTCTTTAAAGACGATACGAGACATCCTTCCCTGCGGTGACGGCACAGTGGAACTCTCAATGAAAGCACCAATGTCGGTGTCAAAACCGGCGGATCTCGGGTAGGGGGTCCCGAACTGTGCGTCTAGGCGGATGGTAACAGGAGACAAGGGACACGATGTTTTTACCCAGGTTCGGGCCCTCTCGATGGAGGTAAAACCCTACTCCTGCTTGATTGATCTTGATGATATGAGTATTACAAGAGTTGATCTACCACGAGATCGAAGAGGCTAAACCCTAGAAGCTAGCCTATGGTATGATTGTTGTTGTTGGTCCTACGGACTAAACCCTTCGGTTTATATAGACACCGGAGGGAGCTAGGGTTACACAGAGTCGGTTACAAGGAAGGAGATCTAAATATTCGTATTACCAAACTTGCCTTCCATGCCAAGAAGAGTCCCATCCGGACACGGGACGAAGTCTTCAATCTTGTATCTTCACAGTCCAGCAGTCCGGCCAAAGGATATAGTCCGGCTGTCTGGATACCCCCTAATCCAGGACTCCCTCAATGCCGGTTGGCCTTCTTCTGCTATAAATGGGGAGGGGGCGGAGCCCCCGTCACTCATCTCTTCTTGGTTCACTTGCTTCTTCCTCCTTGCTCCACCGCTAGCAGCAATGGCGCCCATCCGAAGGTTCTCCGCTGAAGAGAAAGGAAAGGCCCCCCGCGATGATCCAGAGCCGCTTCCGCCGAAGAAGAGGCCGGTTGACCATCGCGATGAAGCAGCGATGCAGGTGGTGACGAGGCCTTGGTGCGAGCGGCCTCCTCCAGGTTATGCACTACCCTTGTACGCCCGAGCCGAGGGCTCAGGAGGGCGGAGCGACGAGCGGCACCGCATGTGCCACGCCCGTTGTCGCCGCGCCATGGCGACACGCGCTGTCGCCCCTGGAATCCACGCTTCGGATTCTTCGTGCGAGCTCGTGCTATGGGCGCCGATGCCCCCAAGCTCTTGGATCCGCTTCCCGCGGTTCTTCTCCGACGTGATGCCGCCGAGGGGGCCTCTCAAGCTCTAGCTGCAGCATGCCGACTGCGACGCTCCGGCGACCAGAGCAGAGATCGAAGCGGTCCCCACAGGCAAGATCTTCATGACCCGCGGCTGGGGCGAGGTTGCGCTGGTTTACCGTGCGGAAGGCACCCTTGCGATCCACTTTGAGTTCGACGGCGCCACCACGCTCTTCTTCAAGGTCTTCGACGGGGAGGGTCGCCGCCTGGAGTGTTGCCCTAGAGGGGAGCACCAGGCCGACGCGCGCTCCGCTCGTGGCTACTCTAGCAGCAGCAGCCCCTGGGAGTCTAACGACTCTCCTGAGATTTACAAGGCTCCGGAGACGAGCGACGATAGGTACGTGCCCCCTAGCTCTCGCCAGGCTCGGAGCAGGGCCACGGTGTCCAGCCGTCGCCGCCGCTGATCTGGATGGGGTCAGCACCGGCCTCCCGTGGCCCACTGTTGATGATGGCGTCCGCCACGGGAGGGTGTAGATAGGATTCCTATTAGTTTTCGCTTTTGTTCCCAGTGAAGAATCACGAAGTACCCCGTGGGGCTGTGTAAAGGGTCTGTAATGTCGTTTGTGCATATCTTCCATGTTATGAAAATTTGCAAACACATATCCTGTTAAGGATCAGTCTTCCCTTTCCCGCGATAGTTTGTTGCTCTACGTCGACAGGTCTCGGTCCCCAGGCAAGCTGCAGCCGTTGCTGGTATGCCAGGTCACGTGCCGTGGTCAAGGCCAGGAGGTGAGCGGCCCGAGGTCCAGTAAGAGCCCCTGAGGCGCGATGCTCAGGAGGTCCCCCTTAGCGCTCAAGCAGCTATGGTAAGGCAGGAAAGGGATGCGACATGGCCACAACAGGAATGCGGCGAGCATAACACCTAGATTCCAACAACTTAGTTGTTCCGAGCTCGTGACTTATCTTGGCAGTTCGGGGTCGATTCTCCACGCTGCGCCAGACCTATGCGCAATCATCCGCAACATATCTAGGATAGGCCCGTACGGGTCCTCCCCCTTCCAATGCTTTCCTTCATGCTCTACATCCTCAGGTCCCGGCCCTCGAGCAAGCTCAGCCACCGCTGGTATGCCAGGTCGCGATGCCGTGGTCAAGGCCAGGGGGTGAGGGCTGGAGAGCCAGTAAGAGCCCCTGAGTCGTGATGCTCAGGATCCCCCCTTTTAACGTGCAAGCGGATTACTTGGAAGAGGTGGGAGCTCGCGGTGCCGCTTGGTGCTATCCTCGTGATGTTCCTGCGAGCCAGCACAAGGAGAAACACGGTTTTGCCGTTATGGTTGCCAGTCTGCCACTAGTTGCTCCGTGAGGAGGTGAAGGCACTGAGGGCCTGATGAGGTGATGTGCGCGGGGCGTGCCGTGAGCCAGAGCTCGACCGCTTAGGTTTGTCGACGTGGCAGGGATGGACCCATGCACCAGCGCCGTGCTAGTGTGAGGAGGCCCCGTGGGAGGCGACGACCGAGCAGATGGTAATCGGGCAGGTGACAATCATAGGCAGATTAAGCATGGAAGGCAAATAAGCTTGGGTAAATGCGGAAAGATACATGCCACTGGGTCAGGCCCGAGCGGCTTGGGGATGATGCAGCCCGAGGGGCACCCCCAATAGGGTAAACTAAAGACATAAGTGAAAGGGATACATGCCACAGGGACGGACCCACGCGGCCTGGGAATAATGCAGCCCGAGGGGCGCTCCCAGCTAAATGAACATGGAAAATGTCACCTGGTTCTGTCGACGAAGGAGAGTTGGTGCAGCTGAAGGCGTGCCGTGAAGGGGTAGCTCCTCACGAGCCGCCGGGGCCCTGAGCCTCGGGAGGCTCTGGGGGCTCAGGTGGTTCCCTGAGGACCATCTCCATCTCTGCCAGGACGGCATGGCGCCTGGCCTCCTGAGCTGCCAGGACACGCCGCAGGTTGCGCTGATAGGCTGGCGACACGCTCGGCAGGCTGAAAGGCATGCGAACGTAGCTGTGTGGTGGACACTCGCAATGGCCCACGCGCGAAGGCCAGAAAAGTTCATGAGATGCGGCCCTGTTGTGCCCTGGAATGTCGATGCAGACGCGCAGCCCAGCATCCTCGCCTGGATGGGGAGCTGCGCCTCGTGAGCGGCAGTCGTCGCGCATGGCCCTTGCGTCTTGCAGTTCCTGAGTGGTCTTGGTGATGAACTCTTGAGTGGTGGGCACTCCTGGCCCTTTATTCTCCTGAGGGAAACATGTCGCGAAGCACGCCTCCAAATGTTGCCCGAGCGCCTCCCTCGTGATGTTGGCAAGGTCTGAGGCCCTCCAGAAGAGAGCCCCCGAGCCCTGCCCGAGGAGGGCGCTGGGTGCGCCTTCCTATGCGATGGAGGGAGGCGCCCCTGGAACGAGTGCTGATCCTGACGTGGTTCCAGCCGCGACGCCACCCTCCTGAGGTCCGGCACGGTGCAGCAGCTTCTTCTTCTTAGGGATGGCCTCGGGAGGATCCTCGCTGTTGCTGTCAGGGTCGTCGAGTGCGGCAGCTTGAAAGGCGCGCTTGTAACGCCCCAAGACCGACGCTCCAGTTGCCTTCCATGTTTTGCGTGCCAGCTTGTTATTTATTTGTTTGTTGCATCTCATCTCATAGCATCATGCGCATTGCATTTGCATGTTTTCATAAAGCTTGCATCGCTCGTAGTTGCCGCTCCTCGCTTGTCTCCGTTGATCTTTTGGCAAGCCCTCTTGCCTTCTTCAACCTCTCTCAAACCCCCTCGTGTGCGTGTCCGATACTGCCCCGAACCCGATCCGCTCAGTCATCACCGTTGCATTCAGATCATCTCCTAACATCTATAAAACATCTCTGTTTTCTTATTTGGACTCCCTAGACTATTTATTCGCGTCCGTTCGATTGCGATCGGAGGGACGAGGTAGCCCCTAACCTAATCCGTGATGGCAAACCCTACAAATCCTCTCCCTTGTCCCGTCGCGCCGCCGCCACTAGCTCCACTCTGTCGCCTCCTTCCTCGGGATCCTCCCAGATCCCCTTCTCCTCGGTTTCCTCCTCCACCCAATCCCGAAGATACCGCGGTCTCCTCTGCTTCCCTCGTCCTCGCTCGATCCCAGGAGCAGCCACCACCTCGTCGTTCCCTGCCTCGGCCTCCTCTGCTTCCCACGCGCCACCGCAAACCGCAAGCCACCGGAGAGCTCCGCCCCTGCCGTCTTCTTCTCCTTCACCGGACCTTCCTTCCGCCGAGCGCCACCGGTGACCAGACCAGGCCAGTGTAGCCACTCCCCTGACCGTCTCTCTTTTCCTTTCTGTCTCTAATCTCTCTGCTCCCTCTCTGCCGCCATGGACAGGGTTTCGACACCGCCGCTGCCGTGTCTGCCTCCCTCCGCCCCGCCAAGTCCCAGAACCGCCAGGTCCGCAGGAGCCAAGCTTGCCGACGGCTTCCTCCAGGTCCAGGCCGGCCCCGTCGCGCCACCTCTTCCTTCCCTTCCTTCCTATGGTTCCTTCCTTCTCCTCTCACGTCTCACCCCTCTCTGTGTTTTCCTCGCAGAAGCACCACGCCATGGCTATGCCCCACCGAAGCTTGGAGCTCCAAGTCCGCCAGCCCGCCTCCGCTTCGATTCGGCAGGGAACTGGACCCCGGCGACCTCCTGCGTCCGGATCCGGGTCTGCCTCCCTCTACCCGCCTCTCTCCTTCTCGTATCTCCTTCCTCCTCCCTCTGTTTTGTCTCCCCTGTCTCTCTCTCTGAACCCACTCTTGTTTTCTTCAACAGGAGCTCGCCTGCGCAAGTCTCTGCCCGTGCCCCTCCTCATCGCCATGGATCCGCGCCAAGCTCCGCCTCCCCGTGCTCCGTTCCGCCCGTTCCAGTCGGTTCCCGCCGACCCCGTCGCCGGGACCCTTGCCGCCTTCTTCTGCATCGCCTACTGCTGCTTCTATTCTTTAGAAACGAGAGCAGTAGCGCCTTGACCCGTTGTGTTGACCGCGCCACGCCAGCGCACGGCCCAGCGCCCCTTCCAGCCTTCCTCTCCACCGAACTGGGCCGAAGCCCATGGGTGAGCTGCCCCCCTAGCGCCTGCTCCTGTTCGGCCCTGTTCATGTTTCGGCCCGATGCATGTTTTTCCTCTGCTGCGTTTTTAGCTTTTATCCAGAGAATGCTGTTTTGCAGAAAATCCCTAGTGATCATGCATTTAATAACTCACAAACCGTGCATCGGATTAAAATGTTTTATAGATGTAAAATGCTTAGAATTTCATCTAGTTTCATAATATGCTGCTTGCATCCATGTTTAAAATGTTTAAAATGTTGTTTGCATTTAATTTGCATAAAGCCATGCTAAAATGCTTTATTTCATAACTAAATAACCGTAGCTCCAAATTTAATAAACTTTATATGTAAATGGGGTGGAAAATGCCTAGTTTAACATGGTGCACTTTATTTTGCTGTTTAACAACATTAAAACTGTGTTTAGGGCAGAACAGTAGTAAATTCAAAATATGCATATGAGGATTTTCCGGAATTGTTGTTTGTTGTTCCGGCCTCATTTAAACTTGCCTAAATAGTTAGTTTACTTATGCTTTACCCCTTGCCATGTTTAATAACATTTAATATTGTTGGGTACATAACCGAGAGAGAATTAAGTAAGTTATGTGGTGTTTTGTCAATATGCAACTCGTTGCATATTGAGATCCACTTAATTTGTAGTATTGTTTGTTGCACTTTGCCATGCCATGCCTATTTAAACCCGGACATGCATCATACTTGATTGTGCATCATGCCATGTTTATGTGATGGTTGTTTACTATGTTGTTTGCTTCTTTCCGGTGTTGCTTCTTTGGGTTAGTTCCGATAACGTCGCGTTTGTGAGGATTCGTTCGACTTCGTCCGTTTGTCTTCTTCATGGACTCGTTCTTATTCCTAGCGGGATTTCAGGCAAGATGACCGTCACCTTGGATCTCATTACTATCATTGCTATGCTAGTTGCTTCGTTCTATCGCCTTGCTGCGTTACCTACCACTTGCTTTTCAAGCCTCCCAAATTGCCATGAACCTCTAACCTTTGACACCCTTCCTAGCAAACCGTTGTTTGGCTATGTTACCGCTTTTGCTCAGCCCCTCTTATAGCGTTGCTAGTTGCAGGTGAAGATGAAGCTTGCTCCATGTTGGATTATGTTTATGTTGGGATATCACAATATCTCTTATATTATTAATGCATCTATATACTTGGTAAAGGGTGGAAGGCTCGGCCTTATGCTTGGTGTTTTGTTCCACTCTTGCCGCCCTAGTTTCCGTCATATCGGTATTATGTTCCTCGATTTTGCGTCCCTAATGCGGTTGGGTGATTTATGGGACCCCCTTGACAGTTCACCTTGAATAAGACTCTTCCAGCAAGGCCCAACCTTGGTTTTACATTTGGCTAACAACCTATCACCCCTTCCCTTGGGTCGGCCAACCCGAGGGTCATCTTTATTTAGCCCCCCCCCCCGGCCAGTGCTTCTCTGAGTGCTGGTCCGAACCAAGTAGACTGCGGGGCCACCTTGGGGAAACTTGAGGATTGGTTTTACTCGTAGGATGTCTCATCCGGATGTGCCCTGAGAAAGAGATATGTGAAGCTCCTATTGGGATTTGTCGGCACATTCGGGCGGCTTTGCTGGACTTGTTTTACCATTGTTGAAATGTCTTGTAAACGGGATTCCGAGACTGGTTGGGTCTTCCCGGGAGAAGGAATATCCTTCGTTGATCGCGAGAGCTTATCATGGGCTAAGTTGGGACACCCCTGCAGGGTTTGAACTTTCGAAAGCCGTGCCCGCGGTTATGTGGCAGATGGGAATTTGTTAATGTCCGGTTGTAGTAAACTTGAAGTAAACGCTTCTAAAATACACCAACCGTGTGCGTAACCGTGAGTGTCTCTTTTCGGGGTTGTTCGAGAGGAGAACACGGTTTCTGGGTTATGTTTGACGTAAGTAGGAGTTCAGGATCACTTCTTGATCATTGCTAGTTGACAACCGCTTGCTAAGCTTCTCTTCTCGCTCTTGTTTCGTAAGTTAGCCACCATACTTGCTTAGTCGCTGATGCAACCTCACCACTTTACCCCTTCCTTACCCATTAAGCTTTGCTAGTCTTGATACCCATGGTAATGGGATTGCCGAGTCCTCGTGGCTCACAGTTTACTACACCAACAGTTGCAGGTACAGGTTATGCGATGATCATGACGTGAGAGCGATGTTTACTTGTGTTGGAGTTCTTCTTCTTCTTCGTCGATCTTGGGTTAGGTTCCTGGTTGGCAGCCTAGGATAGCAGGGTGGATGTCGTTTGAGTTTCTGTTTATGTTTCATCCGTAGTCGGATGTTGATGTTGTATATGATGTGTTGTTGTATTCATGTGACATTGTATATCTCGATTGTATCCCCACTATTATGTAATGTTGATGTAATGATATCCACCTTGCAAAAGCGTCTTCAAGATGCGCTTCTATCCTTGGTGGGACCTTCGAGTTCCTTTAGGATAGATTTGCATCTTGGGCGTGACAGCGCTCGAGGGAGCACACTGCATCTCTTTCTTCGCACGGGACCGTGATGATTCCGCTGCTTCCTGGCATCTTGAGGACATTGTAACCATGGTGTGTCACCGCCATGAATTTGGCCAGGGCTGGATACCCAAGGATGGCGTTGTATGGCAGGCGGATGTGCGCGACGTCGAAGTCGATGAGCTCGGTGCGGTAGTTCTTGCGTTCCCCGAAGGTGACAGGGCGGCGGACCTGCCCAATCGATGTGGTGGAACCGTCGGTCACTCCTAAGAAAGGCTTGGTAGGCTGAAGCTGCTCATAATGCACTTGGAGGTTGTCGAACGTGTCGATGGACGTGAGGTTGAGCCCTACGCCGCCGTCGATGAGGGTCTTGGTAACTTTGCACGTTGCTGATGAATGGTGAACAAAGCATCGAGAGGGCGTCAGCGGTGGCTGCGCACTTGAGCTGATCTACCGAGTTGAAGGTGATGGCGCACTGGGACCACCTGAGAGGGCGCGTGGCCTCGAGCTTGGGGACGACTGCATTCACCTCACGAGCGAACTGTTTGAAAAGATACACTGCGAGGCTGGGGCCTGAGCGCCGCCCAAGATGCAGGCGATTGCACGCGGCTCCTGGAAGCCCCCAGCCCCCTCGTCTTGATGGTGATCGTCATTCCTTCTTGGTGGTGGCGGCAGCGGGGGAAGACCGGTGTTGCCCTGAGGACGATCCTCCCGAGGTTGGTCCCTCCAGGCGTCCTCGCAAGGATGATCTTGCCAGCGGTCCTCACGAGGCCTGTCGCACCATTACTGGTGCGGGCCACGGTCGTCCCAGCGTCCGCCTCCACATCCTCCTCCTCGGTCGTAGCCCCGGTCGCTGCGCTCGGGGCGTTGACCGAAGCATCCTTTGCAAATGGCTCTGAGTTCTTGACAGTCGCTGGTGTTGTGGGTGTTCAGGTTGTGGAAGGCGCAGAACAATCTGCTGCTCTTGGATGACTCGGGCTGGTCCCTGCCTCGCTTGGTGTCCGGCTCCGCTGCGAGCACGGCTGCTTCCTTGCGCTTCACGTCCTTGGCCTTGGCCTTCTTCTCCTCTGCGCCCGCAGCTGGTAGCTCGAGGAGGGAGAGGCACCCCTCCTCAGCTCTTGCGCACTTGGTCACCAGGTTGAACAGCTCTTGTGATGTGCACAACTCCTCGTGGATAGCGAGCTCCTCCTTCATCTTGATGTTGCGGACGCCGTCAGAGAAAGCGGAGATGATGGCCTCGTCCGTGACCTTGGGGATCTTGAGGTGAGTGTTGTTGAAGCGCTGGATGTACTTCTGGAGGGTCTCTCTTGGTTGTTGCTTGATGCGGCGCAAGTCACCCGCAGCTGGCTGGCGGTCATGAGTGCCCTAGAAGTTGGCGACAAAGCGGTCGCGCATCTCATCCTAGGAGGAGATTGAGCCCTGGGGCAGGTTCAGGAGCCACGAACGGGCGCCGTCTTTGAGCGCCATTGGGAACCAGTTCGCCATGACTTTTTCATCGCTGTTAGCCGCCTCGATGCTCAGCTCGTAGAGCCGCAAGAACTCCGCGTGGTCGAGGGTGGCGTCGTAGCGAGGAGGCAGATCTGGCTTGAACTTGCCCGGCCAGGCGACGCTACGCAGCTCGGAGGTGAAGGTGCGACAGCCGGCCGTGGTTGCCGGGGCCCGTCTCGGCGGTGGATGTTGGTCTTGATGAGGCCCGCGTGCCGCCACCGTAGGTAGCGCGCGGTCTTGGCGAGGCGGCGCGGGGAGCACAGGTGCAGCTTCTCGCGGCTGAGGAATTTCTTGGCAGCTTCTCTCTTCGCACGCGGGCACCGGGCGTGGTGGATCGCGCTGTGGGGCCGCGCGCCTTGGCACTAAGGCACCATCTTGGGGCAGAGGTGGTGGAGGCGCTCCATGGGCCACGTCGGCAGAGGTCGAGGCAGAGAGAGGGACGGCGCCGGGGAGAGAGAGGGGCGGCGCCGGGGAGCCCCCTGCGGCGCAGACGAGCTCGGCGACGCGGTCGAGCCAGTCCTCGTAGAGGTCGTCGACCGGGCAGTAGCGCAGGAGCTCATTCGCCGTGAGGAGCGCGGCCTGCGCGTCCATGGGAGTGCACGTGCGTGGGACGAGGAACCGGCCGGGGTCAGCGATGGAGTGGCGGTGCGGCCGTCCTGCCGCATCGATGGGTGCAGAAAGGACGCTTGCTGCTCGTTCCCCGCCGGGCCGGTGGCGGCGTTGGCTGCAGGAGACGGGGAACGATGAGGTGGCCTTCCGACAGGAGCCATCTGAGCAACACGGGCGGTGAGGGCAGCCCGACGCTCAGCTCTAGCGCGGTGAGCGTCTGCCATGGAGACGGCGGAGCGACGGAGCGCCGATCGACAGAAGGGAAGCTATGGCACACCCCTACCTGGCGCGCCAAATGTCGGATCTGGGGTTCCGGCAAAACCCCTAAGGTTTGAACTCTGGGGTGCGCGTGAAGTTCTTTCCCTCCTACCGATCTATGCCCTAGCTCGCTAAGATCTTGCGGAAGAACTCGACGAACTAGCAACACAAAGACACAAGATTTATACTGGTTCGGGACACCGTTGTGGTGTAATACCCTACTCCAGTGTGTGGTGGTGGATTGCCTCTTGGGCTGATGAAGAACAGTACAAGGGGAAGAACATCCTTCTGAGGTTGAGGTGTTCTTGTGTTCAGTGTGGCTAAGGGTTGGCTCTCGATCAGGTGATGTCGGCATTCTGGGAACGGGGGTCCCCAGACTTGCCTGCCTGCGGCCTGCGGCGTGGCTCAAAGGGGGGCCCAGCACGGCCCATCTTCATCAACACAGACCCAAGACCCTCGCGAGGGGCCAAGCCTCGCGGGGCGGACGACACGGAGCTTCCTCAGGCACGGCCTCATTAGGCTGGCTCACGAGGAGGCGGAGAGATCAAGGCGGTGTACCTCACGAGCTGCCCGTGACGCAAGCCATGACGACCAAGGGTTCCAGGCGGGCGCCAGCCCGCGCAGTGTCCTCCTTTCCTCTTTGGTGCAAAGGGAGCAAGCGCAGGCAAGAGCATCAAGCAAAGGCACCCATTTCGGTGCAACAAGACCAAGACCAGCCCAACGGCAGGGAGGAAGTCATTGTGGTGCCCAAGCCAGCGTCACCACCAGAGCCTTTGGCAGGCGAGGACCAACTTTAGTCAGGATAAGTGTACCAGATGTTCCCCTTCAAAATGGCCAATTGTTGGCGCCCTTCCCACTCAATATTTGGGAAGAGGCCCAGGGCCTTTTCCTATAAATAGGACTAGCCACCCCCAGGGTAGAGCATAGAGAGAATCGAGAGGCCAATCCAGAAACAAGCTGGGATCGGATCGAGTAGCATCACACACACACACAGAGAGACAGAGAGAGAGAGAGAGAGAGAGAGAGAGAGAGAGAGAGAGAGAAGGGTGACTGAACTCCTCCTAGTAGGTCATCGCCCCAGCCAAGAATAGACCCTCGCGAGGCTGTTCTTCCTTGTATTGCTCATCATCATCAGCCCAAGAGGCAATCCACCACACCACAAACTAGAGTAGGGTATTACACCACAATGGTGGCCCGAACTAGTATAAATCCTGTGTCTCTTGTGCTGTTCTTTCCATAGCTTAGATCTTAGCGAGGCGGTGGAGTGTAGGTAGGTAGAAGGAGAAATCTCCATGCGCACCCTAGTGTTCGAACCTCAAGGGTCTGCCGGAACCCAAAATCCGACATTTGGCGCGCCAGGTAGGGGGGCACCGGAGTTTTCCCTTCCACCACCGCCATGACCTGCCTCACGATGAGTAGCGTGTCGCCCTCTCCGGTCACCGGCGCCAGCACGGGGGCCAGGGGCTTCGAGCCCTGGCCCCAGCCCTGCAACGGGTACGGTGGCCGGACAAGTTCAAGCCAACAACGCCGCCGTGCTACAGCGGCGTGACTAATCCGCTGGCCTTCTTGCTGGCATACGAGGAGGCCATCCTCGAAGCTGGAGGTGATGATAGAGTCATGGCCAACTAGCTTCCCATGGCCCTCATCGGTGCTCCGCGCGCATGGCTGCTCCACCTGCCGGCAGCCTCCGTGGCCTCTTGGGAAGAGCTCTGCAGCCTCTTCCTCGCCTACCACGCTACACCAACACCCCCGGTCATCGCGGCCCTCCTGGGCGGCTCGCCGGTGCCGCCTAGAAGTCACCACGTCAAGCCGTTCATCCGTCGGGTCAGCGCCGCTTCCATGCGGCAGGAGTCTCTCCCGGACCAGGCGGCGCCCAAGCCGGCCTGACCTTCAGCTTGGAAGACCACCCCTCCAACTCGGCCTGCTCGGGTGCGCTCCCCATGCTGTGCACCCCCACCATCTGCCAGGTGGCCGTCACCAGAACTCTCATCAATGGCGGCGCGGGCCTCAGCGTGCTCTCGGTTGAGGCCTTCAACCTCCTCTGCATACCCCTGGAACGGCTGCAACCCAGCCGGCCCTTCTCAGGCGTTGGGGGCAGGTCATCCAGCTCCTTGGGACAGATCCGGCTCCCAGTGACCTTCGGCACCTATGACAACTTCCGCACGGAGCTGATCGACTTCGACATCGCCCCCATCGGCCTCCCCTACAACGCCATCCTCGGCTATCCAGCGCTAGCCCAGTTCATGGTCGTGACGCACCCGGCGTACAACCTCATGAAGATTCCTGGGAGCAGCGGTGTCCTCACCATGCATGGGGACACCGGAGACGCGCTGCGAGTGCTCAAGCTCGCCTTCAAGACGGCGGCGTCGGCACAGCCCGCCGAATCGGGGACCCCCGAGCCCAAGGGGGCTGCACCCGCCAAGAAGAAATAGTTGTTCACCCAAGACAAGGCAGAAACCAAGCAGATACCCGTCGATGAGGACGGGTCCACCAGCGCCACTTTCACCATAGGCGCCAACCTCGAGCCCGAGCAGGAGGAGGCCCTGGTCAAGTTCCTGCGCGCGAACAAGAAGGTATTCGCTTGGGAGCCTGACCATTTGTCGGGGATCCCTAGGAGCGTAATCGAGCATCACCTCAACGTGTGCCCCAACATGCGCCCTGTGAAGCAGAAGGCAAGGCGGCAGTCCACAGAAAAGCAGGCCTTCATCGTCCAAGAGACCCGCAAACTAGAAGCCGCTGGGGTCATTCGCGAGGTCCGATACCCGGATTGGTTGGCCAACCCTGTCGTTGTGCCAAAGAAGGGAGGGAAGGAGCGCATGTGTGTCGACTTCACCAACCTCACCAAGGCATGCCCACAAGATCCGTTCCCGCTCCCCCGCATCGACCAGATCGTCGATTCCACCGCAGAATGCGACCTGCTATGCTTCTTGGATGCCTTCTCTGGGTATCACCAGATCAAGATGGCGGTAGAAGACGTCGAAGAGACAGCCTTCCTAACCCCGTGTGGGGTGTACTACTACACATGCATGCCATTTGGGCTGCGTAACGCAGGGGCGACCTTTCAGCGGCTGATGCACATCACCTTGGGCCCGCAGCTCGGGAAGAATGTTGAGGCTTACGTCGATGACATTGTGGTGAAGTCTCGGGAGGCCAGGACCCTGATACAAGACCTGGAGGAAACCTTCGTGAGCCTCAATGCAGTGAACCTGCGGCTCAACCCAGAGAAGTGTGTGTTCGGAGTCCCCTCGGGCAAGGTCTTGGGTTTCCTCTTGTCCCACCAAGGCATCGAGGCTAACCCGGAAAAGGTCAAGGCGGTCGAGGACATGAGCCCGCCAAAGACCCTCAGAGAAATGCAGAAGCTCACTAGGCGCGTGACCGCGCTAGGGCGCTTCATCTCCAAGTTGGGGGAGCGGGCACTGCCCTTCTTCCAGCTAATGAAGAAAAAGGGGACCTTTGAATGGACTGAAGAGGCCGACAAGGCGTTCCAAGATCTCAAGAGATACCTGACCAGCCCTCCGGTCATGGTGGCTCCGCGCCCTCAAGAGCCCCTGATGCTTTACCTCGCCGCCACTCCCTACTCCGCCAGCGCAGCCCTGGTGGCGGTTAGGGAGGAGCGTCGAATCAAAACCACAGCAGCAGCCCGGGGCAAGGCAAAACAGGAACAAGGAAGGCCCACAAAAACCGCCACCGCGGCTGAGGACGATCAGCCGCCGCAGAGGAGTGCACCGGAGGCAGAAGAGGCCCCTCCCCCAGATGGCCAGCCTCCGGAGGCTTCATCGCCTCAGGAGGCGCCATGGTCTCTGGAGGGCGCCACCAGCACTGACGCACCCAACCTCGTTGATCACCCAGTGTACTTCGTCAGCACGGTGTTGCGGGACGCGAGGGCATGGTACCCCGTGCCTCAGAAGCTCCTCCTCGCGCTACTGGTGGCCTCGCGCAAGCTGCGGCACTATTTTCAGGGTCACCCCATCAAGGTCGTCTCGTCATACCCCTTGGAGAGAGTGCTTGGGAGCCCTAACTCAGCCGGAAGGGTCGCTGAGTGGAACATAGAACTGCAAGCGTTTCAGCTCAAATTCAGCATGACCAGAGTCATCAAGGGAGCAGCATTAGCGGATTTTGTGGCAGAATGGACGGAGGCACCAGGCCTCAAGGCCGACGAGGATCGATCCCTCTCCCCGGGAAGCGAGGCGCTAGAAGGTTGGGTCATGTACTTCGAGGGGCATTCTCCAGACATGGCGCTAGGGCTGGGGCGGTGCTTATACCGCCCACTCAGGACAAGCTCCACTACGCTGTACAGCTCTGTTTCCAGCAAGGTGAAAAGGTCTCCAACAACATAGCGGAGTAGGAAGGTCTAATAGCGGGCTTGAAGGCCGCAGCTGCCCTGGGGGTGAAACGCCTCACCATCAAGGGCGATTCACAGCTCCTTGTCAATTTCTCCAACAAGGTGTACGAGCCGAAAGACGAGCACATGGAAGCCTACCTTGCGGAGGTCCGCAGGATGGAGAAGTAGTTCTGGGGGTTGGAGTTGCAGCATGTGCCCCGTGGCACCAATCAGGAGGCCGACGACATCGCCAAATGGGCGTCCAGGCGGTTACCTCAGGAGCCTGGTGTCTTCGAGGAGCGGCTCTTCAAGCCCTCAGCCCTGCCGTCATTGTCAAACACGGCTCAGCCTCGGGAGGAGCTCCCCCAGCCACCTGCCTCAGGAGCCCCGGTCTGTGGCCCGGCCTCAGGAGCACGCCTGCTCCTGATGATGGAGCCTCAGGATGGGTGCTGGATCACGGAGCTCCGGAGTTACTTAACACAAGGGACCCTGCCGGAGAAGGAGGAGGAAGCGGAGCGTGTGGCACGGCTGGCCACGGCATACTGCATCAAGGATGGAGAGCTCTACCGGAAGCGACCAAATGATGTATCCCTGCGCTGCATCTCCAGGGAGCAAGGAAAGGAAATGCTGGAAGATATACACGGCGGAGATAGTGGACATCATTCATCATCACGGACCCTCATCGGCAAGGCGTTCCGCAGTGGGTTTTATTGGCTCACCGCACTCAATGACGCCGTCGAACTGGTGAAGGCTTGTGAGGCCTGCCAGTTCCACACCAAGAAGATCCATCAGCCGGCAGGAGGCCTGCAGACTATACCCCTTTCGTGGCCGTTCGCAGTCTGGGGGCTGGACATCCTGGGCCCGTTTCCTCGGGCGCCAGGGGGCTACCGCTACCTCTACGTCGCCGTGGACAAGTTCACCAAGTGGGCTGAAGTAGAGGTCGTCCGCACCATCCCCGCGGGTTCCGCGGTCAAGTTCATCAGGGGCATCGTGAGCCGGTTCGGGGTGCCGAACCGCATCATCACAGACAACGGTTCACAGTTCACCAGTAACCTCTTCAAAACATATTGTGCTAACCTTGGAACGCAGATATGCTACGCTTCGGTGGCGCACCCCCGAAGCAACGGCCAGGCCGAGCGAGCCAACGCGGAGGTCCTGAGGGGCCTCAAGACCAGGACGTTCAAGAAGAAGCTGGAGGCCTGCGGCAGAGGTTGGTACGATGAGCTTCAGTCCGTGTTGTGGTCCATCCGCACAACCGCGACCAAGCCGACTGGAGAGACCCCGTTCTTCCTGGTCTATGGAGCCGAAGCGGTCCTCCCTCACGAGGTCAGATGTCGCTCCGCACGGGTCCTGGCGTTCAATGAGGCGAAGCAGGACGCCATGCGGGGGATGGACCTCGTGCTGGGGGAGGAACGTAGCCGAGAAGCCGCGCTGCGAGCGGCGAGGTACGAACAAGCACTGCGACGATACCACTGCCGCAACATCCGCCCCAGAACTCTCGAGGTAGGAGACCTCATGCTCAGACGGGTTATCTCCAGGGAGGGACTGCACAAGCTCTCTCCCATGTCGGAGGGCCCGTTCAAGGTTGTTCATGTTTCCAGGCCTGGCTCCGCGCGCTTGGAGACTCAGGAGGGGGTGCCGGTCCAGAACGCATGGAACATCCAGCACCTCCGGAGGTTCTACCCCTAAAAAGGCCTAGAGCCTGTGAAGAAGGCGAATGCCTGTGATGACTATCCTTTTTGGAAAAGGCCCAGAGCCTGTGAAGAAGGCGAATGCCTGTGAAGAATATCCTTTTTAGAAAAGGCCCGGAGCCTGTGAAGAAAGCGAATGCCTGTGAAGATTATCCTTTTTGGAAAAGGCCCAGAGCCTGTGAAGAAGGCGAATGCCTGTGAAGATTATCCTTTTTCGAAAAGGCCCAGAGCCTGTGAAGAAGGCGAATGCCTGTGAAGATTATCCTTTTTGGAAAAGGCCCAGAGCCTATGAAGAAGGCGAATGCCTGTGAAGCTGTCGCGTTTTGGAAAAGGCCCAGAGCTTGTGAAGAGGGCAAATGCCCGTGAAGCTTGCTTCCCCCAAGAAAGGCCCGGAGCCTGTGAAGAAGGCCAACGCCTGTGAAGCTCGCCGCCCGTGACACTCTCACATTATAATGAGTTGGGGCTGTACACGCCCCGGAGTCTCAGGAGCGCCGGCCTCAGGCCCTGGGGCTCCCTCCCACGCCCAGTGGTAGCACTTAGCTCCGCGCTGCTGAGAAGATGTCGAAGACTAGATTAGGTGCCGGACACGACTTTTTCATTTGCTTTCCGCAGTTGGCTTGTTCTTTCTCATTCGAAGTTTTGTTGAAGTTGTTACCGTCTTTGACTTGTGGTTCTTCGACTTTTCACTCTCCTGCCTCGATTTCTCTTATGCGAGGCCTCGCGAGGGGGCAGCCGAGCGCCCTCGTGAGTGTTTCTGTCCTAGTCGTTCAAAGGTTTCGCGACCTGGGTCCATTACAGGAGCACCCGTCCAGTCCGTGCCCCACGGGCACCGCGACACGAACACAGGGCCTGGGTCGGTCACCCCCCCCCCCACAGCTGGGGCTGAGAACTATCCACGCGCGGCCACATAGCCGGAAGGCACGATAATGGAAGCAAAGCGATGATTAACAGCAATAACCCAAACACGCCCCTGCGGGGCTCCACGCCACTGTCTTTTTACACAGGAAAAAGGAAAAGAAAGAGCAAATCAGGCGCAGCTCGCCTCACACCGGCCTGTAGGGAAGACTCGAGCTGCCTCCGGGGCTCAAGCAGACTCCCTCTCGTGCTTCACCGAGGCGCGACGGCGGGCAGATGCGCTACCACTTTCCAAGCAGGTACGACGGCGTGGAGGCTGACCGCAGCCACTGCTAGAAGAGTCGCCGCCTGAAGAAGAACCGGTGAAGCTTGGGGAACCCTGAGCGCCGCCAATCATGCAAGCGATGTCCTCTCCATCATCGCTCAGGCTGGGTCCCCGGCCGCGGTCGTCGTCCTCAGGGTAGCACCCTGCGCGGCGACCATCTTCCCCAAATACCCTCACGTAGAGGGTGGCATCGCCGTCAAACTTGAAGTGCAGGGTGCACCGACGGCTCAGGCCACGCGCGCGGGCAAACGTCTGCCAACCGCGGGTCAAGGCCAGGCTCCCGGCTGCGGAGACCTCTAGTGAAGCCCATGAGGCCCAGCTGCAGCAGCCGTCTGCCTGAAGCCAGAGGCCGCCCAGGGCGCCGGCCGGGAGCTCGCCGAGGAGGAAGCGAGGAAGTTGAAGCCGGAGGACCTCTGCAGCGCGGAAGCGCGGCCTAGGGGAACACGCGACCGAAGGCGCCCCCGGGCCGCAGCTGTCCGCCCGTCAACGTGCTGGAAATCATCTCCACGGCCGCGGGGAGCTGCCGTGGTGGCCACAGGATGTTTGCGAGGGCGCCCTCGGCCGCTCTTGGGTGGGGGAGAGGCAGGCTCAACCTGGCGAGCCTTCCCCTTCTCTGCGGCCGAGAACCTCCTCGACGGAGCCACGAAGAAGAAGGAGAAGCAAGGGGGGCTGAACTGGAAGGGCGCGTGCCGTTCCGTACTTATGGCCGGCGAAGGCCAACCGCCGGCCTCCATGATCGCAGGTAATCATGACCCGCTTTGCATGCAGGGACTTGTCCAATCCGTGCAGTTGCCGAGGCGCCGTGGGGAAGTGGAGACACCCACGTCCAATCAACCGCCACGCGGCGCCCAAGGCCGCAGGCTGTTAGGGCCCGCGGCGCTTCGCCCTTGCCCTTTCGCCTCCCTGCACGGCCAAGTCCGGGCGCGCCTTGGGCCCGGGGGCTACTGTCGGCGTTCTGGGAATGGGGGTCCCCAGACTTCCCTGCCTGCGGCCTGCGGCATGGCTCAAAGGGGGGCCCGGCACGGCCCATCTTCATCAACACAGACCCAAGACCCTCGCGAGGGGCCAAGCCTCGCGGGGTGGACGGCACGGAGCTTCCTCAGGCACGGCCTCATCAGGCTGGCTCGCGAGGAGGCGGAGAGATCAAGGCGGGGTACCTCATGAGGTGCCCGTGACGCAAGCCATGACGACCAAGTGCGCCAGGCGGGCGCCAGCCCGTGCAGTGTCCTCCTTTCCTCTTTGGTGCAAAGGGAGCAAGCGCAGGCGAGAGCATCAAGCAAAGGCACCCGTTTCGGTGCAACGAGACCAAGACCAGCCCAACGGCAGGGAGGAAGTCATTGTGGAGCCCAAGCCAGCGTCACCACCAGAGCCTTTCGCAAGCGAGGACCAACTTTAGTCAGGATAAGTGTACCAGATGTTCCCCTTCAAAATGGCCAATTGTTGGCGCCCTTCCCGCTCAATATTTGGGAAGAGGACCAGGGCCTTTGCCTATAAATAGGACTAGCCACCCCCAGGGTAGAGCATAGAGAGAATCGAGAGGCCAATCCAGAAACAAGCTGGGATCGGATCGAGTAGCATCACACAGAGAGAGAGAAGGGTGATTGAACTCCTCCTAGTAGTTCATCGCCCCAGCCAAGAACAGACCCTCGCGAGGCTGTTCTTCCTTGTATTGCCCATCATCATCAGCCCAAGAGGCAATCCACCACACCACAAACTAGAGTATGGTATTACACCACAATGGTGGCCTGAACTAGTATAAACCCTCTGTCTCTTGTGCTGTTCTTTCCATAGCTTAGATCTTAGTGAGGCGGTGGAGTGTAGGTAGGTAGAAGGCGAAATCTCCGCGCGCACCCTAGTGTTCGAACCTCAAGGGTCTGCCGGAACCCGAAATCCGATAGGTGAGATCCAGTTGCCTCCTCTGGTGGTGGCTAGTCCTATTTATAGAGGCCCTGGTCCTGTTCCCAAATATTGAGCGGGAAGGGAGCCAACAACGGTGGCCAATTTGAAAGGGGACAGCTTGTACAAGCTATCCTGACAAAAGCGGTGTTCGCTTGTGAAAGGGCTCTGGTGATGACGCCGTCTTGGGCTCCACGGTGACCTCCGTCCTGCTGGCCTGCTGGTCTTGGTCTCATTGCACTAATATGGAAACCTTTGCCTGATGCCTCGGTACTCTGCGCCTGCGCTGGCCTCCTTAGCACCAAAGAGGAAATAAGAACGCTGAGCGCGCTGGCTCCCGCCTGATCTTGATCGTCATGGCTCACGTCACGAGAGCCTCGTGAGGTTTGCCCTGCCTTGATATCTCGGCTCCTCGTGAGCCTGCCTGGAGAGGTCGGTCCTGAGGAGGCCTTGCATCGTCTGCCTCGCGAGGTTTGGCCCCTCGCGAGGGTCTTGAATGCCTTGTTATAGAAGATGGGCCGTACATGCCTGCTTGCATAGCCACACCGTGGGCCACAGGCAGGCAAGTCTGGGGACCCCCATTTCCAGAACGCCGACAACCATGTTGAATGGGTTTGACCAATAAATAGTAAATTTCAAAAATTAGTAAACAAAATTCAAAAAAATCTGAATTTTTTTTGGCATCCAATATGCTCAAAGTGCGTGCATATTTTCCTTGTGTTTGGTCACTCGAGGAGCTCATGGTAAAAAATACAAATCAACTCTAGGTGAACAGTAAATTAAAAAATAGCAACAAAATTCAAAAAATCTGAAATTTTGTGGCAAACAAGATATTTGGGTGTGCTAGGTGCATGAAATTTGTGTGGTGTTTTGACATTTGAGGAGCTCGTGGCATAAAAAACAAATTTTGGCTCATAAAAAGCCAAAAAAATGCTAGAGCTCCTCGGATGTTATTTGACCACAAAACTTTACATGCACCAGAGCACCCCAAGCATCTTAGTTGCCACAAAAATTCATATTTTTTTTATTTTGTTTGCTATTTTTTCAAATTTATAGTTCACCTAGAGTAGATTTGTAGATTTTTGTCATGAGCTCCTGGAGTGTCCAAACACTATGAAAATTTTCACGCACCTTGAGCACTTGAGCATATTGGATGCCAAAAAAAATCAGTTTTTTGAATTTTTTGCTATTTTTCAAATTTTTGCTCATCGATCAAACCTGGTCAACATGGTCAAACCTGTTGAAATCTGATCAGTGTGGTCAAAATCTGGTTTTGGACCAAACTTATCCGGTTTTGAAACTTGAAGGGCCAAATGTCTACAAAAAAAATCTTGAGGGACCAAGTCTATTCTTTTGGGGAATTTGAGGGACCAAAAACATACTTTTCTCTAATATAAAATGGTACCAAAAGTATGTAAAAGTAGTATGATAATAGCATGAAACAATAAAAAATTATAGATAAGTTGGAGACATATCAAGGAAAAAAGTTTTCTTGAAGAGTTCCAAGTACTAAGAAATTAGTAGGATACTTAATCTTACCACATAGAACCACAAAATCCCTTACAATCCCTATAGGTGAAATAGTAGTCCTATTTGCAAGCTTAGGTCCACATTTCAGCTGTGCGGCAATTCCCCCCTCTTTGTATACCTTGCATTTTAAGAGAGAAAATGCATTAGAATTGAATAATAATGCAAAATATATAATTAAAAGAGGATAAATTATAGTAGGAAATAGTGATGAAAAATGGATGTACCACGCGTGTGTAAGTAGGTGGCCCAGATATGGGTCCCTCAGTTCATGCTCTTACGGACATTCAAGGCCCAATCCTTGAGGCAAAGGTCTGTGAAGGGGGAAACCTGTTGGGGAACGTAGCATACAATTTCAAAATAATTCCTACGATCACGCAAGATCTATCTAGGAGATGCATAGCAACGAGAGGGGGAGAGTATGTCCACGTACCCTCGTAGACCGAAAGCGGAAGCGTTAGGTTAATGTGGTTGATGTAGTCAAACGTCTTCATGATCCAATCAATCTAGTATGGAACGTACGGTACCTCCGAGTTCAGCACACGTTCAGCTCCATGACATCCCACGAACTCTTGATCCAGCACACGGTCGAGGGAGAGTTCCGTCAGCACAACGGCATGGTGACGGCGATGGTGATGTGATCCGTGCAGGGCTTCGCCTGAGCACTACGATGTTATGACCGGAGGAGTAAACTGTGGAGGGGGGCACCGCACATGGCTAAGAGAACAATTGATGTGCTATGGGGTGCCCCCCTGCCCCCGTATATAAAGGAGGGGAGGAGGAGGAGGCCGGCGAGGAGGCGCGCGCCATGGGGGGAGTCCTACTAGGACTCCACTCCTAGTAGGATTCGCCCCCCCCCCCCCCTCTCCTTTCTTCACCGGAGGGGAAAAGGAAGGAGAGGGAGAGGGAGAGGAAAGGTGGGCCGCGCCCCCTCCTCCTTGTCCTATTCGGAATCCCTAGGAGGAGGGCGTGCGCCACCCCCCGCGGGCTTCCCTCTCTCTCCCCTAGGGCCCATGTAGGCCCAATACTCCCTCGGTACTCCGGTAAAATACCCGAGCCACTCGAAATCATTCCGATGTCTGAATACTACCTTCCCATATATGAATCTTTACCTCTCGACCATTTCGAGACTCCTCGTCATGTCCGTGATCTTAGTCGGGACTCCGAACAAACTTCGGTCACCAAAACACATAACTCATAATACAAATCGTCATCGAATGTTAAGCGTGCGGACCCTACGGGTTCGAGAACTATATAGACATGACCGAGACACATCTCCGGTGAATAACCAATCACTACTAGGGAAAACCTTATACACAGAATCTTAGCAGCAGCGCGGCACAAAAAGAGGCGCTACTGCTAATTAGCAGTAGCGAGATTAAAAAAAGCAGGCTACTGATGTAAATTTAGTAGTAGCGCGTGATGTCTAAACCGCGCTGCTACAAAAATCTACCGACAGTACCCAACAACCTAAGTTTACCAGCAGCACGGTGTCATGATGCGCGCTACTGCTAATGCAATAGTAGTAGCGCGCTTTTTAGTCACGTCGCTGCTGCTAATTTTGAAATTGTCCACACGGTTGGCCCGTTTAGCAGTAGCGCGTGTGACAAAAGGGTGTTGCTGCTATGCTCTTAGCAGTAGCGCGTTTTTCCTCCCCCGCTACTGCTAAGACGCAGCACCTCACCACCTTTTCCCACCCGTACGTCCTCCCCTCCCCCATCTCCTCTCCTCCCTTTCCCCTACCTCCCACATCCTCCCTCTCTCACTCTTCTTCTTCCTCAATACTTCTCCCCCCATTACTCTCCCTCTCCTACCTACCTTTCTCTCTCTTCATTACTCCTAGCTAACTAACACCACCTCCATTAATGCATCTCCTTTCTCTTATTCCTTCCCCCTCCACTAGATGTAGCATTTAGTCAAGTGACCTATTTGCCCCCTAACTAGATCTATCTTTGTCTAGAAGAGCTTTGTGCACTTTTGTTCTCCCTACATCATCATCTCCACCGTGTGCTCGATCTCGAGATAGAGGTGATTAAAATTTCATGCTTTTGCAAAATGGAAATATGTGTATGTGTGTGTGATATGATAATTGGGCAATATGATGGAAATTGTGTGTGTGGAATGAGTTGATGCCAAATTGTGCTTTTGAGTTGCCTATGTTTTGCTGAAATGTCGATTTATTTCCGTTTCGGCGAATTCCAGGCAAACTATAGATCTATATATGTCCTATTTTTAGGGAAGGTCATGCCGAATTTTTGTATGACTTTGATGAATGCACGCATTTTTATAATCAATTTGTTTATTATTACCGTGCACACATTCATGATGGTCAGTTGAACGATGATGGACAGGTGATTGCGGTCGGCGGTGCAGGACATGAAAGAAAATAACTGGACAGAGGTTTTATGTCCGTGTCGAAAATGCAAAGGAATAGTTTGGCTCGACCCCTATGACGATGGTCGTGTCGAAGCGCACCTGCTCATGACTGGTTTCATGGATCGCTATACTCGGTGGATAATTGAAGATGAGGATGACGACATTTTGGATGCCGACGGGGCAGGCAATGATGACATGGGGCAAGACGAAGATATGATTGATAATGGCGGCGGGGAAGAGGCCGGACATGGCGGCGGAGAAGGGGCCGGACATGGCGGAGGAGAAGGGGCCAGACATGGCGGCGGAGAGAACGACGTGGACTCCACGCAGCAGAGTTCATCGGTACTAAGTTCAATCGTGCGGGACCCTCGTGTTCAATCACTGCTTCGCAAGGAGATGAGTACTGAGAGAGCTGCTTCTAGAGGAGGCTAAGCTGGAGCAATTGGTGGTAGACTTGAACACTCCATTGTATGATGGTTGCAATCCTGAGGTGACCCGCTTGAGTTCCACGCTCTAACTCCTGAAGACGAAGGCTAAAAACAAATGGACCGACAGTAGCCTCGATGAGCATCTCAAGTACCTAAAGGATGTTCTTCCCTCGGGGAATCTATGTCCTACTAGTGTTGATGAGGCCAAGAAGATCGTGTGCCCTCTTGATCTGCCGCATGTTAGATACCATGCATGCATCAACGATTGCATAATTTATCGGAAGGAGCACGCGGAAAAAACAAGTTGTCTAGTATGAAATGCTTCTCGATACAAGAAGGCCGGGAAGAAATGTCCCCAGAAAGTTGTATGGTACTTACCGATCACTCCCCGTATCCAGCGGTATTTCGTAGATCCCAAGGAAGCAAAGCTAATGCGCTGGCACGCGGAGAGGAAGAAGCCCGATGATGGAGATGATCTGACACTAAGACACGTCAAGGATGGAAGCCAGTGGAGAGCGTTGAACAGCTTCTATTGGTATTTTGAATGTGATGCAAGGAACATCGTGCTCGGCATGTGTACCGATGGCATGAATCCGTTTGGCAACCAGAACACCAACCATAGCACATGGCCCGTGTTTGTATGGATGTACAACCTCCCCCCTGGTTGTGCATGAAGTCGAAGTACATTCACATGAGCATGCTTATTCAAGGGCCGAAACAACCAGGAAATAATATTAATTTGTATCTGGGGCTACTTCAAGAGGAGTTAGACACGTTATGGAAAACACCGGCCAAGACATGGGACGCCAGCAAAGGCGAGTATTTCTACATGAGAGCCGTGCTGATCATGACGGTGCACGACTATCTCGGTACAGATATGTCACAGGCCAGGTGTGCCATGGATATTGCGGATGCACGCGGTGCATGGATGATACGACGTCTCAGCAGCTAACGTCAAGGAAAGATGGCGGGTCTGGGAAAGTCGTGTACATGGGGCATTGAAGATGGCTCGAACAGGACGACCCATGGAGAAACCATGGAGATCTATTCAATGGTCACAATGAGCATCGAGGACCTCCACGTAAGCGAAGCGGTGCCAAAATCGATGAGCTATTCAAAAACTGGAAGGAGTGCCCCGCGCCGGGAAAGGCGATGAAAAAGGCACTAGAGCCACTACTGAAGGTATGGAACACAAGGTCTGTGTTCTGGGACTTGGAGTACTGGCACAAACTCGATACACCTCATTGCCTTGATCAAATGCATATCTGTAAGAATGTCCTTGAGAGCTTGCTCGCGACACTGATGAACATGCCGGATAAGACCAAGGATGGTCCGAAGGCAAGAAAAGACTTGCAAGATTTGAAAATCAGGGAAGATCTGCACATGCCGCCCCGTAAAAAGTCAGACGAGACAGAGACGGAGATAGAGGCGCGGGAGAATAAGGGCAAGAAAATAAAGAAAGAGGATTATTGCCCCCCTTCTTGCTTCACCTTAAGTCAGGCTGAGATCGGTCAATTCTTTAAGTGCCTTACCAGAGTCAAAGTTAGTTCTGGTTACTGTGGCAAGATAAGCAGATATCTAGACACGGACAAGAAAAGGTTCAGCGGGATGAAGTCACATGACTGTCATGTGATGTTAACGCACATACTACCTGTTGCCCTTAGAGGGATAATGGACAAGCACGTCCGTGACACACTTATTGGTCTCCGCAACTTTTTCGACGTCATGTCTCGAAAGTCGATCAGTCTGAAGCAGCTCCGAAGGCTACAGGAAGAGATCGTTGTGATACTGAATGAGCTTGAGATGTACTTCCCGCCCGCGTTCTTTGACGTGATGGTGCATCTGTGTGTCCATATTGTGGACGACATAATAGACCCGGGGCCGTCATTTCTGCACAACATGATGCCATTTGAGAGGATGAATGGGATCATCAAAGGATTCGTTCGTAACATGTCCCGTCCGGATGGAAGCATCGTCTAGGGCTATCTGGCACAAGAGTGCATCTCTTTCTGCGAGAATTTCCCATATGGCGCAGACCAGCTGCCTAGTGTTAGTGTTGGTTTGCCCGTTAACAAGCACGATGGGAGGCTCGAAGGAGAAGGTCACTCCAAGGGTCACAGGGAACTGCACGTGGCATACTAAGATCGATGCAGCGACTTTGAGATAGCAAACTTGGTAGTGCTACAGCACCTAGACGAGGTAGATCCTTTCGTGGCACTGCACAAAGAAATTATCACAAAGAAGTATGGTGACCGGGGGGTATGCAGGACGGACGCCGAAGTTACTAGAGAGCACAACTCCACTTTCCTGCATTGGTTCAAAGAGCATATTATTACTACACTACTAGAAAAAGGGTCAAACGTGAAGCACATTAGTGCCGGTTTGATTTTGGCCCGGTACTAATGGTACCATTAGTGCCGGTTCGAACGGATTTGCATTAATGCCGGTTCGTGTTGAACCTTTAGTACCGGTTCGTGGCACGAACCGGTACTAAAGGGGTGGTGGCAGGCTGGCGTCAGGCCGGGGCCCCACGATTACCTTTAGTACCGGTTCGTGGCATGAATCGGTACTAAAGGTCTAACCTTTAGTACCGGTTCGTGCCATGAACCGGTACTAAAGGGGTCTGACCTATAGTACCGGTTGGAGACACAAACCGGGACTATAGGGCAATTTTCAAACTTGAAAAAATCATAACTAAATCATCCTAATTCAGAAAAATACATATAATATATCAAAATTTGCAGAACAAAAAGATTGATCCGCTTTAGACATTTTTTAAAATCACAAAATTCCAAAGGGAAAATAGAGTTTTTGGGCGTTTTAGACATTTTTTAGACGTTTTTAGCGTTTAGTGCTAGGGTTTAGATTTCAGAGTTTAGGGTTAGGTTTTATGGTTTAAACCCTTAGTTTTTACTGTTTAGTATAGAGTTTCCGACGTTTTAAGTCCCGGGTTTAGGGTTTAGGACAATTTTTGAAATGACAAAATTGTAAAAGGAAAAAAGATATGCTCTAATTTATGTTTTTTTTTGAATTTTAGTTAAATCTTGTCAAACCGGTCAAACAACTCATTCAAGAAATATAGAGTGTTACTAAATAATTACACAATAATATTAGTGTTACTAAATAAGTATCTCAGTTTTTTTGAATTTTGGTCAAATCTGGTCAATCTGTGGTCAAACTATGGTCAAACTACTTATTCAAGAAATATTAGTGCTACTACATAATTATTCAAGAATATTAGTATTACTAAATAATTATTTCAATTTTTTGAATTTTGGTCAAATCTGGTCAAACTATGGTCAAACTGTGGTCAAACTATGGTCAAACTTATTCAAGAAATATTAGCATTACTAAATAATTACTGTTTTTTTAGAATAATAGTTTCAAACTCAAACGGTGAAATGTGTGACTTCATGCTCAAGCTAAACTCCTGAGGGTTAATAGGATTGACATCTTACTATTATCAGGAAAACAACAAGTGCAGACTCGGAAACGAAGGAGAATAGAACCTGAAAGTTAAGCATGCTCGGACTGGAGTAGTGAGAGGGATGGGTGACCGGTCGGGAAGTTGGATGATTTGGAATGAGTGATCCACACTTGAGCAGTTAAGAGAGGTGATTAGAGACTAAATCATCAAATAATTCAGAAAATTAAAAATCGAAAAACAAAATCAAATTTTTTTTCCAAAAAATTAAAAAAAAACCTTTAGTACCGGTTGGTAACACCAACCGGTACTAAAGGTCCCCCATACCAGGGCGCGAGCTCACGCCACGTGGTGGCACTTTAGCGCCGGTTCGTGCCGAACCGGTACTAAAGGGGGGGGGCCTTTAGTGCCCACACTTTAGTGCCGGTTCCATAACCGGCACTAAAGGCCCTTACAAACCGGTTTTAAAGCTCCGTTTTCTACTAGTGCTAATCCCCCGAAGGAGGGCTCTAAGGACGGATTACTCATATACGCCTTAGCACATGGCCCCTCGCCCAACCTCGTAACCTATCAGGCATACAATATCAACGGACCGAATGAACTGATGCATGTCCACCGCCTGGGCGAGGGTACGTTGCATTAGTCAAAAGGCGTAAGCGAGCTTCACCTTGTCCTGCAAGCTTCTCCTCGTTCTGTGAATTGATGGGACACACCAACAAGTAGTTCTAGTCCATACTCCCTCCTTTCCGGTTAATATGGCTTAATATTTTTTGCGGGTAAATGAGAGAGCTTTATTCATATATAAGCATTCTTAGGACGATCAACCAAGACACTGGTCACTAGGAAGCGAGGTACCCCGCAAAAAAAGAAGTAGGAAGCAAGGTGTTTCATCAAGCCAGCTCTCGGCCACATTCAAAGTGCAGCAAGCATGGTTCGCACAAAGATGCGCCGCAAGGTTTGCTGACCTGTTTACATGCTGAATAACAAAAAAAAGAGGAAATATTACCGAGCGCTCCTATTTGTAACAGGAGGATATGAGCCAGAATTAAGCGAGAATTGTGGCGAGTGTTCCATGCAATCAACTTCCATTATCACATGCGAGAACCCTCGAAGAGAACCAAATGTGTTGAAGATTGCTTTATCACATTTTAAAAATATAATAAGAGTGCAGACGGTCCTCCATCCGGTTCCTAGTACTACCTCTATAGACTATAGTAGTAGTACTAGTACTAGTAAACTTTGCGCTTGGCTGTTCGCCTCTTCGGGAAGTGCAACAATAATAGTACTACTAGTATAGTGTATGCTTCTGGCAATCTGACACCGAATTAACTGTTGCACGTCCACCGCCTGAGCGGAGGACAGCTTGCATTAGTCAAAAGTTTCTCCTTGTCCTGCGAGCCACCGCGCGCAAGGTTCTCCCGTCCTGCAAGCTTCTCCTCGTTCGGCAAGTTGACGGGACATAGCAAAGTAATGCTAGTCCATACTGCCTCCTGCCTCCTCTCTGGTTAATATGGCTTAATTTCAAATGAGACAAATACACTATCTGTCATTGTATATTTGTAAAAATACGGTCAGTGGACTTCATAATATGCTCATTGCGCTCAATATATACATTTTCCGGTGTTTATACGGTCACTAGCTCACCCTGGCTGAGTATGTGTGTGCATGCACGTGTAGGTTGAGCACTTGAGCGTGACCGTGTGTGTTCCGTCATGTGCTCGGACATGCATGCATTAGGGCGTCGTGTGCGTTTTTGCGTCCATGTGTACGTGTGACTATTGCATACACGTAGGGGGAGTACGTGTAGGGGCCACTAAAGGAGCAGTCAAATCACACAGTAAGTTAGTCGGAAGAAGCAACCATCATTTCACTCTTCAATGACACGTATGCAATATAAAATGGTTGATATGGAGAGAAAAAGAAAACCACTATATATAAACTAGTAGGAGCCTAAGCTACAAGCCTGCTTGCTTGGGTTGCTCTCTTCACAAGCAAACGACGGTGGCCACACACCGCTGGTAACATATCCGGCCTGATCCCGCAGCTGGGGGAAGGGAACAATGTTCTACATAGATGCGGTTGACATCGGCGAGGGAGAAAATCCACAGTCGGTGCGTCCCAATCGGGAGTCACCGCGAAATGGGCCGATGCCGCGTCCCAACCGCCCTTCAAGCTACAGCCCGATGTCCCAGGTAGTCCATCTTCCTTTTGGAGCCGGCTTGCTCCACTACCGCAGCTCCCCACGTAGCTCCATCTCCATGTCGATCTTTCTCTACTTCTACCGGCTTCTACTTGTGATGAGTTTATGTCTCATGAACTAGTGCCAGTACTATTATTCTAATCACACTTCTTCAATATCTTTGCCATCAGGGATGCTCAGCTCGATTTTAGTGGAACTGCACAAAAGCATCGTATGATCCGAGGGTGCCAGCCGTCTTTCCTTCGACAGGTTCTACCTGGCCAGGAAAATTAAATCCTGTTTAGGGACCCCATCAGTAGTTTTTCTTTCGTACACACTCTCACAACTTTTGTCTTTTGTTGTGAAGTAAATATTGGCTATGATCTGTGAATCATTGAGATGCATCAGCATGCGTGTTACTTTTCCTTTGTATTTCATGGAATGTTGTAACGGGGCAACCTTGGAGTAGGAATGAAAATAGAGTGGAAAGTTTCCGTTTTTCCAAAAAAAATGGAAACAGAGAGAAACCAACGTTTCGTTTCGTTGGATCGCGCCATCGAGCAAAACCAATGTTTAAATCACGTCTGACGCGTTTGTGTCTCACCCTCCTCCATGGCTCGACTCCACACGGTCGCTCGGCATGCCACTCACCACAAACAGAGTATACGATAACTTTCCCGCCTGCTTGTCGATGGATCACGCCATGGAGTACTAGTACTACTAGAAGAGATTGATGAGTTGGGGGAGGACAGCTAGTTGTAGCACAGACTCCCAAGAACTTTTTACATGCATGTTGTGGCCGGCTAGTGCGACCTTTGAACATGGAGCAGTCGCGTGCACCAGGAAGCGGCGCAGGCGATGCTCTTTCGGCCGGCGCGCCGCTTCAATGCCGGTGCCAGTGAGAGGTCGCATCTGCTCTGGCCGGGCATGAATGCAGCACTGACCGTTTCGGGCAGGAAGCACACCCGGGTGATGAAGAGGGTTCGGGTTGGTCAGGAGCGGCCATGGCAGCGGTCCGGACGCCCGCAAACAAGAGATGATGTACGTTAATATTGCCGCGTATATAATGAGCCAGTTGGACAAATATGATTGGAGATGGAGATGGAAATGGAATTTTACGTAAACACGGATATGCATGTCTATGTCTATGTGTGTGTGCGCGATGACTCTCGCGACCTGGAAGCGGGGGCATGTTTTTGATCGAGTTTTCTTTCTTGGTACGTTAAAAAATTGTCCGCCAGTTTCGTTTCTTTTTTTCCGGGAACACGCGTATTCTATTTAAAACCACTGCTATGGAGAGATTGTTTTACTCCATTATAGCCTCTTGTTTGATAGAGTTTCTCGCATCTTGCTCTCTCACCCTCTCCATGTTGGGGAACATAGTAATTTCAAAAAAATTCCTACGCACACGCAAGATCATGGTGATGCATAGCAACGAGAGGGGAGAGTGTTGTCTACGTACCCTCGTAGACCGAAGCGGAAGCGTTGACGCAACATAGAGGAAGTAGTCGTACGTCTTCCTGGTCCAACGATCCAAGTACCGTTACTCCGGCACCTCCAAGTTCTTGGCACACGTTCAGCTCAATGACGCTCCCCGGGCTCTGATCCAGCAAAGCTTCGGGGAGGAGTTCCGTCAGCATGACGGCGTGGTGACGATCTTAATGTTCAACCGTCGCAGGGCTTCGCCTAAGCACTGCTATAATATGACCAAGGTGTAATATCTTGGAGGGGGGCACCGCACACGGCTAAGGAACGATCACGAAGATCAACTTCTATGTTCTAGGGTGCCCCCCTGCCCCTGTATATAAAGGAGCAAGGGGGAGGCCGGCCGGCCCTATGGGGCGCGCCAAAGGGAGGGGGGAGTCCTCCTCCTAGTGGGAGTAGGTATCCCCTTTCCTAGTCCAACTAGGAAGAGAGAGGGGGAAGGAAATAGAGGGAGAGGGAAAGTGGGGCCGCGCCCCCCTCCCTTGTCCAATTCGGACTCCCCATGGGGGGGGCACCTCCTGGGCTGCTGCCCTCTCTCTCCCCTCAGGCCCACTAAGGCCCAATACTTCCCTGGGGGGTTCCGGTAACCCCTCCAGCACTCCGGTTTTCTCCGAAATCACCCGGAACACTTCCGGTGTCTGTATATAGTCGTCCAATATATCGATCTTTATGTCTCGACCATTTCGAGACTCCCTGTCATATCCGTGATCACATCCGGGACTCCGAACAACCTTCGGTACATCAAAATACATAAACTCATAATGAAACTGTCATCGTAACGTTAAGCGTGCGGACCCTACGGTTCGAGAACAATGTAGACATGACCGAGACACGTCTCCGGTCAATAACCAATAGCGGGACCTGGATGCTCATATTGGCTCCTACATATTCTACGAAGATCTTTATCGGTCAGACCGCATAACAACATACGTTGTTCCCTTTGTCATCGGTATGTTACTTGCCCGATATTCGATCGTCGGTATCTCAATAGCTAGTTCAATCTTGTTACCGACAAGTCTCTTTACTTGTTCTGTAATACATCATCTCGCAACTAACTCATTAGTTGCAATGCTTGCAAGGCTTAAGTGATGTGCATTACCGAGAGGGCCCAGAGATACCTCTCCGACAATCGGAGTGACAAATCCTAATCTTGAAATACGCCAACCCAACATGTACCTTTGGAGACACCTGTAGAGCTCCTTTATAATCACCCAATTACATTGTGACGTTTGGTAGCACACAAAGTGTTCCTCCGGCAAACGGGAGTTGCATAATCTCATAGTCATAGGAACATGTATAAGTCATGAAGAAAGCAATAGCAACATACTAAACGATCGTGTGCTAAGCTAACGGAATGGGTCATGTCAATCACATCATTCTCCTAATGATGTGATCCCGTTAATCAAATGGCAACTCATGTCTATGGCTAGGAAACATAACCATCTTTGATCAATGAGCTAGTCAAGTAGAGGCATACTAGTGACACTCTTTTTGTCTATGTATTCACACATGTATTCTGTTTCCGGTTAATATAATTCTAGCATGAATAATAAACATTTATCATGAAATAAGGAAATAAATAAGAACTTTATTATTGCCTCTAGGGCATATTTTCTTCAGTCTCCCACTTGCACTAGAGTCAATAATCTAGATCACATCGCCATGTGATTTAACATCAATAGTTCACATCATCATGTGATTAACACCCATAGTTCACATCATCATGTGATTAACACCGATAGTTCACATCATCATGTGACCAACACTCAAAGGGTTTACTAGAGTCAGTAATATAGTTCACATCTCTATGTGATTAACACCCAAAGAGTACTAAGGTGTAATCATGTTTTTATTGTGAGAGAAGCTTAGTCAACGGGTCTGCCAAAATTCAGATCCGTATGTATTTTGCAAATTTCTATGTCTACAATGCTCTGCACGGAGCTACTTTAGCTAATTGCTCCCACTTTCAATATGTATCTAGATTGAGACTTAGAGTCATCTAGATTAGTGTCAAAACTTGCATCGACGTAACCTTTTACGACGAACCTTTTTGTCACGTCCATAATCGAGAAACTTATCCTTATTTCACTAAGGATAATTTTGACCGTTGTCCAGCGATCTACTTCCTAGATCACTATTGTACTCCCTTGCTTAACACAGTGTAGGGTATACAATAGATCTGGTACACAGCATGGCATACTTTATAGAATCTATGGCTGAGGCATAGGGAATGACTTTCATTCTCTTTCTATCTTCTGCCGTGGTCGGGCTTTGAGTCTTAGTCAATTTCACACCTTGTAACAAAGGCAAGAACTCTTTCTTTGACTGTTCCATTTTGAACTACTTCAAAATTTGTCAAGGTATGTACTCATTGAAAAAACTTATCAAGCGTTTTTATCTATCTCTATAGATCTTGATGCTCAATATGTAAGCAGCTTCTCCGAGGTCTTTCTTTGAAAAAACTCCTTTCAAACACTCCTTTATGCTTTGCAGAATAATTCTACATTATTTGCGATCAACAATATGTCATTCACATATACTTATCAGAAATGCTGTAGTGCTCCCACTCACTTTCTTGTAAATACAGGCTTCACCACAATTCTGTATAAAACTATATGCTTTGATCAACTCATCAAAGCGTATATTCCAACTCCGAGATGCTTGCACCAGTCCATAGATGGATCGCTGGAGCTTGCACATTTTGTTAACACATTTAGGATTGACAAAACCTTCTGGTTGCATCATATACAACTCTTCTTTAAGAAATCCATTAAGGATTGCCAGATTTCATAAAATGCGGCAATTGCTAACATGATTCGGACAGACTTTAAGCATCGATACGAGTGAGAAAATCTTATCGTAGTCAACACCGTGAACTTTGTCAAAAACCCTTTTTGACAAGTCTAGCTTTGTAGATAGTAACACTACTATCAGTGTCCGTCTTCCTCTTGAAGATCCATTTAATCTCAATGGCTTGCCGAACATCGGGCAAGTCAACCAAAGTCCATACTTTGTTCTCATACATGGATCCCATCTTAGATTTCATGGCCTCAAGCCATTTTGCGGAATCTGGGCTCATCATCGCTTCCTCATAGTTCGTAGGTTCATCATGGTCAAGTAGCATGACCTTCAGAACAGGATTATCGTACCACTCTAGTGCGGATCTCACTCTGGTTTACCTATGAGATTCGGTAGTAACTTGATCTGAAGTTACATGATCATCATCATTAGCTTCCTCACTAATTGGTGTAGTAGTCACATGAATAGATTTCTGTGATGAACTACTTTCCAATAAGGGAGAAGGTACAATTACCTTATCAAGTTCTACTTTCCTCCCACTCACTTCTTTCGAGAGAAACTCCTTTTCTAGAAAGGATCCATTCTTAGCAACGAATGTCTTGCCTTCGGATCTGTTATAGAAGGTGTACCCAACTGTCTTCTTTGGGTATCCTATGAAGACACATTTCTCTGATTTGGGTTTGAGCTTATCAGGATGAAACTTTTTCTTATAAGCATTGCAACCCCAAACTTTAAGAAACGACAACTTTGGTTTCTTGCCAAACCATAGTTCATACGGTGTCATCTCAACGGATTTAGATGGTGCCCTTTTTAACGTGAATGCAGTTGTCTCTAATGCATAACCCCAAAACTATAGTGTTAAATCGGTAAGAAACATCATAGATCGCACCATATCAAGTAAAGTACGATTACGACGTTCGGACACACCATTACGCTGTGGTGTTCCGGGTGGTGTGAGTTGCGAAACTATTCCGCATTGTTTCAAATGTAGACCAAACTCGTAACTCAAATATTCTCCTCCACGATCAGATCGTAGAAACTTTATTTTCTTGTTACGATGATTTTCAGCTTCACTCTGAAATTCTTTGAACTTTTCAAATGTTTCAGACTTGTGCTTCATTAAGTAGATATACCCATATCTGCTCAAATCATCTGTGAAGGTGAGAAAATAACGATATCCGCCACGAGCCTCAACATTCATCGGACCACATACATCTGTATGTATGATTTCCAACAAATCTGTTGCTCTCTCCATAGTACCGGAGAACGGCGTTTTAGTCATCTTGCCCATGAGGCACGGTTCGCAAGTACCAAGTGATTCATAATCAAGTGGTTCCAAAAGTCCATCAGTATGGAGTTTCTTCATGCGCTTTACACCAATATGACCTAAACGACAGTGCCCCAAATAAGTTGCACTATCATTATTAACTTTGCATCCTTTGGTTTCAATATTATGAATATGTGTATCACTATGATCGAGATCCAACAAACCATTTTCATTGGGTGTGTAACCATATAAGGTTTTATTCATGTAAACAGAACAACAATTTATTCTCTTACTTAAATGAATAACCGTATTGCAATAAACCTGATCAAATCATATTCATGCTCAACACCAAATAACACTTATTTAGGTTCCACACTAATCCCGAAAGTATAGGGAGTGTGCGATGATGATCATATCAATCTTGGAACCACTTACAACTCTCATCGTCACTTCACCCTTAACTAGTATCTGTTCATTCTGCAACTCCCGTTTCGAGTTACTAATCTTAGCAACTGAACTAGTACCAAATACTGAGAGGTTTCTATGAACACTAGTAAAGTACACATCAATAACATGTATATCAAATATACCTTTGTTTACTTTGCCATCCTTTCTTATCCACCAAATACTTGGGGTAGTTCCGCTTCCAGTGACCAATCCCTTTGCAGTAGAAGCACTTAGTCTCAGGCTTAGGACCAGACTTGGGTTTCTTCACTTGAGCAGCAACTTGCTTGCCGTTCTTCTTGAAGTTCCCCTTCTTCCTTTTGCCCTTTTCTTGAAACTAGTGGTCTTGTCTACCATCAACACTTAATGTTTTTCTTGATTTCTACCTTCATCGATTTTAGCATCACGAAGAGCTTGGGAGTCGTTTTCGTCATCCCTTGCATACAATAGTTCATCACGAAGTTCTACTAACTTGGTGATGGTGACTAGAGAATTCTGTCAATCACTACCTTATCTGGAAGATTAACTCCCACTTGATTCAAGCGATTGTAGTACCCAGACAATCTGAGCACATGCTCACTAGTTGAGCGATTCTCCTCCATCTTTTAGCTATAGAACTTGTTGGAGACTTCATATCTCTCAACTCGGGTATTTGCTTGAAATATTAACTTCAACTCCTGGAACATCTCATATGGTCCATGACGTTCAAAACGTCTTTGAAGTCCCGATTCTAAGCCGTTAAGCATGGTGCACTAAAGTATCAAGTAGTCATCATATTGAGCTAGCCAAATGTTCATAATGTCTGCATCTGCTCCTGCAATAGGTCTGTCACCTAGCGGTGCATCAAGGACATAATTCTTCTGTGCAGCAATGAGGATAAACCTCAGATCACGGATCCAATCCGCATAATTGCTACTAACATCTTTCAACACAATTTTCTCTAGGAACATATCAAAATAAACACAGGGAAGCAACAACACGAGCTATTGATCTACAACATAATTTGCAAAATACTACCAGGACTAAGTTCATGATAAATTTAAGTTCAATTAATCATATTACTTAAGAACTCCCACTTAGATAGACATCCCTCTAATCCTCTAAGTGATCACGTGATCCAAATCAACTAAACCATAACCGATCATCACGTGAAATGGAGTAGTTTTCAATGGTGAACTCATATCTACTATATGATTCACGCTCGAACTTTCGGTCTCCGTGTTCCGGGCCATATCTGCATATGCTAGGCTCGTCAAGTTTAACCTGAGTATTCTGCGTGTGCAAAACTGGCTTGCACCCGTTGTAGATGGACGTAGAGCTTATCACACCCGATCATCACGTGGTGTCTGGGCATGACGAACTTTGGCAACGGTGCATACTCAGGGAGAACACTTCTTGATAATTAGTGAGAGATCATCTGAAAATGCTACCGTCAATCAAAGCAAGATAAGATGCATAAAAGATAAACATCACATGCAATCAATATAAGTGATATGATATGGCCATCATCATCTTGTGCTTGTGATCTCCATCTCCGAAGCACCTTCATGATTGCCATCATCACCGGCGCGACACCTTGATCTCCATCGTAGCATCGTTGTCGTCTCGCCAATCTTATGCTTCTACGACTATCACTACCGCTTAGTGATAAAATAAAGCATTACAGGGCGATTGCATTGCATACAATAAAGCGACAACCATATGGCTCCTGCCAGTTGCCGATAACTCGGTTACAAAACATGGTCATCTCATACAATAAAATTTAGCATCATGTCTTGACCATATCACATCACACATGCCCTGCAAAAACAAGTTAGACGTCCTCTACTTTGTTGTTGCAAGTTTTACGTGGCTGCTACGGGCTTAAGCAAGAACCAATCTTACCTACGCATCAAAACCACAACGATAGTTTGTCAAGTTGGTGTTGTTTTAACCTTCGCAAGGACCGGGCGTAGCCACACTCGGTTCAACTAAAGTTGGAGAAACTAACACCCGCCAACCACCTGTGTGCAAAGCACGTCGGTAGAACCAGTCTCGCGTAAGCGTACGCGTAATGTCAGTCCGAGCCGCTTCATCCAACAATACCGCCGAACCAAAGTATGACATGCTGGTAAGCAGTATGACTTATATCGCCCACAACTCACTTGTGTTCTACTCGTGCATATAACATCAAACCATAAAAACCTAGGCTCTGATACCACTGTTGGGGAACGTAGTAATTTCAAAAAAATTCCTACGCACACGCAAGATCATGGTGATGCATAGCAACGAGAGGGGAGAGTGTTGTCTACGTACCCTCGTAGACCGAAGCGGAAGCGTTGATGCAACATAGAGGAAGTAGTCGTACGTCTTCCCGGTCCAACCGATTCAAGTACTGTTACTCCGGCACCTCCGAGTTCTTGGCACACGTTCAGCTCGATGACGCTCCCCGGGCTCCGATCCAGCAAAGCTTCGGGGAGGAGTTCCGTCAGCACGACAGCGTGGTGACGATCTTAATGTTCAACCGTCGCAGGGCTTCGCCTAAGCACTGCTACGATATGACCGAGGTGTAATATCGTGGAGGGGGGCACCGCACACGGCTAAGGAACGATCACAAAGATCAACTTCTGTGTTATAGGGTGCCCCCTGCCCCTGTATATAAAGGAGCAAGGGGGGAGGCCGGCCGGCCCTATGGGGCGCGCCAAAGGGAGGGGGGAGTCCTCCTCCTAGTGGGAGTAGGTATCCCCTTTCCTAGTCCAACTAGGAAGAGAGAGGGGGAAGGAAAGAGAGGGAGAGGGAAAGTGGGGCCGCGCCCCCCCTCCCTTGTCCAATTCGGACTCCCCATGGGGGGGGCGCCACCTCCTGGGCTGTTGCCCTCTCTCTCCCCTCAGGCCCACTAAGGCCCAATACTTCCCCGGGGGTTCCGGTAACCCCTCCGGCACTCCGGTTTTCTCCGAAATCACCCGAAACACTTCCGGTGTCCGAATATAGTCGTCCAATATATCGATCTTTATGTCTCGACCATTTCAAGACTCCTCGTCATGTCCGTGATCACATCCGGGACTCCGAACAACCTTTGGTACATCAAAATACATAAACTCATAATGAAACTGTCATCGTAACGTTAAGCGTGCGGACCGTACGATTCGAGAACAATGTAGACATGACCGAGACACGTCTCTGGTCAATAACCAATAGCGGGACCTGGATGCCCATATTGGCTCCTACATATTCTACGAAGATCTTTATCGGTCAGACCGCATAACAACATACGTTGTTCCCTTTGTCATCGGTATGTTACTTGCCTGAGATTCGATCATCAGTATCTCAATACCTAGTTCAATCTCATTACCGGCAAGTCTCTTTACTCGTTCTGTAATACATCATCTCGCAACTAACTCATTAGTTGCAATGCTTGCAAGGCTTAAGTGATGTGCATTACCGAGAGGGCCCAGAGATACCTCTCCGACAATCGGAGTGACAAATCCTAATCTCGAAATAGACCAACCCAACATGTACCTTTGGATACACCTGTAGAGCTCCTTTATAATCACCCAGTTACGTTGTGACGTTTGGTAGCATACAAAGTGTTCCTCCGGCAAACGGGAGTTGCATAATCTCATAGTCATAGGAACATGTATAAGTCATGAAGAAAGCAATAGCAACATACTAAACGATCGTGTGCTAAGCTAACGGAATGGGTCATGTCAATCACATCATTCTCCTAATGATATGATCCCGTTAATCAAATGGCAACTCATGTCTATGGCTAGGAAACATAACCATCTTTGATCAACGAGCTAGTCAAGTAGAGGCATACTAGTGACACTCTTTTTGTCTATGTATTCACACATGTATTATGTTTCCAGTTAATACAATTCTAGCATGAATAATAAACATTTATCATGAAATAAGGAAATAAATAATAACTTTATTATTGCCTCTAGGGCATATTTCCTTCACTCCATACCAAAACAAGATGACAGTGTCCACACTATCTCTCTCCTCACCGGTGGTCACAAATCCGGCTGAATCCCGTCCGCTGTGGGAGGTGAGGAGGTGCAGCGTTGACGTTGTCGCCGTCGACGATGGATTAAGCTGATGCGCACCGTCCTCTCAGAGCCGGAGCTAGCGCGGATGAAGGTCCTCCCGCCCTTGTTCGCTGCCGTCGTGTGGGCAGATCCCGCCCGCCCGCCTAAGCGACATCTCGCCCACCTGAGGTATAACTTCTTGTACTGGTCCAGCTCCCCAGGTCTCTGCATGCGGGTTTTCTTCTATGCGACTACTCCCCAGCTCCCCATGTATAGTAGCTAGGGATTGTCGGTTGGTCCAACATCACCTACTATTATAGAGGAAACTAACAGGGTGTCCTGCGCATTTGCCCGGCTAGATTAGTTATATTTGATAATATAATTTTAATATGTTTATAAATTTATAAAATTATTTTATGATATTAAATATATATTTTAATTTGTACGGAACCTTGTACCATGCTAAAACACGCAAAAAAGGATATTTTGATAGTGTTTTCTCCATGAATAATTTCCCCCAAGTGAAGTGCTATTCAACTTAATTCAGGTGCACATCTGGACTTTAGAAAATAAAGATTTGTTTGACTGCTAAGAATATTGGTGTGTCATAAAAGAAAATTGAAGGTCGGTAGATCTACATGCAAGTTTGCCAGTTCCTTAGAAATCTTTAGCTTCAACTCTTTCATTTCTTTCTTTTCCCTCTTAGTCCTCACAGGAAATTTTATACTGAGGGATAAATAGAATTCTCTTCCCAGATCTTTTTCTTCTTGAGCCATAATTTTTTGTAATGTCATGCCTTTAGATGTTTTCCAGCATGATTAATTGTTTTAATTGCTATCGCCGCTTTTCCATCAAATAACTCCCCCCTTCACCTTTGGCATAACTTTTTCCTCACTTTCTTGTCATAATAATTTATAGTTGTTATTTCTATTTTTAGTGTATATACTTTTTGATTTTCTGAAAATAAATATAATATTTAATTTTTTTGCTCTAGAGGCGTACCTAAGTACGTTGGTCCAGTGAATCCTTTGAGAAAAAAAATAAATGGTGCGTGTCTTATAGATTGGTTTAACTCTCGAGCCATTGGATGGGTTGGCATGCGTGGGTAGTAGAGTTGGCTTCTTACCTCTATTTAAGTTCTTATGTATGTTTACCCGCTAAAAAAAATTCTTGTACGTCAGTTTGATCATACCAAAATAAACCTACATAGTACACATACTTGCCTCCGTTCATGTTTGCATGAAATGTGTGTTAGTCCTTGTAAACCTGGATGAAGGGGGTACGTACATGTGTAATTTTATTATTAATTTTTTTAATTCCAAGGCAAAATTTCAAACAAATATTTGGATCTATAGTATAGTATGTCTATTGTAAATTCACATATTTACTACTTTGTAGCTTATAATAATTTTTTTGCATATGTGTAATGGAATGAACATCTGTAGATACTATTATCAGGTTTTTTTTTGTGCAAAAGTTAAGATTTGTTTGAACTCCAAGATTAAAAGATAAGCAACTCAGCTCCATAAAACTCATAAAACGTTGTGATCGCCGGGCTCTGGATGACTACAGCAGCGAGCAGCATATCGTTTGCTCGTGTACGCATGCATGTGTTTCCTGTCGACTTTAATTAGCATGCATGCATAGCCTTTTTTAATTCCTAATTTAAATATGCGTAGCTGTTTGAGTTTGTAACCGAGTCCTGCTGATGTCTTTGGTGCGTCCGTTGTACGACGCCGGATGGTGCACGTGTTGAGGACAATCCTATGGGTTTTTTTTCCGGATGAGTATGGGCTTCTTTTTTTGATTTGGAAATCGTGTGGGCTTTAAACATGATTTTGAAGGTAGATTTTTTGGCTGCATGTATTTCTTTTAATACACGGCTGCATCTAATTAGTACACGGCTCGTGCGTGTGTCTAGCATGATGTATCAAGTCGTGGCTGATGCAAACTCTTTTTGACACCTGTTAAATCTGTACCGTTAAAATATCTATGTTTTACACTTTTAAATCTCCACCGTTCCTTTTTTACCGTTTTATAATAATATAATAGATAGATGCCACTCTAAAAGTTGTCCTGATTTATGCCTCGGTGGAGGTATACATGTTGTTTCGACAAAAAGTACATGGTGGTTGTGCGATCATTGTCCATATGCTCCTATTGCTGTTGCTAATCTAATACTATCACTGGTTAAATGAAGAAATGCTTTTTTTTCTCGGGTATCCTGGTTTACTTCCCATCAAGATAATCATGATGCTTCTGTTTGTTGGTGTACTTTTCATAATTCTTATTGACAATTGAGATGTCGTTGTTAATCTTGTAAAACAAAGTAACAACACTATATCCCTTTTTTATATTTTTGGAAACAGCGATGCGTATCTCCATACCCTGGCATGTCTTCCTCAATTTTGGTGGAACTGCACAAAATTGGATGGACATTGTTGTTCCGCCTCACTGTCCTCTGCCACGTGGTTCTTCCTTCCTCGATCTTGACTACTGAGAAGAAACAGACCACGGTGAGGATTTGTCGAACTTCATAGGTGCCTCACCCAAACTTGATGCCAAATGGATGTTGCATCACCACGATGACCTATCGATGCTCATGGTTGCGCCTCATGGTTGCGTCGGCTGGTGAAGCTGATCGATTTTCAATGAAAAACAAGCTGTCTTCCATCAGTGCTCTTTGCTTGTTAGTTGTTACCCACAAAGATGATATCCTTTGTCAATTCACCTCGGTTGCGTTAGAGACGCAGTCGTCTTTCACGTTGGTGCAATTTTTTCACACAATTGGCTATGAACCAAATGTTTCCTCGAAGAAGGATCGACGTTGGTACTAAGAGCATAAGTTTTGTATTGATTTCTAAGCCTTCTCGCAACTTTGTCTCCAGCTCACCTGTAATTTTATTTGTCCAACTATTAACTTTGATTAAAAAATGGTGTGGACTAAAAACCCAGATGGATGTAGTAGCTCTCCATTTTTATTTACTTCGCATATTAGATTTGACTGAAGTCAAACTTTGTAAAGTTTGACGAAGTTTAGGCCGAACACAACAAACCATAATTATTAGAGAGGGCAAACTGTACATACTATCAAACCTTCCCGATAATTGAAATTAAAATTCTTTATTTCTACACACTCTCACACGTTTTCGATAATTTGGCGCATGTGTGGTTGTTCACTTAAGGGAGGGTAGTGTACCACACGTGAAGGACAGGAAGTGCGACCAGGACGCGTGGATAGTTAGTTCATCGGAAGTACTCCCTCCGTTCCTAAATATTTGTCTTTCAAGTGGTTTGCAATGGACTACCACATACGGATGTATATAGACATTTTTTACAGTGTAGATTCACTCATTTTGCTCCGTATGTAGTCATTTGTTGAAATCTCTAGAAAGACAAATATTTAGGAACAGAGGGAGTAGTAGTTTTCTTCACTGGTACGTTAAATAAAGAGTTTAGTTTCGTACTTACACAATTTAAAACGATTTTTATGGAGAGAATAAGAAAACCACTGCACTATATATTAGTCGTATACACGAGTACTATATGGATGCAGCTTCATTGACTTTAGTGCACCTACCTTTGGGTTTATGACAGGTGGGCCCAAAATATGGCTGGCCCACCTGTCATACAGCCAAAAGCAGGTGCAGTTAAGGCACCGGAGCTTAGTCCGTAGTACAAAATATATATAAGCTGGAGCATCAGCGCTTGTTCGCTAGGGTTTGCACTCTCCACACTCTCGCCGCACTACATATATATATACACGTTGGAGGCTCAGCGTTCCTTTGCTAGGGTTTGCTATATTCACTGTCTCTCACACTCTTCACCAGATCTAAACAAGACTGCGTTGTGGCCTTTGTCTCTCTCACCCCCCTCACAGACAGCTGGCGAAGGAGGCGTCCGGATTCCATCGCACCGGGAAGGGGAGGAGGTCCAGCGTTCACTCTATCGCCTTCGGCGAGGGAGGCAATCCACTGCTGGCTGCGCTTTTCTCTTTCACCCAGCGGCTGTGCGAGAGGGCCACCGACCCCTTCTTCCTTGCTGCCGTACATAGTGTGGGAAGATCCGACCTCCCGCTGCACGCCTTGCCACATCCCGACGACCCTAAGGTATAAGTTTCTTTGAAACCGTCATTGGTCTAGCTGCATGCTGATCTTTTTCGATTCTGTAGTCGAATCTAGGTCTTGGTTCAAAGAGGAAAGAAGGGTACGGTGGGGTGGAGCATGAATCTAGGATGTGGTTCAATGAGGAAAGGAGCGAGGGGAAGTAGTATAGACTAGCTATCCAGCCGCTTTGTTGGTCGAAAAGGGAAAAAGGGGGTAACCCAGTACACACATCTGTAAGGAACCGAACTCTTTGTTGAAAAGGGAAAGAAACTGGGGGGTCGGGTAGTTTGTGCAGGACTAGATTTGCTGCCCTCACATCGGAAAAAGTTTCAAAGAGAACAAATATGGGACCAACGCAGATATGTTGCTTGGCTACATACTCTGCATCACCCATTTATACGTGTGGACGCACATGGTGCTGGCATGTCCCATGTCCCATCCACATGATCGTGCAGTGTGTTTTGAGATGTTGTGCTACTTGTATTGGCACTTTTTTAAATAAATGTTGAATTGAAGCTATTTTATTGCTCTCTTTTCCCATTAAGTAGGGAACAAAAATGGTACCAACCCAGACATGATGCTTGTTGCTTTGTTACAACAAACTCTGCATCACCCCCTTTATAAGTAGATGGAAGCACATGGTGTTGTTGCGCCCACTGGCCCCTGGAACTGTTTATGCTTTTTCTTAATCTAATACTGATGGTAAAATTAAGCAATGCCACTCTCAGAATTAACTATTGAACTATTTTAAGAGAATTTCTCTGTTAATATGAATCAATGCAACCGTTTTAGAAATGCTACTGTCCTATACTTTGTTTTCCATCAAGATAAGGTAGATGCTTCTTTTTGTGGCCGCATGTTTCATCCTCCTTTATTGGCAGTAATTGTTTCCTTTTTTGCCTTTGTTAAATCAGGGATATCTATTCAACTTGTTGCTATAGCAAACTTAAATGTCACACTGGCGACTTTACTTGATTTCAGAGTAACTGCACAATACGAGATTGGATTTCCTATCCGTGTTGGTAGATTCGTGCATGATCTTGTGTGCGTCATGACAGGTTGGTACTTGCCTTCATCACATGATCGTGCAGTGTGTTTTGAGATGTTGTGCTACTTGTATTGGTATTGTTTTAAATAAATGTTGAATTAAAGCTATTGTATTGCTATCTTTTCCCATTAAGTAGTGAACAAAAATGGGACCAACCTAGACATTATGCTTGTTGCTTTGTTACAACAAACTCTGCATCACCCCCTTTATAAGTAGATGGAAGCACATGTTGTTGTTGCTCCCACTCTCCCTTGGAACTGTTTATGCTTTTTGTTAATCTAATGCCGCTGGTAAAATTAAGCAATGCCACTCTCAGAATTAACTATTGAATCTTATTTCAAAACTGCAACACTTGTTAGGGATTGGCGGGATTACCATTTTTGTGGCCGCATGTTTCACCCTCCTTTATTGGCCAGTAATTGATTCCTTTTTTGCCTCTATTAAAACAGGGATATCTATTCAACTTGTTGCTATTGCGACATTTTGCTTCGCTTAATTTTGGTGGAACTGCACAAAATGAGACCGGATTTCCTTATATGTGTTGAGATCTCTCTGAGGTCTTCCTCACGAGTTGTTTCAAATCTTGGTCTTGAAAGGTCAGTATCGACTTTCCTCAAAATTAACTAGCGAATCTTAGTTCAAAACTGCAACACTTGTTAGTGATCGGCGGGATTACCATTTCTGTTAGGGATCGGCCGGAGAACATGTTTAAGAAATGTATTGTTCAGATAATGGCTCTGTTATTATATATCAGTTACAGTGTTTTACAAATGGTACTATCCTTGTCGGGTGGTTGGTGCGACATATGCCAACGGGTGGCTTATCTGTGTGGGAGCCAGTAAGACGTCGCCGGTGCCTGGAAGCGGGATAAGGCGAAGACATGCACGCCGGCGAATCTTACCTAGCTTCGGGGCTCTCCGTGGAGATAACACCCCTACTGCTGCTCTACGGAGTCTCCGCATGATCACTCAACGAACAAGTAGCTACAAGTTGCTCCTCGAGCTGTTTGGCGAGAGGAAGAAGAAGGGCAAGGCTAGCTCTATTCTCCCCTCTACGTGGTGTCTAACTTAGATGAGATCAACCCTTTGCATGGGTGCCCCGGGGGTTTATATAGGCCTACCCCCCGAGGGTACAATGGTAATCCGGCTTGGGTGCGGGCCCAATCCGTCAGTGTCTACGCTGGCCGGCTTCGGCACCGGCTGCTGGGACCCGCCGGCTGGGGGGCCCCGCCGGCCGCAGGCTTCTTGGTCGACAGGCAGGCCCTACTGCCTAGGGCCCTGTCGGTGGCGGGTTACTGTTTCCTCAATCCTGATGATGAGGGCTTTATCGAGGTAAGCGTGGCTACAGTGCCGCCGCCCGGCGGGCGATCACTGTAGCCTCGCGTCGTCTTGTCTCCTTAATGGGGCACCTCCTTCGAGGGAGGGGGCAAGCCGGCTTGGGGTAGCCAGCCACGTCCTCGGCCGACCTGGGGAGGCCGGGCCGCCTTTGGGCGTCTCTCTGCCCGAAGGGGCCCACCGCCCGTGGGCCGCACTGACAACCTGTCGTGGGCAGCGCCATAGTCATCATGACAACAGTGCCGCGCCGAATGTGTCAGGGCTACTCCGTATGGTGCGCTGCGCCAGGCGTGCTCCGGGTTTCGGGGGTGGCAGGCTTCACTGTAGCCACGCCCCGTCCCATCGCCGTTATGTGGGTGCGATCTTTGAGGGCACGATCTTGACTGCGTCGTGGGAGTCGGCTTCGTGGAGTCGGCCTTCTCGTGGCCGGCTTCCTGGAGCCGGCCCTCCTGCGGCTCTCTTCGTGGCGGTCGAGGCCGGGCCGCCTTCCGGTAGTCGGCCTAAGAGGTAGCCGGCAGGGAGAAGGCGGCCCCGTGTCTTGGATCTTTGGAGGCCGGATTCAGCTTGTGATTTTTTCTGAAGCGACAGGGGGAGCCGGCTAGGCTACCCGTGGTCATTTACCCCGACAGTAGTCCCCGAAGTTGGTCGCGCTTCGAGGCTGGCAAGGGGGACGAGAAGCTCGGTCAGCTTCCTATCTTGAGGAGCCGGCAGCTGGGAGCCGGCCATCACTCGCGCCGCCTTGGGGGGACGCAGTGGACTCGTCATCGGGAACGTGGGCCAACTTGCGCGCTGACCGCGCGTCTCCCTGCAGGTCACGTGGCAAAAAAGGCCTGCCACTGTGCGTGCGCGACGGGACGTCGCCGCAGGCCTGGGCCCGCCACTCCTGGCCTCGGCCCAGGCGCGGATCTTCTGTGGCCCAAGGTGGGCTATTGGTCTTCCCGCCGCGGTTTCGCCACGCCGATACGGCGCAGTTATGGCGGGACGTGGGGGAGCGGGCGCAGTTAATCCCACGTCCCCTGCTCCACGCCTCCTCGGCTTCGCCGCGCGGGGCTATAAGTAGGGGGAGGAGAGGGAGCAGCAAGGGCTCGCACGCTCTCCCTCGCTCCACCCTTCTCTTCTCCCATCTCCATCTTCTCCGCCGTCGCAGTGCCTCACCGCAGCGCCACTTCACCGTCACCGCACCTTGCTCCTCGTCGCGCCGTCCCAATGGCGTTGTCAAGCTCGTGGAACGGCTCCAACGTTCTTGATGAGCACATCGAGTTCCTCCATCGGACGCGGCGTCTGCCCGGCGAGAACCACGTGCGGGTCCGGCGTGCGCTGGAGAAGGAGATCTCGCCGGTGCCGGAGGAGGGCGAACGGGTTGTCTTCCGTTCGCACTTCTTGCACGGCTTCAGCCTCCCGGCAAGCGGATTTCTTTGCTTCTTCCTCGATTTCTACCATCTCCAGCCGCATCACCTCACCCCCAACGCGGTGATGCTGCTGTCGGCCTTCGTCACCCTCTGCGAGGGCTTCCTTGGCGTCCTCCCCACCCTGGAGCTGTGGGGGGAGTTCTTTCAATGCAAGCTCGGCACCATCGTCGCGGGCGTGCCCGCGCCGTGCAGAGCCTACGTCGCCATGAGGCGGACGGGCGAGAACAATCCATTCCCGTCCATCCCGCTGATCCAGTCGGTGAAGCTTTGGCAAAAGTCTTATTTCTATGTGAAGAACGTCGCCCCTCAAGGCGACTGGGTCAACCTGCCGGCTTACGTTGCTGGCCCGCCGGCTTCGAGACCGGCCTCATGGAGCTTCCGGGTCAAGACACTGTCTCAGGCCGGGAACGCTGTCGTCGCCCGACTCCGGGTGATGGCGCAGTCGGAGGGCCTAGTCGGAGCCGACCTCGTGGCCGCCTTCGTGGAGCGCCGGGTACTCCCGCTCCAAGGCCGGTCGCACATGATCTGCCAAATGAGCGGCCGCTTCGACCCGTGCCGGCTGAGCACTAGGGAGATGCCTCATGCCGAGGTGTCTTATATGGTGAACTACATCGCCAACTGCAAGCTCCTCGAGGACTGGCGGTACGGCAAGAGGCCGTATTCTCGCGCCAACCCTCCGCCTGTTGTGAGTCTTTCTTCCTTCCTTTTCTTCTGTAGTCGGTCTCATGGTGGCTGGCTTTTGATTAGCCAGCCTGTCTTCTGCAGAATCCCCTTCTTCCGCCGGCGGCCGGGGCCGCGGGGGCGGAGCTCCCGTTCCTCCCCGACCGTACGGTGGATGACGTCGACGATCCGGATCTGGGAGCGGCCGTCATGGAAGATGCCGCCATAGGGGAAGGCAGCGAGGCGGGCGGCGCAGGGCTCGGAGCCGGCCTTGAAGACTGTCCGGACGACGATGAAGTCGAAGTCGTCGTGCACCGCCAGCCGGCGTTAGATCCCCAAGGCGCGGGTCCTTCCGCCGCGCCGGCCGCTCGTGGCGCCGCACCGAAGCGCCGGGCCATGTCGACTTACTTCGGCAGCCGGCCAAAGAAACCCACGGGCACCGCCGCGGCGACCAAGCGGGATGAGGCGGTCGCGAAGGCGGCCCGCTTCCAGAAGGTCGTGAAGCGGCCGCAGGCGGTCTCGGCGTAAGTGTTTAAGCTCCTCACATTCTTGTTGTGCTCTTCAATTGAAGTGCTTCATAAATTCTTTCTTGCTTGCTTGGCCAGGGCGCTGCTTTCCCTCGAGCGGGGTCCCGCCAGCTCCGTGATCGGATCAGCCGGAGGATCTTCAAGCTCCCGCCTCGTGGATCCCCGCGCCGACCTCATGGAGGCCACGGAGCGGAACGCGCAGGAAGCGCAGGAGGAGCGGGAGGCGTCGGAGCGAAGGACCGCCCAGGCGGTGAAGGAGCAGGCCGATGCGGCGGCCAAGGCCGAGGCGGAGGCGGCGGCCGCGGAGAAGGAGACGGAGGCCTCGTGCAACCGGCCTCCCCAGCTCGTCGTTCCCCTCCACAGCGCGGCTCCCGACGCCCCCGTGCCTCCGCAAGAGGGAGCCAACCGCGGCTGGCCGGAGGCGGATCGGAGGGAGGAGGATGTGATCGTCTTGGAGGAGGCGCCGTGGACGATGCCGACTGGGGCGGGCCAGGGCGGCCAGCCGGCTAGGACGCCGGAGCAGCCGGCTGGGAGCGAGCCGGCAGCGAGAGCCGGCTTGGAGGTGCAGCCGGCACCACGCTGGCGCACGGAGGGAACTTCCTCCGTGCCGGAGCCGGACAGATCCGCGAGCGCCAGCCGGACGGCGGAGGCCTTGGAGGCGGCCAGCTCTGGCACGCCCGAGTGGGCGCCGAGCGGGGAGACGGGCGAGCTGAGCTCGTCGGCCCAAGAGGTCCGGAGCCGGCTTCAGTCTCATGCTACCGCACTGCAGCGATACACACGCGACTTCCTCGCGACGCGGGCCGTCGTTCGGGTGAGTCTTCTGTCCTTGGTCGCTTTGCTTCTTTGTTTTCTTTGATTTCTTCCGTGGGGGCGCGTCAGCGCACCCACTGGGTGTAGTCCCCGAGTTCCGAGTCGGCTGCTAAGCAGGCGGCTTGGAACTTACTAGGTCCTGATAGTCATCTTATTCCTGCATCCTGTCTGATCTTCCAGGAGTACCACAACCGGAGCGCTGCTGCCTTCGACTCCCAGGCTCAGGAGTTGCGCCAGAAGAGCGAGGATTTGACCAGCAGCCGGCGTGCGTGTTCTGTTTTGTTCATCTCCTGTGGGGGCGTGTCAGCGCACCCACTGGGTGTAGTCCCCGAGATCCGGGCCGACTGCTGAGCAGCCGGGTCGGATCTTCCCCGATGACTTCTTCCTTATTGTTTCTTCTTTTGTCTTCATGCTTGCAGGGGCCAATGCCGACTTGAGGGAGCAGCTCGGCGGGGCCCAGACCGCCCTTCGTGCCAAGGAGGCGGAGTTCAACGCCCTGGTCCTGGAGCGCGACTGCCTGGCCAAGAAGTTGGCCGACCAGGAGGAGAGCCACAAGGCGGCCCTGAAGAAGGCGCAGGACGGTGAGGCCGCCCTCAAAGCTGAGTTTGAGACCGAGGCAGCAGGCTGGGCCGAGGCGAAGCAGGCGCTAAGCAAGGGCTACGGCCGGATCGAGGATCTGATCGATGGTAGGCCGCCTTCCTCACTCCTCGCTCGCCTCTTGCCCTTTGGTTCATCTTCTGATTTGTGCTGCTTCTTTGTTTTTGGCGCAGACTACTTCCCCGGCCATTCCGTCATGGCCACCCAGATCATCGAGGCCCACCGCGAAGCACGCCGACAGGCGGGAGTTGAGATCGCGCCGGAGGCGGACCGGACGCTTGAGGAGCAGCTATTGGCGATCCAAGCCCGTCTGCAGCCGGCACACCGCATGCTCCGCCTCCAGCGCGCCGGGGCGCAGGTACTGGTCGCCCTCTGGCCAGGCTAAGCGATTCCCCGCACCCCGAGCCGGACTGCCGACTGGCTGGAGGTGGCAGTCGGCCGATTCGAGGCCTGGAAGGCCTCCGCTGCTCGATCTGGCACCAGGCGGGCGCTGGAATTCGTCCGGGCCTGGTATCCTGGGCTGAACTTGGAGCAGCTGAGGACTTGGCGGGAGGAGGCCGACGAAGAGCTGGTGGAGGTGCGGCCGGCTATCATCCAGCGTGCTTCGGCTCTTGCCGAGTTTACCGACACCAGCGTCTTCGTTCCCGAGGTGGACGAGAATGGCGTCGCCCAGACGAAGGAGTGGTTCGGGCTGAACCCGGCAGATGGTGAGGACTCGGCGGAGGAGATCGCCTCCAGCGACGAAGGCGAAGACGAGGAAGGGGAGGAAGGCGAAGACGTCGAGCCGGCCGGTGGAGCAACCAGCCAGCCTCAGCACGATCTTGCCTCCAGCAACGAGGCGCACGCTGGTGCGCCCTCAGCGGGAGGCAGTGATCATGCCGAGGTTCATCAGCCGGCCACTCCTCCAGCCGGCGCATCCGCCTCAGCCGACCTGCCCGACACGCCAGTCGTTCCCTTGGCCTGACCTGCCGTCTTTACTTTTCCTTCTTTGTTACTCTTTGAACAATTTCTATTAAGCTTGCGCAGTTCCACCCACTGGGGGTGTATTCAAACTATGTTGAATGCTGGCCTTTTCAAGGCTTTATGTGTAAATATAATCATGCATGTGTTTGGCTTCCATTCCCGTGTGCTTTTTATCCTTAGGTTGTTTCCTTTGCCGCCTTCCCCTGATTGCCGCCTTCCCAGCCGGCAGTTGCTCTGCAGTCTATGGCTAAGGAAGGACTCGGCTATCTTGTTGGGGAAGGCAAGTACTCGAGCTTTATTAGATTGTAGCGAAGTGAATGGAAGCCGGCCGGCCGGCTACTCTTGTGATCGGTCGGCGGTAGGTAAAAAGCCGGCTTTCGTTATATTAGTCCGTTGGTCCCTAGCCGTTTTTCGTGTGGGCGTCCTTTCCTGCCTTTGGCTCTTGCCAACCGGGCAGTCGGTTCTTCGTACTGCGGCTTTTGGCAAGAGAGGGCTTAGGTGCCGACACACTACTTGTCTGACCGCGGGTAGGACTTCTAATATAATCTCAAGGCGGCCAGTCCCCGGGCCGACTAGTCGAACCCGGTGCCGGACGAAAGAAGCGAATGTAATGACATAATCATAAGCATGATACTTTTCATTCATGGATAAAAGATGGCAGTCCCCGAGTTCTACTCCGGGGGGCCCATTGTCTCGTACTTAGTACAAAAGTTAGCGTGGTACATACTGCATTTCAACTGTAAAATCTTCGAAGGAGGTTGGCGTTCCATGGTCGTTCCGACTCTTTGCCGGAGTCGTCTCTTTCCGTGCCTTCGGCTTCTGTGCGTCGATCAGGTAGTAGGAGTCGTTTCCTAGCGCTCTGCTGATGACGAAGGGGCCTTCCCAGGGGGCTAAGAGCTTGTGCTGGCCGGCTGTTCGCTGGATCAGCCGGAGCACAAGGTCGCCATCTTGGAAGGATCTTGGCTTGACCTTCCGGCTGTGGTAGCGGCGTAGGCCCTACTGGTAGATGGCGGACCGGCTGAGGGCTAACAGCCGGCTTTCTTCCAGCAGGTCAACGCCGTCTTCTCGTGCTTCCTTGGCTTCCGCCTCCGTGTACATGGTCACCCAAGGCGAGTCGAGCTCGATGTCGGTTGGGATGACCACCTCGGCACCATACACGAGGAAGAAAGGAGTGAAGCCGGTTGACCTGTTTGGGGTAGTGCGTAGACTCCAGAGGACGGCCGGCAGCTCATCGAGCTAGCAGCCGGCCGAACGCTCCAGTGGCACAACCAGTCGTGGCTTGATGCCGGACAGGATGAGGCCGTTGGCTCGCTCGACCTGGCCGTTTGACTGCGGATGGGCAACGGATGCTAAGTCCAGTCGGATGCCCTGCGTCGCGCAGAAACGTGCCAATGCTCCCTTGGCGAAGTTCGTGCCGTTGTCGGTGATGATACTGTGCGGCACGCCGTACCATGTTGTTATATCTGCGATGAATGTCACGGCAGTCGGCCCATTCAACTTCTTGATCGGCTTTGCTTCGATCCACTTGGTGAACTTGTCCACGGCGACAAACAGATGTGTCATGCCGCCGCGCGCCGTCTTGAATGGGCCCACCATGTCCAAACCCCAAACGGCAAAGGGCCAGGTGAGGGGAATGGTCTTGAGTGCCGAAGCCGGCAGGTGTTGCTTGGAGCTGAAGACTTGGCACCCTTTGCAATGCTTGACTAATTCCTTGGCGTCATCCAAAGAAGTCGGCCAAAAGAATCCATGGCGGAAGGCTTTGGCGACGAGTGATCTTGAGGCCGCATGGTGGCCGCATTCACCTTGGTGGATGTCTCTGAGGATTGCTATGCCCTTCTCTTGCTCGACGCAACGCTGGAAGACTCCAGTGACGCTGCGCCTGACGAGCTCTCTGTTGATGATTGTGTACGCTCCAGCTCGGCGTTGGACTTGTCTTGCTTCTGTCTCATCAGCCGGCAGTTCTTGGCTTATCAGGAAGTTAAGGATGGGCTGGGCCCATGATGGAGCTGTGACTTCTTATATTGCCAACGCGGCTACTACGACCAGGGTGGGCGGGCTGGGTGTTGAAATGCTGGAGTCGGCCGCCGCTTGTTGTGTTGGTGCAGTCCCCGGGCCGACTACTGCAGTCCTCGAGCCGGGTTCAGAAGTCCCCGGGTCGGGTGCAACCACGGAAGTCCCCAAGCTGCCTACTGAAGTCCCCTAGCCGACTATGGAAGTCCCTGGGCCGCCTGCTTGGTTCTTCGAGCCAGATCCGGCTGCATCAGGGCTAGGCGCCATGAAAATGGACTCGGACTCTCGAGACGGCTTGATAGACGGCTTGAGGAGGTGTTGCAAAGAGACGCCGGTTGGTATTGCCTGCCGAGTGGAGCCTATTCGAGCCAGGGCATCTGCTGGCTCGTTGTCGGCTCGTGGTACATGGAGGAACTCGCATCCCTCAAAGTACCCACTGATTTGCTAGACGAGGAAGCGGTAGCAAGCCATGTTTGCGTCCTTGGCGTCCCAATCGCCGGATGACTGCTGAACTATCAAGTCCGAGTCGCCGTAACACAGGATCCGACGTATGCCGAGCTCTTTGGCAAGCCGGAGCCCGTGTACAAGCGCCTCGTACTCGGCCACGTTGTTGGAGGCGGCAAAGTGGATTTGCAACGTGTATCTGAGCTTGTCGCCTTTGGGAGAGGTAAGGATGATGCCGGCTCCCAAGCCGGTGCGCATCTTGGACCCATCGAAGTGCAGGCGCCAGTGAGTGGAGTCCGGAGCCGGCGGCAGGTACTGGGTCTCGGCCCAGTCGACGAGGAAGTCGGCCAATGCTTGGCACTTTGATGGCGGTGTGGGGCTGGTAGAAGATCGTGTAAGGGGCCAGCTCGATGGCCCATTTCGCCACCCGGCCGGATGCATCCCGGCTGCCTATGATCTTGGCAAGCGGGGCGGTGCATACGACCATGATGGGGTGTTCTTGGAAGTAGGGCTTCAGCTTTTTGGCGGCAAAGTACACGCCGTAACACATCTTCTGGTAGTGCGGGTAGTTCTGCTTCGAGGTAGACAGCACCTCGCTCAAATAGTACACCGGCCTCTGGACCGGCTGGGCTCGGCCCTCTTCTGGGTGTTGGACTACGATGACGGTGCTGACCACCCGGCTGGTCGCAGCAATGTAAAGGAGCATGGGCTCTTTCTCAGTCGGTGCCGCCAGGACAGGTGGCATGGTCAGCATCTTCTTCAGCTCGTGAAAAGCTTGGTTGGCTTGGTCGTTCCACTCGAAGTGAGTGGTCTTCTTCATGAGGCGGTAGAGGGGGAGAGCTTTCTCCCCGAGCCGGCTGATGAAGTGATTCAGGGAAGCCAAGCATCCAGTGAACTTCTGGACGTCTCGTAGCTTGGTGGGAATTGCCATTCTCTCAATGGCCTTGATCTTCACTGGGTTGCATTCGATGCCGTGTTCGGAGACCAGGAAGCCTAGAAGCTGGCCGGCTGGCACTCCGAACATGCACTTTTCGGGGTTGAGCTTGATCCGGAATCGGCGCAGATTCTCGAATGTTTCCTTGAGGTCTTCCAGCAAGGTGTTGCGCTTCTCCGTCTTCACCACAATGTCGTCCACGTAGACGTGGGCGTTTCTGCCAAGTTGCTTGAGGAGACACTTCTGCATGCAACGCTGAAAGGTGGCGTCGGCATTTCTCAAGCCAAACGTCATAGTCAGGTAGCAGAAGGCTCCGAAGGGCGTGATGAAGGCGGTCTTCAGGCGGTCGGCCGGGTCCAACTTTATCTGGTGGTATCCGAAATAAGCATCCAAGAAACTCAACAGCTCGCATCCGGCTGTGGAGTCTATCACTTGATCTATCCTTGGCAGGGCAAAACGATCTTTGGGGCAGGCTTTGTTGAGGCTTGTGTAGTCTATACACATGCGCCACTTGTTGTTCTTCTTCAGCATGAGGATCGGGTTGGCAAGCCACTCCGGAAAGAAGACCTCCATGATGAAGCCGGCAGCTAGAAGCCGGGCTATCTCTTCTCCCACAATCCTTCTCTTTTCCTCCGACAGTCGGCGGAGGGGTTGTTTGATGGGCTTTGCACCTTCTCGAACGTGTAGTTTGTGCTCGGCGAAATCCTTCAGAACACCCGACATGTCCTTGGGGGACCATGCAAAGATGTCCCGATTCTCACGGAGGAAATCGGCGAGCTCGCCTTCCTATTTGTTGTTCAGGTTTGCCCCAATGACGGCAAACCTCTCTGGGTGCTCGGGGTCAAGAGGTATCTTCTTTGTTTCCTTGGCCGGCTGGAAGGAACCTTGGGCATCATACTCCTTGGGAGCGGGGGGCAGGGCCGGCTGCTTGTCGGCCATGGCCACAACTCGGTCCAACATCTTCTTCTCTTCGGCGATCACGAGGGATTCGGCCAGCCGGTTGCTGGCTGCTGCGCACTCGGAGGATTTCTTGTAGTCCCCGGCTATGGTGATGATGCCCTTGGTGCTCGGCATCTTCATCTTGAGGTAAGCATAGTGGGGAACAGCCATGAACTTGGCCAAGGCGGGTCGGCCAAGCAGTGCATGGTAAGGGCTCTCAAGGTCCACCACCTCAAACCAGATAGCCTCCCTGCGGAAATGATCCTTGTCCCCAAAGAGGACATCAATCTTGATCTTGCCAATGGGGGCGCAGGACAGGCAGGGTACGATGCCGTGGAACACAGTCCTGGTAGGCATGAGCTGCTTTGTCTTGACGTTGAGCTTCTCCAGGGTGTCACGATACAGGATGTTGATGCTGCTCCCACCGTCTATCAGCACGCGGGAGAAACGGGCGGCGCGCCTGTCCGTTGCAAGGGTGGCATCCAAAACCAATGCATAAGAGCCAGGAGACGGCATCACCTCTGGGTGGTCGGCTCGGCTCCAGTTGATAGGCTTTTCTGACCAGTGCATGTGCTTGGAGGGATTGGCAGCGACCGCATTGACTTCCTGGTGCTCTCGGCGTCTGCTGTGCCGATCTTCAGGCTGGCTTGTAAAGACGACGTAGGCGGCGTGCTCGTCGGGGAACTCATCGTGCACCGCTCCAACTGCTGGCCGAGCGGCCGGCTGCTGCGGAGCCGGAGGCGGCGGACTAGCAGGTGGAGGCGGCGTGAGCCCTTCGCCTTTGGAGATTCGGGTCAGCCAGTGGCACTTCCGGGTTGTGTGGTTGGACGGCTTCGCGCCGCTGTGGAACTTGCAAGGGGCGTCGAGGGTTTGCTCGTAGGAGAAGGCCGGCTGCCAAGCCGGCCTGCCGCCTTTCTGCTTCTTGGGTGTGGGCCGCCCTTCGGGCTGCTCGCCCTCGACCGTGGCCACCTGCCGACTGGTGGAAGGCGGCATCGGGCCCTTGCGCTTGTGGTCGTTTTGGTACGGGCGTCGGCCGGAATCCCCAGCCGGCGTCTTGGGCGCCAGGTTCAGTACCTTCCCGGACGCGTCTACCCGGAGCTCAGTCTTCATTGAGGAGTCGGCGGTGGCGTACTTGTCCGCTATGACCAAGAGCTCGTCGAGGGTAGTCGGCTCGTCGCAGAGGAGCTTGTGCTTGAGGAGGGTGCCCTCTCGGCACCTGGCAGTGAAGTACTCTATGGCTTTCACCTCGTGCACTCCTTCGCAAGAGTTGCGGAGCTCGGCCCAACGCATGAGGTAGTCACGAGTGGACTCGGCGGGGCCTTGCACGCACAAGGAGAGCTGTCTGGGCTTGGGAGCCCGCTTGTAGGTGCTGGTGAAGTTGCGGACGAAAGCTTCCGTGAAGTCTAGCCAGCTGTTGACGCTGTAGGGCTTGAGGCTGTTGAGCCAGGTCTGCGTCGTGCCTTGTAGCATGAGGGGCACGTACTTCACGCCAACACACCTGTTGCCGTTCGCGATGCGCACCGCGGTGGAGTAGTCGATCAACCAATCTTCCGGCTTCACGGAGCCGTTGTACTTGGGCGTGTCTCTTGGGAGCGAGAACCCTTTGGCGAAGGGCTCGTCGCGGATGCGGTGGCCGAAAAAAGGTGGGCCGACATCATCTTCTTCTTCTAGCGCCAGGGATCGCGCTAGGCGGTCGATCCGATGGCGGGCGTCGTTCTCGCCGACTCCTTCGCGGCGACCTAGTTGGCCGTTGAGAGTCGGATGCGTGACAGGCCGCGGGGTGGGATATCTTTCCCCACGAGGCGGAGGCGGAGGCGGGTTGCCCCGCCACTCCACGGCTCGAGGGCGGCCTTCTTCGTCTCGCTTGATGGAGATCCGGGTTTGGCTTCGGCTGGCAGCCGACTCTTTCTCGTATCGCGCGCGGGTTGTACCCGCAGTCGGCGTCTGGGACGTCGCGACGTGCTCTCGGCGCGGGGGAGGGCTTTTCGCGCGGGCGTCGGCATCGTGCCGCTGCGCGGCTGCATCGATCAGTTGCTGGACGCGTCTGACCATCTGGGGGAGCTCTTCGGCGCCCAGTCCGTCCAGCTCATCTGCGGCCGCCTGGGCGGCGCGCAGGTTCTCGAGTGGGGTGGCGTAGACTGGGCGGTCGACTCCAAGCATGTCGGCGATGGCAGCGCCGCGCTGTCTGACGACGCCGGCTCGGCTGGGTCCGCCAGGAGGTGGCGTGCCGAAGGCGGCGCGGTCGACTTCACGCTGGTGGGCCTCGGTGAGGCGTCTCATGGAAGCTAACTTCTGGCCCTCCACGTGGAGGGCGAGGCGGCGTGCCTCCAGTGCCTCAGCATCGGCGTCAGCCGGGAGAGGGACGGACAAGTCATGGTCCGCCGCTTGTGGAGCGCCTCTCGCGAGAGGCGCCGCCATGGCTGATGACCATCACCTCGGCGGTGGCACCGTCACAGCCATCGGCTCGGGGAAGCGGGTCGTCGTAGATCACGACGTTGGTGGGGAAGGCGTCGAGCGAGGCCGTGTCGGGATCGACATGCATCGGATCGGTGGAGCCAACGGACTCCTGGTCCACAGCGGGCTCGCTGGAGACGCGGAGCTGGCTGAGGAGGCCGACGAGGTGGTCGGTGCCCGCGTCGGAGGCTGGCTCGTCGGAGATGAGGGCCTCGCCAAGGGGATCGGCGAGCTTGCCTGCCGCGCAGGCGGTGGTGACGCCTTGCAGCACGTCGTGGCAAGTGCCATCGGGCGTGTCGGGCTGGCTACGCCCGCTGGGGAGGAAGAGGGTTCCCGTCCAGAACAGGTCTCCGGACGACGGTGCACCTGGCCCCACGGTGGGTGCCAAATGTCGGGTGGTTGGTGCGACATATGCCAACGGGTGGCTTATCTGTGTGGGAGCCAGTAAGACGTCGCCGATGCCTGGAAGCGGGATAAGGCGAAGACATGCACGCCGGCGAATCTTACCCAGCTTCGGGGCTCTCCATGGAGATAACACCCCTACTGCTGCTCTGCGGGGCCTCCGCATGATCACTCAACGAACAAGTAGCTACAAGTTTCTCCTCGAGCTGTTTGGTGAGAGGAAGAAGAAGGGCAAGGCTAGCTCTATTCTCCCCTCTACGTGGTGTCTAACTTAGATGAGATCAACCCTTTGCATAGGTGCCCCGGGGGGTTTATATAGGCCTACCCCCCGGGGGTACAATGGTAATCCGGCTTGGGCGCGGGCCCAATCCGCCAGTGTCTATGCTGGCCGGCTTCGGCACCGGCTGCTCGGACCCGCCGGCTGGGGGGCCCCGCCGGCCGCAGGCTTCTTGGTCGACAGGCAGGCCCTACTACCTAGGGCCCTGTCGGTGGCGGGTTACTGTTTCCTCAATCCTGATGATGAGGGCTTTATTGAGGTAAGCGTGGCTACAGTGCCGCCGCCCGGCAGGCGATCACTGTAGCCTCGCGTCGTCTTGTCTCCTTAATGGGGCACCTCCTTCGAGGGAGGGGGCAAGCCGGCTTGGGGTAGCCGGCCACGTCCTCGGACGACCTGGGGAGGCCGGGCCGCCTTCGGGCGTCTCTCTGCCCGAAGGGGCCCACCGCCCGTGGGCCGCGCTGACAGCCTATCGTGGGCAGCGCCATAGTCATCATGACAACAGTGACGCGCCGAATGTGTCAGGGCTACTCCGTATGGTGCGCTGCGCCAGGCGTGCTCCGGGTTTCGGGGGTGGCAGGCTTCACTATAGCCACGCCCCGTCCCATCGCCGTTATGTGGGTGCGGTCTTTGAGGGCACGATCTTGACCGCGTCGTGGGAGCCGGCTTCGTGGAGTCGGTCTTCTCGTGGCCGGCTTCCTGGAGCCGGCCCTCCCGCGGCTCTCTTCGTGGCGGTCGAGGCCGGGCCGCCTTCCGGTAGTCGGCCTGAGAGGTAGCCGGCAGGGAGAAGGCGGCCCCGTGTCTTGGATCTTTGGTGGCCGGATTCGGCTTGTGATTTTTTCTGAAGCGACAGGGGGAGCCGGCTAGGCTACCCGTGGTCATTTACCCCGACAATCCTACTTTGTAGTTCTTTCTACATGTCTAACCAAGGTATTGTTAAGATAATGTCTCTGTTAAAATGAATCAGTCGCATTGCTTTAGGAATGATACTTTTCTGCTTTTTCATTCTTTATACATGTTGAAACAAGGCATTGTTAAGATAATGTCTCAGTTAATATGAATGAATCACACTAATTGAGAATTGCTACTCTCCTGCTTTGTTTCCCATTAAGATAAGGTAGATCAGTAGATGTTTTTCTTCTGGGAGTACAAGTCATCAACCGTTATTTCTCAGTAATTGTTTCCCTTATACCTTTTGTTGCTTACAGGGATATCAAAATTAAAGCTCGGTTTTATTCCGACTTTGATTTTAGTTGAACATCACAAAAGGAGCCAATGTGTCAAAGGCAAACTGCTGCATTAGTGGGTCCTGTTGGTCTTACCACTTTGCAGAAACAAGCAGTCACTGTTTGCGCTACATTACACAAGGAATGATCGAGAAGCTTTACAGAGTATTAGTAGACGCTGGTGACATGACTAGTCTGCAGAGAGCACATAGGAAACTCTACAACACGTGGAGTGCACTGGGCAAGAAGTGCCCAAACAAGTACAGGAAGCCAGGACAGGACTCCAAATCTGTCAATGTCATTTTAAGCAACAATAATGGGGCATCTGGGTATGGTAATCTGTTTACCATACTTTCAGTTTGTTAGTCCACCGATTGGTGGGTTGACACTGGGGCCAATATTCATGTGTGTGCTGCTGTGTCTTTGTTTTCTTGTAGCATATAAATACGATATCCACAGGGATGCTCAGCTTGATTTTAGTGGAACTGCACAAAATGTCCAGATGGTTTGTGTCCTCCATAATACTTCATCACACACAATACATCGAATGGTTCTCTAATCATTCGTCGTCACCTTGAGCCACCGGACTATATGTTTGAATGGTGCTGCCAGTGTTGGCCATTAAGAAGGGTAAGAAGAAAGACAAAAAGAGAGATGGCTGCTTTACTTGTGGTTCGGAGGAACACTGGGCAAACAAGTGCCCAAACAAGTACCAAGAAGCCAGGATAGGACTCCAAGTCTGTCAATGTCACTCTAAGCAACAATGATGGGGCATCTGGGTATGGTAATCTGTTTACCGTACTTTCAGTTTGTTAGTCCACCGATTGGTGGGTTGACACTGGGGCCAATATTCATGTGTGTGCTGATGTGCCTTTATTTTCTGGCAGCATATAAATATGAAATCCACAGGGATGCTCAGCTTGTTTTAGTGGAACTGCACAAAATGTTCAGATGGTTCGTGTCCTCCATAATAATACTTCATCATGCACAATACATCGAATGGTTCTCTAATCATTCATCGTCACCTTGAGCCACCGGACAAACTGATGACAAACACTGCCCGTTCCACAATCATATGCATTACATATTTTGAATGGGAAAATCTTGTCAAAGTTGACATTAGCTTAATATATTAGAATCGAAAAACCTTATCAATTTTTGCTCATTGATGTTAGCCAGAAGACATGCATTTGATATTTTTGTGTGGGACGCCCTTTGCTGTGAGCAACGTCGATCGTTTTTTCCTATTCCTGTCTTCAGTTCAGAAGTAAATATTTACTCTGCTGAGATGCATAGTCACATGAATGTTGACTTATGTAAGATATTTTAAGAGTTTATTCTGAATATTTTCTATGTAATGTCAGGCCTTGTGTTTGATTGCAAAGATGAGCTTGGAATGTTGTGGCATGCGGCATCATGAGCTGTTCACCGTGCCTCCTGAGAGTAATGCTTCGTATTGTTTTGCATGTCGATCTAATGCTAGTGATTTGCTTGTTAGGAAGATCATCCTCTTCTGTTGTTTTCGTGCTTAAGAAATTCATCGTCTTATGTTTCATTCATAGCCTATACGACAAGTCGGGTAGGTTAGACGTGAAACCATATGATCTTCTGACCAACTCATCATCTTAGTCCGTGATTCGATCGTCGTTTTCCAACCAAAACCGCTTGTAAAACTAACGCTTGTAAATAAAAGCAGATGGTCTCGGGCGAAGCGCTTGGTTGGTCGATTTCGACTAGTAAAATATACACCGGTCTCTCAAATTACATGCGTAACCCGCCGGTTTTACTTACAGACCTCGGTCCCTCGGTTTCATTACGCCTGTATTTTACGCGTTGTTTCCGATGACGAGTAAATTACACTTGTATCTTAATACATGTGTGAAATAAACAAGAGCTCCCAAGCACGGCTTTACCGTTTCATGCCGTCTCAGTCTCTCGAAGGTGCTCATAGGTGTCCGATGATCCTGGCTTCCTGAATGAGCAGCGGGCGCTGTATCAGACCATCCGTAGGGCCCACGAGGCCCTGTCCATCGTCCTTCGAGTTGTTGCGCTTGCCGAAAAATAGGGGGGCATGTGTTGACACCTGATTTTGGTAAGATACAGAGTGAAAGGGTTTTCAGCATGAGAAAGTTTCATATCGTCGAGTGGAACAACTTTGATGTTTAGGCTATCGCCATTCGACCTCATCTCAGTGGCCGAAGCTGTACTCCGAGTGACAAAATTTAATGTTCTGAGTGCTTTTCGGCCGATTACGCCCTCAATATGACTTCAGATGAAGGAGTGTTCTAAAGGAATTGTCTTCGTCCCGTCGAGACAATCGATTTTCATACATAAATCATCTCAATCCGAGTTCATATGCAAAAGTTATAGTCAATACGGTCTGGACAGGCCAGAGACCAAAATATTACGCTTGACACCAGACACATGTTGTTGAGTGTCTGATGCAATGCGTGAGAAATTCGGCCTTCAGGACGGCCTTGAATTGAAAAACCTTCAACACGGAAAAGTTTCGTCTTGTAGAGCCGATCGATTTTCATATATAATTCGTCTCCATCCGAGGTCGTATGAGGCCTGGAGAGACAAATCAAGATCAGACTATGTTTTCAGTCGGAAAATCCGAGTGAAAAGTTTACCATCCGAGTGAAAGTTTACGGTCGAGTGAAAATTACCGGTCGAGTGAAAGTTTGCTGACCGGATGAACTTATTATTATCCAAGTGGAAATATAGTCATCCGAATGGAAATATGGTCATCCGAGTGAAATTGTCCTCCAGGTGAAAATATTCCGAGTGAAAAGATTACCATCGGGACAAAAACTTGCCGATCGAATAAGATAATGTCTTCCGAGTGGAAATATAGTCATCCGAGTGGCAATATTGCCTTCCGAGTGAAAATATGGTCATCCGAGTGAAAATTGTATTCCGAGTGAAAGATTCTAAACATCCGAGTGAAAAAGTCCAGTCGGACGATCCAAGTGAATGACTCTAATCCGAGTGGATGAGCTCGAATCCGAGTGAAACTGAACATATGCCTAAAAGTTTATCAAGATGACCTCGGATGAAGAAGTGTTCAGTACAGAAGTTGTGCGTATCATCAATACGGTAAACTTTGATTTTGGAGTCATCATCATCAGAGATAGTATATAGTCTACAAATTCACTACGAGACTCGGATAATCCAGTCGACTACAAAGACCGAGTCCGACTGGAAGATAAAGATGACCTCGAAAAGTATTCAAGATGGCATTATGTGAAAATGTGATCAACATGAGAGTTGTTCGTATCGTCGAGGCGCACAAGTTTGCTATTTGGGTCGTCTTAATCGGAGATCATATGCAAGCCCGGCGGCCCGCGCAAGAAGAAAGACAGAGTTTGGGCCAGATTCAGACTGAATCTAAGTTGGAATAGAATTAGGACTCTAGGACGTGAATTGATGTAATTTTTCTTGTAAGGAAAGCCTAGATGAATCCTTTACTTGTACGGGAAGTCCAGCCGCCTCTTATATATGTTGGGGGAGACGGCCGATTGAACAACACACAATCGAACAAATCAATATACTACTTTTTCATCTACGTTTTATCTCTCCACCGTTTTTCTCTCTCGTTCTTCGTTGTTCTTCGTGTTTGAGAGCTGCGAATCCCGAGGCCCTAGGGGCGAGCGAATCGACCTAGGGCAGCCCATAGCCGCCGCACTCCCTGATGGGGTCCCTCCCGGGGGTGTGGGGTTTTCGGGTCTGCAAAAGCGCCCGTCGATTGTCTTGCGTATCGCGCTGTCGGTCGGGCCTCCTTCGACGTGAGCTGCGATGCATCACCCCCGGTGTCGAGGGTACATGTGACGTGTTCGTGTGTCAACAATACCCAGGCAAGGTCAACTTGTTATTCTCCGCCCCGCTGGGCTGCAAATCTTTCCTAGGAGGGATGCATTAGGCTTAACAGGGAAATGGGCTTTAAAAATAATAAATGAGATGTAATTATAAAAACTGGGCAGTAACTATAAAAAATGCACCAAGCACGAAATTAGTTTATAAAATATTATTTATGGGTTTTGAAAATCTTAATTTTTAATTGTTGCACGCGCATTGTTTCGTTAGATTTTTACGTAATACAAATTTATATTTAATCTGACTAGAAATTTCGGGATAAACATATTTCGGATCCCATCAAAATGTGGGAAATTTTATTGAATTATGTCTTGAACGGTTGGTTGAAATTATTAATCATTGTCCTAGCTACAAAATGGGATGTACTTTTAACAAACTGTAAATGGGTTGTAGTAAATTCCATTAGAATTCAAAAATCGGCCGTACATTCTTACAAATCGTAAATGGGCTATAAGTTCTCTGCCACACACTTGTGGGCCTACTAAGTTGACGCGTCCCCTGAAAAAGAAGTTGACACGTATGCAAGGCTTTGTCAACTTATTATAGTCAACACACGGTTCTAGCAGCAGTGGCTGTTGGATGTCCATCAAACGGATGTCGTGCTTCTTCTTCAATCTCGGATATTCTAGCTTCACCCGCCCAAAAAATGATTCCTCCGCCTGACATCTGGGGCGCACCATTTCGGAAGCTGACCTGTGGGCCTATTAAGTTGACGCGTACCAAGGGCTTTGTCAACTTAGTCAATATGAACGATTCTAGCTGCAGTGACTGTATGATGTCCATCAAACGGCCGTAGTGCTTCCTCAACCTCTGGTCTTCTTGCTCCAGCCGCCCAAAGCAGCGCCGGTCGTGTCGCCTGCTCCTGCCTCTCGTGGCCAGCTGTGCTGCCGTGGAGGCCTCGCCGCCCCCTACTACTCCCACAGCTGGCCAGGCCATCCCTCCACTCACCCACACCCCTGTTATTCTACGATGAGGGCAGGCTCACACCGCAGCTGAACCAGTGAACCCTCGTACTCCTCTCCGCGCGGGCTTCCACTACCGCGTCTTCCCCGGCTCTGCATCGTCCCCTTCCTAGGCCTCGCCGCTCACCCTCGTCCACCGCCCTGGTGCTCTCGGCGCGGCGTGGTCAACATGGTCAACGAACGACTTCCATCGGAAGAGTACTGTACGTGGAGAGGCTGACAGCTGAGTCCATGGCAGCCGCAAGGAAGTGCCTCCTTCTTATGCGGAAAATAATTATTCCTCCACCTGACAGTAGGGACCCACCGGACAGGCTGATGGGGAACGTAGTAATTTCAAAAAAAATCCTATGCACACGCAAGATCATGGTGATGCATAGCAACGAGAGGGGAGAGTGTTGTCCATGTACCCTCGTAGACCGAAAGCGGAAGCGTAAGCACAACATGGTTGATGTAGTCGTATGTCTTCACGATCCGACTAATCAAGTACCAAACGCACGGCACCTCCGAGTTCAGCACACGTTCAGCCCGATGACGTCCCTCGAACTCCGATCCAACCGAGTGTTGAGGGAGAGTTTCGTCAGCACGACGGCGTGGTGACGATGATGATGTTCTACCGATGCAGGGCTTCGCCTAACACTACAAAAAAAGACACATCTGTGACATTTTGGGCCGAACGAAAAAAATTTTTGTCATACATACGACACTTCTATGACGATAATTGTGACAAAACCCGGTATCATCATAGATGTGGTGGGCTCCTACTTCTATGACAAAAAATCATGACAGAAAATGGGCTTTTCGTCCTGGGCAGGCCGGAGACGCAGCTGCATGACATTCTTTGGGCCGTCCATGACAGAAAAAACTGTGGTAGAAGCGAGGGGGAGGAAAATTTCGGGGAGTTCCCGGTTACGGTGGGAGGTCGGGGGCCGAGCGATGTGCGTTTCTCTCGTACACGTACGCGCGTGTGTGCGAGGCGTTGGCTCTAACTGAACCCGAGCAAGGCGTTGGGCTCTAACTAAACCCGAGCGATTGCACTGCAGGCTATGCGTTACTGAACCCGAGCGATCGATCGATGGCTGTTAACTGAACCCGATCGAGCGATTCCTTCGCTACTGCTGCTAACTGAAGCCGATCGATGCTGCCTCTGGGATGAACAGTGAGCGTTGCGGGGGGGGGGGGTTGGATGAACAGTGAGCGGTGGCATTGCCACTAGATGAACAGGACCCCGTGGTGTGGTGGAGGGCTAGATGAACAGTAGACGGTGGAGGGGTGCCCATGGAGGGGTGCTTGAACAGGAGCCCGTGGTGTGGAGGGCTGGATGAACAGTAGGAGGTGGAGGGGTGCCCGTGGAGGGGTGGTTGAACAGGACCCCGTGGTGTGGAGGGCTGGATGAACAGTAGACGGTGGAGGGGTGCCCGTGGAGGGGTGGTTGAACAGGACCCAGTGGTGTGGAGGGCTGGATGAAAAGTAGATGGTGGAGGCTGGAGGAGGTCGACCGTAGCCCATGGAGGCTGGAGGAGGTCGACGGTGGAGATGAACAACATCCCGTGGAGTCCCGTTTTGCGGTACGCCACACCCCTCCCGATGAACAGGACCCCCGTTTCGACCTTAGCGCTCCAACACAAGTCCGTTTCGTCCGTTTTATGGTACGCCACACCCCTCCCGATCAACAGGACCCCCGTTTCGACCGTAGGAGGTCCGTTTCGTCCGTTTTGCGATACGCCACACCCCTCCCGATCAACAGGAGCCCCGTTTCGACCGTAGGAGGTCCGTTTCCTCCATTTTGCGGTACGCCACACCCCTCCCGATCAACAGGACCCCGTTCCGAACGTAGGAGGTCTGTTTCCTCTATTGTGCGGTACGCTAGGCCTCGTTTCCATCGCCTGTTCCGTCCAAGCCCTCCTGATGAACACGACCATGCATTCCGTTCCGACCCAGCCGGTTGGCTCCCACGCGTTCTGTTGCCTCCCGATGAACACGACGCATTCCGTTGCCTCCCCATGAACACGACGCATTCCGTTGCCTCCCCATGAACACGACGCATTCCGTTGCCTCCCCATGAACATGACGCATTCCGTTGCCTCCCCATGAACACGACGACGGCGCTGTTTCTCCGTTCCGACCCAGCCATGTACACGAGCCCTGGCCGTACATATGCGCGAGTAGGCGTTCAAGACCTCGCCCGTATGTACACATACGTGGCCGTATTTTCTTTCTTGCACCCTGGCCGATGTACGTACGTGTACATGCTACGTGCGCGCCTCTACTATGACACGTGCGCGCCTCTACTACGACACGTGCGCGCCTCTCGTCGACCAATATGTACGTACACGTTCGCGACCAGAATGACAACGCTACGTACGCTTCGACCAGGTGGGTCCCGACTGTCAGGCACTTCCTTGCCTGCGAAGATGTAGCTGGTGGGTCCCATCAGTCAGGGGGGCGAATCCTTTTTTTTGCCCGGACGCACTTCCTTGCGTGCAAAGATGTAGCCGATGGGTCCCAGCAGTCAGGGGAGCGAATCGTTTTTTTTGCCCGAACGCACTTCCTTGCTTGTGAAGGTGTAGCTGGTGGGTCCCAGCAGTCAGGGGGGCGAATCGGTTTTTTTTGCCCGGACGCACTTCCTTGCGTGCGAAGATGAAGCTGGTGGGTCCCAGCAGTCAGGGGGAAACGTTTTTTCCGCGAAATACAGTGGCCCGTCCGGTGCGTCCCAGCTGTCAGGTGGAGGGATCATTATTTTTCGCGTAATAAGGAGGCACTTCCTTCCTGCGGCAGTGGACCCAGTTGTCAGCCTCTCCACGTACAGTCCACGTCCGATGGAAGTCGTTCCTTGACCACGTTGACCAGGCTGCGCCGAGAGCACCACGGCGGTGGAAGACGGCGAGGCCTAGGAAGGGGACGACGCAGAGCCGGGGAAGACGCGGAAGTGGAAGCCCGCGCAGAGAGGAGTACGAGGGTTCACTGGTTCGGCTGCGGTGTGAGGCTGCCGTCACCGCAGGGCCTGGCCAGCGGTGGGAATAGTAGGGGCGGTGAGGCCTCCGCGACAGCACATCCGGCCACGGGAGGCAGGAGCATGCGGCACGACCGGCGCTGCTTTGGGCGGCTGGAGCAAGAAGACCAGAGGTTGAAGAAGCACTACGGCAGTTGGATGGACATCGTACGGTCACTAGAGCTAGAATCATTCATATTGACTAAGTTGACAAAGCCCTCCGTCCCCGTCAACTTAATTAGTTGGCCCACAAGTCATCCTCCCTCTATGGCGGGTTCCAGCTAGCAGGGGGTATTCATTTTTTTGTGCGTAATAAGGAGACACTTCCTTGCGTGCGAAGATATAGCTGGTGGGTCCGACATGTCAGCGGGGGGAACGCTTTTTTCGCGAAATACAGAGGCCCTTCCAGTGGGTCCCAGCTGTCAGGTGGAGGAATCATTATTTCGCGCGTACAGTCCACGGCCGATGGATATCGTTCGTTGACCACGTTGACCAGGCCGCGCCGAGAGCACCATGGCGGTGGACGACGGCGAGGCCTAGGAAGGGAACGACACGGAGCCGGGGAAGACTTGGCAATGGTTGCCCACGCGGTGGGGAGTACGAGGGTTTACTGGTCCGGCTGCCGTCGCCGGAAAATAACAGGAGGTGTGGGTGAGTAGAGGAATGGCCTGGCCAGCAATGAAGTAGGGTGGGGCGGTGCGGCCTGTGCGGCAGCCCAGCCGGCCACGGGAGGCGGGAGCAGGCAGTCCCACCGGAGCTGGTTTGAGCGACTGGAGCAAGAAGATCAGATATTGAAGAAGCAGCACGGCCGTTGGATTAACGTCCAACGGTCACTGCTACTAGAATCGTTTGTGGACTAAGTTGACAAAGCCAAAGTACACATCAACCTAGTAGACCCACAAGTCAGCCTCCAAATCTGTCCCAAACAGCATACAACCCAAAATTTCTAGCCAGATTCAAATTAATTTTAAATCCAAATATACACTACAGAAAACAGCTAGTTTGCCGTCAGGCTTGTACAGACGGTAAAGGCTCCATTACAAACGGCAAAGATTTTGCCGGCAACCAGATGACGGCAAAGTGTGTCGGCAAAGTCGAAATTGGCAAAGAATACTTTGCCGTCGGCTTTTTATCGAGCAGACGGCAAAAAAGTTGCCGTCAGCCAATCTGCCTTTGCCGTTAGCCCCTACAAGCACAGACAGCAAAGAAAAATATCTTTGCCGTGAGCCAGAATCTGTCTTTGCCGTCATCCTCAAAATTCACTAACGGCAAATATTTTTTTAATTTAAAAAAGAACTAAGTGTCCAATTGCAGAGGTAACCAGGAATTAACGAACGACGTCGAACACCATCCATCAATAGTTGTTCTAAGAATTGAGGGAGAACGAACAATTACACAATACAAAATTACTCTATTTACACGAAATCCATCATCAATTGCCATGGACAGGAGCAAAATTTCTCTATTTACACAAAGTTAATCTATTTACACAAAATTCCACAACTAGCAGCCACGCCTCTCTCCCTTCTTCCTTTCTCCATAGACAGGAGCAAACTGATGCCACCATGGACGCTGGAGGAGCTCAAGTCCTGCGCCGCCTCCCCAGAGGAGCTCAAGTCCTACGCCGCCTCACTGGTGCTCGCCACTCTCATCTAGGCACTGGATCTGGTCGCGGACCATCGGACCCCACCCTTCGATGCGGTGAGGGCCATCCCTGCCGCCGCTCCTCGAGGCGGGAGGTGGTGCGACGTCGACGGATGGGGCAGGGCCGGCGCCGGCGGGCGAGGCTGTGGTCGGGGCCGGCGGGAGAGGCGGTAGACGAGGCCGACGGGAGAGGCGGTGGCCGGGGCCGCTGGGCGAGGTGGTGGCCGGGGACAGGGTGATGGGTGGCGGGGCTGGCCGTGCATGGGGCGGAGGCCGGCGGGGGCGAAGGCGGAAGGGGCCGCCGTCGGTGGGTGAGGTGGTGGTGGGGCAAGGGGTCGGCGGCGCCAGGGGCGAAGGGTGACAGGGGACAGTGGGGCTGGCCGAGGATGGAGCGAAGCGGGAAGGGCCGGCGCCGGCGGGTGAGGTGGTGGCTGCGAGATCTGCATCGAGAGCGATACGAGAGAGATCGATGGGAGTGCGGTCTCGAGCTGGATGGGATAAGGGAGAGAGACAGAGTGGGTGGGGGTGTGGGGCACGTGGGGGGTCCAGCGCGTGGGAGGGAACGTGGGGGTCCAGAACGTGCGGTTGTGGATGTGTGCGCGAGATCGTGCCACCTCATTGATCCAAGTGATGGATCCGCGAGGTGTGTTTTCTTCTTTGACGTTTGCATTTTTAATTAGAGACGACAAAGAGCATACTTTGCCGTCTACATTTTTTATCATAGACAGCAAAATATACTCTTTGTCGTCTATAATAAATAAAGCAGACGGCAAAGTATGTTTTTGCCGTTATTCATTCTTTGTCGTTAGTAGATGATGGCAAAGTGCGTTTTGCCGTCTGCGACGACGAAAAGTTGACGGCAAAGATGCTCACTGACGGCAAACTAGCTGTTTCCTGTAGTATACCTTAATTTAAATTCAATGAAATTTTACCCGCACAAAAACAATGAAATTTAAAATATCAAAATTCGGAAGAAAACAGTATTTTGAAACTAATTGCCTGTTTGCAGTATTTTTTCATTTTACAACCCATTTATTATTACTTATAGCACATTTCTTATTACTCATAGCCCATTTTCTAGGGAAAATGCATCCCTCCTCGTCTTGAAAGATTTCCGGCCCAGTAGGGCGTAGAAAAGCAAGTAGGCCTACTTTCGTTATTGTGCAAAAAACAAAATAGCTAGCTAGCCATTTTCTGAAAGGAAAAAAACAAACTGGGCTAGTCATGTGCTAAACATATGAAATAAAAGCCTGGGCTAGATGGGCCACGGGTCCCGCACAACCCAGTTGATACCCTTCTCCGTCCCGAAAAAACAAAATTACTGTGCGCGCTGCTCAGTCCCTACTGTCATCCTCACCATGTACAGTCATCTCCATATTCCTCTCGGTTGTTGACATGTTGACAACACCGGAGGGCGGCGCCGCGGCGAGCAAACCAAGGCGGAGGACGATGGTGAGGCCTCAGACGGGAACGAACAGGAGCCGGGGAAGATCACAGCCAGCCGTGGGAGGCGGGAGCAGGCGGTCCCGCCGGCGCTGGTTTGGCTTTGGCGGCTCGAGGAAGAAGAGACTGAAGAAACGTGACAGACGTTGAATGTCAATCCAACGGTCAAGGTTGGCACAATCGTTTGTTGACTAAGCGGACACCAAGTAGCATACTTTTTATATGTAGGAAGAAAACTGCAAGGAAAATGCGTTCGTCTGCCGTCCTCCTCACAGGGAACGTTCGCCACATAAGTGACTAGCACCCTTGGTTTTCAACCGAGAGGTCTTGGGTTCGAGTCCCAGGAACTCTCAATTTTGTCCTCCTTCCTTCCTTGCAAAAAAAAGGGAAAGAAAATCAAAGACTTGGGGAGGCGTACAGAATAAGCTAGTGTACCAGTAAAGAGACGTTGCCGAGTTTTAGAAAAAAGAAAGACGTGCTCCTGTAGCTGGTTCGAATCCAAACCTAGACTATGACTATATATGGTGCTATGCTACTCTGCAAGTAATGAAACTGACATATCCAACGTTCGCTTCTCCTCTTCTCTACTTACTCTGCCTAGCATCAGAAGCACTGGCCGCAGCAACCATGTCCGCTGGCTGCTCGTCCACCTGCTCTTCAGCAGGCAACAACCAGATATGTGCCAAGTCGCCACCCATACCATCGCCTGTGGGTCTCATCACACCCCCGCCGGCACGCGCACCGCAGCCGATTGCTCATCACAACCCGCTGCCGTTTGTGTGGTGCCACTGCTGCAAATCACGCAGAGTCATTCGTCGCGTCTCAACCACAATCAGCAACCCTGGCCGAGTCTTCTACAAATGTCCGAATCATGGGGTAATAATATGTTTAAGTGTTGTTCTGATGCTTTCAGTTGCTGATTTTTTTAATAGTTTGGTTGATGATCTTCCAATTTGATTCATGCAGAAAAGGGAAGATTCGTGTGATTTGTATTTCTGGGAAGTTGCTGATGTGGGGGAATGCAACTACGCTGATTATTTGGTTATCCGAGGAATCCCAATGCCAGCAGGTTGGGGTGTTGGACAAGTAACTGAAGGAACGACAGAAGAGGAAGATGCAGAGCAGAAGGTTAAAGATGCAGTTCCTCTGATCATGGCCAAGCAACAGCTGCTGAACGGCCTTGACAGCAATGAGGAGATGAAAGAGCTTGTGAAGATAATGGGCAAAATCGATGTGCTCTGTAGGACGATTGTCTCTTTATTTGCAGTGTATGTAGCACTCGTGATGTATTCAGTGGCTATGACATGAGCACTTTGCTGAAACTAGTAATGAATGAAACCTGTATAGCAGGCTGGGCGTAGTGTTGTGAATATCTAATGATTTCTATTAACGGAAATCAGGGGGTATCCCCTTTTGCTCATATAAATAAATAAATAGAAGAGGCCCTGTCGGGTCAGCTTTGTTCTCATTCGAAGACATCGAGCAAATTGCAGTCCAGCAGCAAACTATGTCATCAAATTCAAGTTTCACAGCCAAATATGAGTACAACTAAACAACAATGTCATCATGTTTTAGTTGTCATAGAATCACCAAACACAAATTAGCTTACATAACAAGTGATGTTTTCACAGCAAAATACTAAACAACATGTTCATCAGGTTTCATTTGTCATAGCAAACACAATTTCACATAGTAGATAAAAAACATCTTCTGAGAGGCGAATACAATAAAAGCAATGTAATCATCATCCGTAGCAGCAGCGTCAACATCTTCGCCATGTGTATCAGTCTGAATCGTAATTCCCCACGGTGTCATCTTCTTCTTCGTCCTCAACGTCCTCGAACGTTGGCTTCTTCTTGATCAACTCTTGTATGTCCACAGCACGACAGGCAATCTTTTCACCGGTGTCATGGACGTGATGGTTCTCAAAGATATTAGGAACATATGTGTTATCTTGTACATCAGGAGCAGTGTAAGCATCATCTTGTTGTGCAACTTCATTAAACGAATTTCTCTGCTCAAACCTTTGCAATACTATCCAGTCATCGCTACGTGCAAATGTGTCTTCCAAGAAAAATATCTGTGTTGCTTGATTTGCCAAAATAAAAGGCTCGTTGGTCTGGTACGCCGCCTTGACATTGATGGATTTGAAATAATCATCAGCTCTGGGTTTTGCAATCCTGGAAAACAGGTTATACCAACGACAACACAATAGAACCACACACCGATGATCCTCGAAACTGGAGATATACTGCAACTGAACAATGTCTGTTATGTTAGCATACATTTCAGTTGTCTCTTTGTCATACGTATCCGTGCTCATGATGGCACTGTTTTGTGTCTTCCTGCCTTCGTCTCGTGCAAGAGTATTGTAGTGCACATCTCCAACAATGCAAGATTCATAATGTCTTACGCGAGTATCAGGACTCATTGCTAGTGAGTAAAGGGCATCATCAACTGCCTACCCATCCTCCCGCATCTTCTTAACCTATGGTTATAAAATAGACAAGCTGATCATCTTATGTACTCAATATATTAAAAAAATTGATAGTGCACTTCAAAATCTTACATGGTTCTTGAACCATTTCGCAAATCCTGCCATAACCAGTTTGTCAATGTTTCTTGGATTTTGCGGCAGTAACTCCTCTTTGTAGATGCTGCACAACATAGTTGAGGGAGTCCTGGATTAGGGGGTATCCGGACAGCCGGACTATATCCTTTGGCCGGACTGTTGGTCTATGAAGATACAAGATTGAATACTTCGTCCCGTGTCCGGATGGGACTCTCCTTAGCATGGAAGGCAAGCTTGGGAGTACGGATATGTAGATATCCTTCCTTGTAACCGACTCTGTGTAACCCTAGCCCCCTCCAGTGTCTATATAAACCGGAGGGTTTAGTCCGTAGGACCAAGAACAACAATCATACCATAGGCTAGCTTCTAGGGTTTAGCCTCTTCGATCTCGTGGTAGATCAACTCTTGTAATACTCATATCATCAAGATCAATCAAGCAGGAGTAGGGTTTTACCTCCATCGAGAGGGCCCGAACCTGGGTAAAAACATCGTGTCCCTTGTCTCCTATTACCATCTGCCTAGACACACAGTTCGGGACCCCCTACCCGAGATCCGCTGGTTTTGACACCGACATTGGTGCTTTCATTGAGAGTTCCTCTGTGTCGTCATCGTTAGGCTTGATGGCTCCTTCGATCATCGATAGCGATGCAGTTCAGGGTGAGACTTTTCTCCCCGGACAGATCTTTGTATTCGGCGGCTTCGCACTACAGGCCAACTCGCTTGGCCATCTGGAGCAGATCGAGAGTTATGCCCCTGGCCATAAGGTCAGGTTTGGAAGCTTAAACTACACGGACGACATCCGCGGAGACTTGATCTTCGACGGATTCGAGCCCCTGCCGAGTGCGCCGCACCGTCACGACGAGCATGATTTAGCTCTGTCGTCGGACAGTGTTCAGGAGATCGCACCTGCAACCGCTCCGACCATTAATTCGGAGCCAATTGCGCCATCCATGGACGGGTGGCTAGACCCCACCCCGTAAGCTGCAGTCTCAGCGGCGATCGAGCCGAATACCCACCTTACCCTTCACGAGAGCCGTGATTCCAAACTGCCGGATTCTTCGCCGGCCACGGGCTCCGAACCGCCTGCGCCCGTGCCTATCGAGTCTGACTGGGCACCGATCATGGAGTTCACCTCCGCGGATATCTTTCAGCACTCGCCCTTTGGTGACATACTGAACTCATTAAGGTCTCTCTCCTTGTCAGGAGAGTCCTGGCCGGACTATGTCCGGCAGGATTGGGATGCGGATGACAAAGAAATTCGCCGCCCACCCACCACCCACTTAGTAGCCACTGTCGACGATTTGACCGACATGCTCGACTTTGACTCCGAAGACATCGACGGTATGGACGACGATGTAGGAGATGAACAGGAACCACTGCCCACAGGGCACTGGACAGCCACCACATCAAATGATATATACATGGTGGATACACCCAAAGAGGGCAATGGCGATGGGACAGCGGAGGATGACCCCTCCAAGAAGCAACCCAAGCGCCAACGTCAGCGGCGCCGCTCTAAGTCTCGCCAAAGAAAAAGCGGTAATACCGGCACAGGAGATAATAGCACTCCGGACAGTGCCGAAGATGACGACAATCCCCTCCAGCAAGATTTAGAGCAGGAGGATGGAGAAGCCAGCCCTCCTGAGAGAGCGGCAGATGGAGAGGAAGAGGATGATAATTACATACCTCCTTTCGAAGACGAGGCAAGCCTCGACGGTGACGAATTTGTCGTGCCTGAGGATCCCGTCGAGCAAGAGCGCTTCAAGCGTCGGCTTATAGCCACGGCAAATAACCTTAAGAAAAAGCAGCAGCAACTTCGAGTTGATCAAGATTTCCTAGCTGACAGATGGACTGAAGTCCTGGCGGCCGAGGAATATGAACTCGAATGCCCCTCCAAGAGTTACCCAAAGTGCAGGTTGCTACCCCGATTAGAGGAGGAAGCATTAAAGACTACATCCCCAGCGTATGACGCGGCTGATCGGCCACCTCATGGCCGCGACAGAGAGGTATTTCAGCCAAAAGCTCAGCCCGCACCCCGACGCCACTCAAATAAAAATGTCAAGGCACGGGGAAATACGCTAGACCTGCGAGACGTATTGGAGGCCAAAGCAAAACATGCAAGATCGATCTACGGATCACGAGGGCGCGCCGCTACGCGAGACGATAATCGTCATGCCGGATACAGTAAAAGCAAATCCGACCGGGCCAAACATAGCAGACAAGACTCATTTGAGCTGCGTCGTGATATAGCCCAATACAGAGGCGCCGCACACCCCCTATGCTTCACAGATGAAGTAATGGATCACCAAATCCCAAAGGGTTTCAAACCCGTAAATATCGAATCATACGATGGTACAACAGATCATGCGGTATGGATCGAGGACTACCTCTTGCACATCCACATGGCCCGCAGTGATGATCTACACGCCATCAAATACCTCCCACTCAAACTCAAAGGACCAGCTCGACATTGGCTCAACAGCCTGCTAGCAGAATCCATTGGCTGTTGGGAAGATCTGGAAGCCGCATTCCTCGACAACTTCCAGGGCACTTATGTGCGACCACCAGATGCCGATGACTTGAGCCACATAATTCAGCAGCCAGAGGAATCGGCCAGGCAATTCTGGACACGGTTCCTAACCAAGAAAAATCAAATCGTAGACTTGTCCAAAAGCATAACATCCGCGATGAGTGGCTCGCTCGGCACCTTGGCCAGGAAACGCTGAAAACTATGGCAGCCCTCACGACACTTATGACCCGCTTTTGCGTGGGAGAAGACAGCTGGCTGGCTCGCAGCAATAACATATCAAAGAACCCTGGTACTTTGGATACCAAGGATAGCAATGGTAGGTCATGTCGCAACAAACACAAGCGCCACATCAACAGCGATAACGCCGAAGATACGGCAGTCAATGTCGGATTCAGAGGCTCCAAACCCGGTCAACAGAAAAAGCCATTCAAAAGAAGCACTCCGGGCCTGTCCAGTTTGGACCGCATACTCGATAGCTCGTGTCAAATACACGGCACCCCCGACAAGCCAGCCAACCACACCAACAGAGAATGTTGGGTGTTCAAGCAGGCCGGCAAGTTAAATGCCAAAAACAAGGACAAGGGGCTGCATAGCGATGACGAGGAGGAGCCCCAGCCGCCGAACATTGGAGGACAAAAGAGGTGCCCCCCACAAGTGCGGACGGTGAACATGATATACGCAACCGACATCCCCAAGAGGGAGCAGAAGCGTGCGCTAAGGGACGTATATGCGTTGGAGCCAGTCGCCCCAAAGTTTCACCCATCAATACCCATGGTCCTCCTGTCCGATCACCTTCGATGCAGGGACCACCCCACTAGTATCCATCATGGCGGATTCGCCGCACTGGTCCTAGACCCAATCATTGATGGATTTCACCTCACTCGAGTCCATATGGACGGTGGCAGCAGCCTGAACCTGCTTTATCAGGACACAGTGCGCAAAATGGGTATAGACCCCTCAAGGATCAAACCCACAAAAACGACCTTTAAAGGCGTCATACCAAGTGTAGAGGCCCATTGCACAGGCTCAGTCACACTAGAAGTGGTCTTCGGATCCCCGGATAACTTCCGAAGCGAGGAGTTAATCTTCGATATAGTCCCGTTCCGCAGTGGCTATCATGCACTGCTAGGGCGAACCGCATTCGCAAGATTCAATGTGGTACCGCATTATGCATACCTCAAGCTCAAGATGCCAGGACCTCGGGGGGTCATCACAGTCAATGGAAACACAGAGCACTCTCTATGAACGGAGGAGCACACTACGACCCTCGCAGCAGAAGCGCAAATCAGCCTTTCAAGGCAATTCACCAGCTCGGCGATCAAACACCCGGATGCCGTCAAGAGTGCCCGGAGTAATCTGCAATAGGACCGCCTGGCACGTTCCGATCTCACATAGCAATGCGGCCCCCACCCCAGTCCCAGCCAAACGGCGAAATCCGTGCCACGCGTACATAATTACGCATTAAAAATACCATGGGCATAGGTGGGGAAGGGGGCACGACTACGGCACGCCCCAAAACGCGGCTCAACAACACTAGGGGCATCCCGCTTTGTTATTTTTTCTCTCTTTCAGGAGTCTACTCTCTGGAAACCCTGTCCGACAGTACAATTGCCAGACACATGATACAACAACCAAGGAGGCAGAAAGCTACGTCGCATCATGGAATTCCCAGGTGGTCTCTGATAGCGAGTGAAATACCTGCTTTAAATACAATTTCGCAGCTTCCCCTTGGAGGGGACATGTCAAATAGTCCTGTTTTTTGCTTATCGCACTACTTGTATCATTCTGCTTCAATGCACCTTTTTGAATAAACAATGCATAGCACTAGACTATTACCGCATTCCTTATTCTTTATCTTTTTATATGTATGTTCATTCTTGACATTCAGCACCCGTACACTCTGGTACGGCCAATACGCCAGGGGCTTAAGCATACCCCATAATACGGCGTGAGAAGTCCGAACACTTTCGATAGTGCGGCACCCCGAACTTATAGCATTATATGCATCAGCTCCGAATCATGTCTTGGGTCAATAGTTGGGTTTGCCCGGCTCCCATGTTTGGTACCTTACGTTCCGCTATATCGGCTAAGGTAGCACTGGGAGAACTACTGCGATTGTGCCCCGGTTCATCTGGGCAAGCACCTCAGTAGAGAAAGCTAAAACTGACTGTCATGATAAGGCGAGAGCTGGTCGCTGTTCGAGAGGTTTCGAGTCCCTAAAGACTTATGCTGCTTAGAGCGAGGAGTCGGCTTTGTCCGGCTTAGGCGTGGATAGCGCCCCGAATTCGGCCTTCCGAATACCAGGGGCTTCGCCAAAATTTAAAATTATAGAATTCTCTGGCTAAGTGAGAGTGATAAAGCTTTATAGTCCGATTGCCTTGTTCGTTGAGCTGAGCACCTCCCTCGAAGGACCCAAGAATGGGAAAAAGAGTGCTCAGATTTATCCCGAACACCCCAGCACTCGTGGCATGGGGGCAGAAGCCGACGACTGGCCATCTCTCAGATTTGATAAACAGCCGCACAGAAGGTAATATTTTAAATTCAAACAAGCGTTGCATAGCGCATATGAACAAGTTTTCATAATATAGGATCACACGAGCAAGTTTACTCAAAAATTACATCTTTGGAACACTCATCCGCCATAAGGCGGGCACCCTTCAGGATGCCCTCATAATACATTTCAGGGTGACGATGCTCCTTGCCCTGCGGTGGTCCCTCCTTCACCAGCTTCTCAGCGTCCATCTTGGCCCAGTGTACTTTAACACGGGCAAGCGCCCTGCGGGCGCCCTCGATGCAGACGGACTGCTTGATGACTTCTAACCAAGGGCAGGCATCCACAAGCCGCCTCACCAGCCCAAAGTAGCTCCCTGGCATGGCGTCTCCAGGCCATAGCCGGATTATGAGACCCTTCATGGCCTGTTCGGCCGCCTTATGGAGCTCGACAAATTGCTTCAGCTAGTCGCTCAAGGGCACCGGGTGTTCGGCTGAGACCAGAACACCTTCTCTACCGAACTCCCCTCCTCGGCTCAGTAGTACTTTGCGGCATCCGACACGCTTCGGGGCAAATCTGTGAATGCTCCTGGAGAGCTCCAGACTCGGGTAAGTAACAAGTAATTTACTTTCACATGCTTGCTTTGCATAATGAATGCCTTACCCGCTGCTATCTTCTTCATCGCCGCAATTTCCTGGAGGGCCTTTTGGGCTTCAGCCTTGGCATGCTTTGTGCTCTCGAGGGCCGTGAAAGATCGGACTCTCGCGTCTTTGAGTCAAGCTCCAAAGTCTCGTGCTTCTTCATGAGAGCCTGGAGCTCTTGCTGCACCTCGCCCACCCGTGCCTCGTGCTTCTCCCGCTCGGTGCGCTCCTTCGCCGCTTTGTTTTCGGCCTCGGACAGCGCTTGCTTCAGGGTCGCCACCTCTGTCGTGGACCCTACTATATCCATGATGATCCTATCATTTTGCAACCACATCTTTATATATATATATATATAGACAAGGTATTACTTACCTTTGTTCTCCTCGAGCTGCCTCTTGGCAAGGCCGAGCTCTTCCTCGGACCGCTCGAGGTTTTGCTTCAGTGCGGCGACCTCCGCAGTCAGTGCGGTAGAGGTCAGCAACGAAGCCTGCATACGCATATAGACATACTTGTATTAGACTCCTGGAGATATTATTCGATCCTCTATTCGGCTTTTCTTTGTGAACACCAAACAGAGCATCAGGGGCTACTGTCTATGCGGTAATATTTTCCTATATTTTAAATACTTACCTCAAAGCCTGTTAGAATCCTGGCATAGGCTGCAGTCAGTCCGCTCTTGGCGGACTGAACCTTCTTGATCACCGCACTCATAATAGTGCGGTGCTCCTCGTCGATGGAAGCACTGCTAAGCACTTCCAGCAAATTGTCCGGTGCCTCCGGATGGACGGAGGTCACCGGAATGGGCGGCTTGCCCCTCTTGGCAGGGGGCCGCCTGCCGGAGTCCGGAACCACTAGAGGTTCCGGCACGGTCTTGGGCTGAGGGCCGAACTTGGAGCCCTTGGGAGTCTTGCTCCCTTTGCGCTTAGAGTCTGGAAGGTCTCCTTGAGGCGCCTCCAGGACTACCTCCCCTCGACTTGGTGCCCCTTGAGACAATACTTCGGCATTATCCATGGGGCGAGGAGAGGAGGCGGTCGGAAGTGAATAGCTATTCAAATCCGACAAATCCAAGGAACAGCTCGACGAGGGCACGTCGATGCGGGCTCGAGACGGACTGCATAAATACATTCGGCGTTAGGAGAAGCAGTGCGACAAAAGTATGTTATGAGTTACTCTGGTATCCGAATACTTACGACTTCGCTAGGGGCTTGGCCCTGGGTAACCACTCGTCTTCGGTGTCGGCGGCGGTGGTGGAGCAGTCCGGAAGGAGAGTCCTTCCCTTCTTGGACCCTCCGGCCTTCCCGGTTGGGGCGGCCTTCCTTTTCTTGTCTTCCTCGGCTGGAGGGGGAGAACCTTTATCTTCCTCCTCCTCATTTTCATGGGAGGAGTGCATCTCGAAGTTATCGGATGATGAGTCCGATACCACCTGGCGTCGGGAACTCTTTCGGGTTCCCGTGGCCTTCTTCTTGATCTTTTTCTCCGGCACCTCATAAGGAGCCGGAGTCAGCATCTTTGTCAGGAGAGCGTCTGCAGGGTCTTCGGGCAGAGGGGTCGGGCAGTCAATCTGCCCCGATGTCTCCACCCAGTCCTGTCAAAGGCATGGGAGCTCAGATCCCGCACGTAGTTAAACTATGGACAATGAATACCCCATAAGTGATAAAAAAAGCTTACCGCACTGGCTTGGCACTGTGCGTTGAGTCCGCGATCCTCGGTGAGGGGAGGGGGAACCTCGGCACTCTTAAACAGCACCTTCTAGGCATCCTCGTGCGTCGTGTCAAAGAGCTCGCTTAGAGTCTGGTGCTGGGCCGGGTCGAACACCCACAAATTGAACGCCGGTTGTCAACATGGGAGGATCCGGCGGATGAGCATGACCTGGACTATGTTGGCAAGCTTAAAGCTTCCTGTTTGTCATGTTTTGGATACAGGTCAGGAGTCCGGTCAGCTCTACCGGACTACCCAAGGGCAGGCCCTTCTCTTTCCAGGAGGTGAGCCGTGTGGGGATTCCGGATCGGAACTCGGGGGCTGCCGCCCATTTGGTGTCGCACGGCTCGGTGATGTAGAACCACCCCGACTACCGCCCCTTTATGGTCTCCACGTAGGAGCCCTCGAGCCATGTGACGTTGGGCATTTTGCCCACCATGGCGCCTCTGCACTTCGCCTGCTGGCCACCCACCACCTTCGGTTTGACATTGAAGGTCTTCAGCCATAAGCCGAAGTTGGGCTTGATGCGGAGGAAGGCCTCACACACGACGATAAACGCCGAGATGTTGAGGATGAAGTTCGGGGCCAGATCGTGAAAATCCAGGCCGTAGTAGAACATGAGCCCCCGGACGAATGGGTGGAGTGGAGGGGAAATCCCAGTCCGCGGAGGAAGTGGGTAAGGAACACCACCCTCTCATGGGGCCAGGGGTGGGGATGAGCTGCCCCTTATCTGCGAGCTGGTGTGCGATATCCTCGGATAGGTATCCGGCTCCCCTCAGCTTTTTGATGTGTCCCTCCGTGACGGAGGAGACCATCCACTTGCCTCCCACTCCGGACATGTTTGGAGAGGTTTGAGGAGAAGGATGTGGACTTGGGCGCTGGAGCTCGATTGCGCGAGAATGGATGAGCAAGGAGGAAGAAGGCGTGGGTAGAAAAAGGTGAATCCTTATCCCTTTATAAGGGCGGACGAAACTATACATCCCTACCAGCCTGGTAAAACTCGCTTATCCCCCAAGCGCCGTAATCAATGGCGCGGTTGGGTTACCCACGTCCGTATTGATGGGAATCCCGTAATAAGGGGACATGATCTCTGCTTTGACAAGACGTGCCAAGGAAACCGCCTCGCGAAACGCGCTGAGGATGGTTGTAAAAAATGATTCGAATGGTGACCTGGCTGTGGTGTGATGACACACTGTGAAATACGTCAGCAGATTAGATTTGTGGAAATATTATTCTCTCTACGGTGGTATGTGGAACTTGTTTTGTAGAGCCGGACACGATCCTCGTGTTCAAAATCTTCTATGAAGTATTCGGAGGAGGAACCCGCCTTGCAATGCTGAAAACAATCTGCGCGCCGGACTCATCGTCATTGAAGCCTGGTTCAGGGGCTACTGAGGGAGTCCTGGATTAGGGGGTATCCGGACAGCCGGACTATATCCTTTGGCCGGACTGTTGGACTATGAAGATACAAGATTGAAGACTTCGTCCCGTGTCCGGATGGGACTCTCCTTAGCGTGGAAGGCAAGCTTGGGAGTACGGATATGTAGATCTCCTTCCTTGTAACCGACTCTGTGTAACCCTAGCCCCCTCCGGTGTCTATATAGACCAGAGGGTTTAGTCTGTAGGACCAAGAACAACAATCATACCATAGGCTAGCTTCTAGGGTTTAGCCTCTTCGATCTCGTGGTAGATCAACTCTTGTAATACTCATATCATCAAGATCAATCAAGCAGGAGTAGGGTTTTACCTCCATCGAGAGGGCCCGAACCTGGGTAAAAACATCGTGTCCCTTGTCTCATGTTACCATCTGCCTAGACGCACAGTTCGAGACCCCCTACCCGAGATCCGCCGGTTTTGACACCGACAATAGTGATCGCGTCAAACATCTAAATATATAAGAATGTGCTGCAAGTTTAGTAGAGTACGATGTATAAGCTGTAGTATTGCACTTACTTGATATAAGGTAGTATCTCAGGACAGTTATTCAACACATACCATACCATTTTGTCAAAATCTTTAGGTTTGTCCTCTTCTCGACTCTTCCCTGTAACTCGAATAGAATAATCGAAACATTGAGCCCGGGATTGTCTTCACCCACCTCTTTGCTAAGCTGATTAGCTGTTTCATTGTATTTTGAGCAAAATATCAACGCTTCTGTAGCAATGTAGGCCTCTGCAATGGAACCCTCGGGTCTAGCTCTGTTCCTAACATAGCCCTTGAAAGTGCCTAGCCGCCTTTCAATAGGGTACATCCAACCATACTGTACTGGACCTCTAAGTAGTGCCTCATCAGGTAGATGAACAGCCAAATGCACCATCACATCAAAGAAGGCTGGAGGATATATCTTCTCAAGGTCGCATAGGATAGTTGGTATCTTGTCTCTAAGACGCTCCAAAGCATCTATCCTGATATTCCTACTGCAGAGTTCCCTGAAGAATTGTCCCAACTCTGCAGCTGCTCTGTATAAGTCAGGGCGGCCCAATCCTCAAAGGATAACAGGTTAAACCCTTTGAAGTAGGACGTGGCAGTCATGAGTTTTCAACCCTTGTACCTTGTTTCCATCTGCACTGACTCTCCTTTCAGGGTTGGAAGCAAATCCATGTGGGAATCTCACACGTGACAGGACCTCGCAGAATTCTTTTCTTTTTACCTTGTCCAAGACGTACACAACTGGTGCCATATCCCATGGTTTACCTTCATCTTGCACCTGCAAATCCTTTCTAATACCCAGGTGTGTCAAAGCAATCCTAGATTTTAAGGTATCTTTCATCTTGCCTTCAATATTAAGAAGTGTGCCGATAATGCTGTCACATATATTTTTCTTGGTGTGCATCACATCAAGATTATGCCGCAGATCCAAATCTTTCCAATACTCCAAGTCCCACAAAGTGGACCTGCGGGTAAACAATAATCTCTCTTCTACCCTGCCACGCTTTCTTTTCCCGCTACCATTACCAGGATGGTTTCCTGGTGTAATATGCCTGACCTTCTCTAATTCCACTTGCAACTCATCGGCGGTGAGCCTCTTTGGCGCATCACGGTTTTCATGCTTTGCATTGAACACATGTCTTCGGTATTTTCTAGGATGCGGCTTGTCCTTGGCAAGGAAACGGCAGTGTCCAATGTAACAGATCTTGCTAAGTATTGCGTATGACAGCGGATTCCTGTCACAGCGAACACATGCATTGTAACCATGTGTCGTTCGCCCTGACATAGTGCCCAAAGCCGGATAATCATGGATGCACTAAATTATAACAGCATGCAGAAAGAAATCAGTTGGTTGGCTGCTATATAGGTCTCGAGTGAGAACACCCTTCCATAGCTGTTGGAGTTCCTCCACAAGAGGCTCCATGAACAAATCAAAATCCTTTCCAGGACTTTTTGGACCTGGGATGAGCAAGGCCATCATGTAGTTTGATTCTTTGGTGCAAACATTTGGAGGCATGTTGTAAGGGATAACAAGCACTGGCCATATGCTATATGTGGCGCTCTAGTGGCCAAATGGGTTAAATCCATCTGAAGCTAAGCCAAGTCTAATGTTTCTCGGGTCAGTAGCAAACTCTTTGTGTTTATCATTGAAGCTTTTCCACTCACTACCATGAGATGGATGGCTCATTACATTCTGATATCTGTACTCCTGGTTCCTAGAATGCCACAGTACATCCTCTCTTGTTTCAGCATCATGAAGCAACCTCTGCAATCTTGGTGTAATTGTAAAATGTCTCGGAACATTATGAGGAATCCTCTTCACAACATCGCCATCTTTCCATCTTGATGATTTGCATTTCGGGCATTCACTTAAGTTGGCATAATCCTTCCGAAATAGAACACAATTATTCTTACAAACTGGATCATATCATATCCAATTCCAACTACACGAAGGAAATTCTTCATTTTACTGTAGGTGTGTGGCAGCTCAGACGCATCTGGGAAAGATTTGCGGAAAGCAGCCAACATCGCATCGAATGATTTGTTGGTCATCTGCTCAGATGTCTTCACCTGAAGAAAGGTGACCATTGCTGAGAATACTGACAGCTTATTTCCTGGGGTGACAGCAACGTTGCATTGTTCCAACATGCGGGCCCACCTTTTTTCTTCTGCAGGTGAAAGTTCACGGAATGCACGAGCATTTCATAGCATTGTTTCAATGTTGGTCAAACTCACTGGCTACGCCACCACCACCTCCTCCTCCTCTTCCACCTGAGCATCAGGCAGATCAAGATGGCGATCTTCTGCTTCCACGTAGTCAATAACATCGACGTTCACAGCTTCACCATGATGAACCCACCTAGTATATGTGACCGACATCCCATACAAGTGTAGATGATTTTGCACAGTTGACTGGGGTCTTGTAACTGAATTCATACAACTGCTACACGGGCAGAGCACATCTGATTTCGGACCACCGTACTCAGCTCTGATAAAGTTCATGAAGTTTTCAACCCCCTCGACATATGCAGCGGAGAATCTTTGAGCAGAAGTTATCCAAGTCCTGTCCATCTGTTAGACATACAAATTAGTTCTTCTACTAGATATTATAGGAAAACATATATGCTTTTTTATGAAGTCCAGAAAAAAATACCTAGGTCGATGTCTAAAGCTATGGCAAGATATTTGGACGAGTAGATCTAAGTAACGAAATATATGTAAAGCTAATTCAGCAAACCGATTTGAGTGCCAAATTATGGCAGGTTGTTTCAGCAGTCAATGAGGCCGAGCACACAGCCATCAAACTATCGAAGGCCATCGCAACAACAAAGATCGAGTATAAAACGGTGTAGAGCTATTTCACCTAACAGATTGGCTACTAGACCATGGCAATCTACGTCACAATAAATATATGGCAGGATATTTTAGCAACTAATCGGCCTTGGCATGCCATCTCAGCTAAGCATATTGAGTGCAGAACAGGGCAAGGAAGCTTCTTAAGCAGATCATATTAACAGTAAACTACTTCGGCAAACAGTGAGATTAACATCGTCTATCAGCTAACATTCAGCGCTACACCGACATGAATGGGCCTCAGTCTAGAATGCGTGTACCGTGGGAGAAGCTAACCGCCGTGCGTCTCCACACGAACGTCGCCAGCGGTGGCGGCACTGACCGCCGTGTGCCTCCACAAGAATGTAGCCAGAGGTGGCGGCGCGGCTAGAGGACAGCAGTCTACGAGAGCGTACTGTGGGAGTGAGAGGATCGCTGAACCGCGGCGCCGAAGTATCGGCACGGCGGGGAGGGCGGCTTTGGTGGAGCGAATGGAGTGGAGGGGGACAGGGGGGAGGGGGGTTTGGGGAATATTATTGGCTAGTTGGCCGAAGGGCGGTTGAATCGGATATGGAGGGAATTTCTGGGTGTGGGGGGGGGAGGATTTTCATGCGGTGGGCGGGGGGAGTTTGGCGCATGGTCGGTTTCTCCAAGTGCAGTCCCACGTGTCAGTGAAGAGGCAAGCCGAAGCACGTTCCGTTTGTGTGAGCCGTGTGCAGGACCGAACGTGTGTGGGGTGCAATGCGACCGCGACAGGAGTGCTGTGAGTGTACCGCCTTTTTTCCTTTTAAACTAGGTGCTTCGCCCCCTCAAAAAAAAATTTGTTGCTTCGCGCAATCCATCGATACTACTACTAGTAATCCGGTAATCCCGACTAAAACGGCGCGGCTGGATCTTTTCCCGCATGATATGCTGGGAGGTTGGCTTAGTTGGGTTTTTTAGGACAAGTAATGCTACACCTACGTAATCCCAGTTACGTAATTAACGTAATGTGAAACGTGTGAGTTGTTGATTGTAGATTGGGGGGAGGGAGGGGCCCACCACCATGAAAATCAGGGGAGGAGAGAGAGAGGCAATTTACGTTAACCCTTTCGTAGGTTCCCGTAGATGTAGAAAGATGTGAAATGCGTGAATGTGTAGTGGACGTACTATTGGAGTGCCTATGATAATTTGTGTATGTATAGACCCTATGTGTTTATTTTACTTCGCATGTTAGATTTGTCTCGGTTCAATAAAAAGTAGAGTTGGTGATGATGGTGTGCCTGTCATCCTGCAATATAGGCCGTCCGATCTATATCTAACGGATAGGAAGGAAACTATGAGAATTTACCCGCACTCCTCTCCACATTTGCAGATAAGGCATTCCCTCGTTCATCCTTTTCTCCCACAAGATCTTGATCTTTCGTGCAATGCACGGGCATCTTGCTAGTACTCCTACAATATGTATATTATTGTGAAAGTTCATATACACCGGCCGAGATTAATGCAAACACGGCAGATTTTCCTTACATTTTGAACTTTTATAGGACAGAAAAATAAAAGAAACTCGACCCTAAACCTATTCTATGGCGGCGACCGACGTCCTCCATCTGCGATCTCTATGTACGGGGGCGGGGTTCAAGAACCGTGAAGTGAAGGTGTGGTCTCCGGCGAGGAAGAGTAGAACACGGGATACAGACCGGCCAGTTGGCACACCATGCCCTGCCGCCTCCCATGCCCTACTCATCCTCGGAGGAGTCCCCGACCTCGGCGGTGCCAGACGTTGGACGGCGGCAAGTAGGACGTGTGGCTGACAGTGCTCTCGTCGTCGGCCGCCAGCATGGCCACCGCTCGTGCGGTCGCGTCCGCATCTAGCTACGCCGCTATTGCGTCGCGAGAGGCGACTTGAGCGAGGGCGGCGACCTCGAGCTTCATCCCCTAAGACAAGCTCTCCCGCAGAGCGTTCGCACTTGCGGTCATGGCGGATGTGGTGCCAGGTAGGAGGACGATGCGCTATGGTGTGGAGGTTAGCTGGGCGTTGCCGCTTTAAGTAGCGCATTCCGGTGAGGCCAAGCGTCGGGTGTGTCATTAAGTCGCCGGAGTTGGTTCCTCGGGCACCGAGATTCTTAACAACGACATATGAACGGACGGCATGAATGCGGGCAGCTGGCGCCGGCTGGGAACGCACCGCATGACGGGACGAGGGTTTTGGTGTGCCAGGGTAGTCCGATGCGGTCGTGGCAACGTTGGAGATGCCCTTTGCTCACATGCGATCCCCGCATGTCATTGAAAAAGCAAGACAACCCGGCATGGTCTCAGGTCCAGAGGATGCAGTTGGCCGCGCTACACCACTCCGCGGATGCGTCGCGGCGCCCCGTGCTTCCTCGACGAGCCGGGTGTTGGGGTGTGTTTGGATTGTGGCCAAAGTACACCTTACCAAAATTTTGGTCATGACCCAAAGTGTCGGGTGGTTGGGGAGACATATGCCAACGGATGGCTTATCATTGTTGGAGCCAATAAAACGTCGCCGGTGCCTGGAAACGGGATGAGCCGAAGACATGCACGCCGACGAATCTTACCCAGCTTCGGGGCTCTCTGTGAAGATAACACCCCTACTACTGCTCTGCGGGGCCTCCGCATGATCACTAGATTGGCAAGTAGCTACAAGAGGCTCCTTGAGCTGTTCGGAGGGAAGAAGAAGAAGGGCAAGGCTAGGTTTCTTCTCCCCTCGATGTGTTGTCTAAAAACTCCTAAAAAAGATCTCCCTTTGCATGGGCACCCTGGGGGGTTTATATAGGCCTACCCCCCAGGGGTACAATGGTAATCCAGCTGGGCATGGGCCCTAGTTGTCTGCGTCTATGCTCGCCGGCTTCTCCGCTGGCCGATGGGGCCCGCCGACTGGTGGGCCCGCCGGCTGCCGGCTTTCTAGTCGACAGGCCGGACCCACCGCTCGGGGGTCTTGTCGGGGGCTGGTTACTGTTGCCCCACCTCTGGTGCCGTGGGCTCCGTCGTGGTAAGCATGGCTACGGTGCCGTCATTGGGCGGCACATCACTATAGCCTTACCATGTCTTGTCTTCTTAATGAGGCGCGCCCCTCGAGGGGAGGGACTAGCCGTCTTCTGGGAGCCGGATTCACCTCAGGCCGACTATGGGAGGCCTGGCCGCCTTCGGGTATCTTCTTGACCGATGGGGCCCGCAGCCCTTGGGTCGTACTGACATCTCGCCGTGGGTGATGTCACGGTCAACATGGCAACAGTGCTGCGCCGGACTGGGACGACCACCCTGTACGGCACACTATGGCCATGCGCGTCCCGGGATTCGGGGGTGGCAGCCTTTGAGGGCACGGTCCTGGCCGCTGGTTAGGGGCCGACTTCTGGGAGGCGTCCCTCTTGTGGCCGGCTTCTAGGAGCCGGCCCTCTCATGGCCGGCTTCTTGGAGCCGGCCCTCTCATGGCCGGCTTCTTGGAGCCGGCCCTCTTGTAGTTTCCCTTAGGAGGTCTTGAGGCAAGGCCACCTTCGTCCAGCCGCTCTGAGAGGTAGCCGGCTGGAGGAAGACGGCCCCACGCCTTGGATCTCGAAGGCTGGAATGGTCCCTGAAGCTGGTTGGCCTCCGGGGCCGAAAAAAGACGAGAAGCTCAATCAGCTTCCTATCTTGAGGAGCCAGCAGCTGGGAGCTGGCTTTGGTTCGACACACCGTCTTTCGGTGGTTTCGAAGCTTGAAGGCGGGAACCAGGCGTTTGCGCGGGTTAGGTTGTGTGCTGGCCGCTCACCGCCTATGCGCCACATGGCACCCGATGGCAGGAAGGGCCTGCCAGCCCACGCGCGCGATGGGACGTCACCGCAGTCTAGGGGCCACCACCACCGGGCCTCGGCCCATGCACGGACCTTTTGCGGACCGGACGGACCGCACGCCTTCCAGCGGCGGTTACTGCATGCCATTAAGGCGCAATAATCACGAGACGTGGGGGAATGGGCACAGTTAATCCCACGTTCCCCCATGCCTCGCCTCCTCAGCTTCGCCGCACGAGGCTATAAGTAGGGGGGAGGAGGGGGAGCGGCAGACGATCGCACGCTCGCCCTCGCTCCGCCCCTTGCTTCTTCTTCCTCTCTGTCATCGCGACTTTCTGCCGCAGCCCAACTCTTCCGCCAATCCTCTTGGCTCGTCGTTGCTCCGCCGCAGCGGGGTCGCGCGCATCTCTGCCGCCGCACCTTGTTCACCGCCGCGCCGATCCTATGGCGCTGTCGAGCTCTTGGGACGGCTCCAACGTCCATGAAGACCATGTAGACTTCCTCTGCCAGATGTGGTGTCTGCCCGACGCGAACTACGTGCGGGTCCGTCGCGCGCTGGTGAGGGAGATCTCGCCGGCACCGGAGGAGGGCGAGCGGGTAATCTTCCGCTCGCACTGCCTGCGCGGCTTCGGCCTTCCGGCAAGCGGGTTCCTCCGTTCTTTCCTTGAATTTTACCGCCTCTAGCCGCATCACCTCACTCCAAACGCGGTGATGCTGCTGTCGGCCTTCGTCACCCTGTGCGAGGGCTTTCTCGGTGTTCTCCCCATTCTCGAGCTCTAGGGAGAATTCTTCCAGTGCAAGCTCGGCACTGTCGTCGCGGGCGTGCCCGCCCCATGCGGAGCCTTCATCGCCATGAGGCGGACGGGCGAGAACAATCCATTCCCGTCCATCCCGCTGATCCAGTCGGTGAAGCTCTGGCAGAAGTCTTACTTCTATGTGAAGAACGTCGCCCCGCAAGGCGACTTCGTCAACTTGCTGGCTTACATAGCCGGCCCTCCGGCTGGGAGGCAACCCTCATGGAGCTACCGGGCCAGGTCGCTGTCTTAGGCCGGGAACGCCGCCGTTGCCCGGCTCCGAGTAATGACCCAGTCGGAGGGCCTGACCGGAGCCGATCTGGTGGCCGCCTTCGTGGAGCGCCGAGCCAGGGCCGGCCTCACATGATCTGCCAGATGAGCGGCCGATTCGACCCATGCCGACTAAGCACCAGGGAGATGCCGCATGTCGAGGTGTCCTATATGGTGAACTATATTTCCAACTGCAAGCTCGCCGAGGAGTGGCGGTACGACAAGGAGCTGTATTCTCGCGCCAACCCTCCGCCTGCGGTAAGCTTTTCTTCTTTTCTTCTTTTCTTGTAGCTGGCTTCATGATGGCCGACTTCTGATCAACCGGCTTGTTTTCAGCAGAACCCCCTTCTTCCGCCGGCAGCTGGGGCTGTAGGGGTAGAGCGCCAGCTCCTCCCTGACCGCACGGTGGATGACGTCGACGACCCAGACCTGGGGGCGGCCACCATGGAAGACGCCGTCGTAGGGGAAGGCGACGAGGCAGGCAGCGCGGGGCTCGGGGCCGCCCTTGAGGACTGAGCGGATGATGATGAGGTCGAAGTCGTTCCGTGCCGCCAGCCGGCGCTTGATAATCAAGGCGCAGGCCCATCTGCCGCGCCGGCTGCCCGTGGCGGCGCGCAGAAACACCGGGTCGCGTCGACCTACTTTGGCAGCCGGCCGAAGAAACCCAAGGGCACCGCAGCTGCGACCAAGCGGGACGAAGCGGCCGCGAAGGCGGCCCGCTTCCGCAAGGTGGTGAAGCAGCCGCAGGCGGTTTCGGCGTAAGTGTTGTTTCTCTTACGCCTCTCTTTTTTCTCTGTGTTGAAATTCTTCTAAGTCTTCCTCTTGACTCATCAACAGGGCCCCGCTCTCTCTCGAGCGGGCCTCCGCCGCCTCCATAGTTGGAAACACGGGAGGGTCTTCGAGCTCCCGCCGTGTGGATCCCCGCGCCGACCTCCTAGAGGTGACGGAGCGAAACTTGCGGGAGGCGCGGGAGCAGCGGGATGCGGAGGAGCAGAGGGCGGTCCGGGAGGTGAGGCAGAAGTCGGCGGAGGCGCGAGCCGACGCGGCTGCCAAGGCCCAAGCGGAGGCCACGGCCGAGGAGATGGAGGCGGAGGCCCTGCAGAACCAACCTCCGCAGCTCGTCATCCCCCTTCCACCACGGCCCCCGACATCCCCGTGCCTCCATCGGAGGAGGCCGGCCATGACCAGCCGGTGATGGAGAGGGAGGCGGTGCCATCGCCTCTGACCAGAACGGCTCAAGGAAGCCGGCCTGAAGCACCGCCCGTGCAGCCGGCTGGGGGCGAGCCGGCCGTGGGGGCGGATCTTGTGGTCTTGTCGCCGTCTTGTCGGCGCGCGGAGAGGGTGACATCAGTGCCGGGGCCGCAGAAGTCGGCGAGCGCCGGAACGTCGGCCCAGGACCCGGAGGCGGCCAGCGACAGTCGTCTGGGTGGACGCCAGGCGGTGGGACGACCGTGCTGAACGTGGGGGCACAGGACGTCCGGAACCGGCTTCAGGCCCAGGCCACCGCGCTGAAGTAGTACACCCAAGAGTTTCTTGCGACTCGAACGGCTATCCGGGTGAGTCCTCCTGCGCATCGTTGATTGTTTCTGATTTCTTCCGTGGGGGCGCGTCAACGCACCCACTGGGTGTAGTCCCCGAGTTCCGAGTCGGCTGCTGAGCAGGCGGCTTGGAACTTTTTGGTAGACTTCGATTGCCGTCTTGTTCTTACTTGCATCTCATGTCTTTTCTGCAGGAGTATCATAACTCCTGCGCAGCTGCTTTCAACTCCCAGGCCCAGGAGTTGAATCAGAAAACCACTGATCTGAGCGAGAGCCGGAGTAAGTGCTTCGTGTTCTATTCTCAAGTGGGGGCGCGTCAGCGCACCCACTGGGTGTAGTCCTGAGATTCGGGCCGACTGCTGAGCAGTCGGGTCAGATCTTTTCCTGACAACTTCTTTCTTATTACTTTTCCCTTCTTCTTCATATCTTCAGGGGCCAAAGCCGACTTGAGGGAATAGCTAGGTGGAGCCCAGTCCGCCCTCCATGCCAAAGAAAACGAGTGCAACACCCTGGCTCAGGAGCGCGATCGCCTGGCCAAGAAATTTGTCAACCAGGAGGAGAGCCACAAGGCGGCCCTGAAGGCGGTGCAGGATGGCGAGGCCTCCCTTAAGGTCGAGTATGAGACCGAGGCGGTGGGCTGGGCCGAGGAGAGGTAGGCGCTGAGCCAAGGCTACAGCCGAGTTGAAGATTTGATCGATGGTAGGCCTTCTTCTTCTTTGTTTCTTTGCCTGCCCTTTGTCATCTGGTTTGTCTTTTGATTTTGAGCTGCTGCTTTCTTCTTTGCGCAGACTACTTTCCCAGCTACTCCGTCGCCGCTACCCAAGCAATTGAGGCCTACCGCGACGCGCGGCGGCAGGAGGGGGTTGAGATCGCGCCGGATGCGGGCCGCTCTCTTGAGGATCAGCTCTTGGCGATTCAAGCCCGCCTGCAGCCGGCTCACCGCATGCTCCGCCGTCTTCTCAGCGCCGGGGCACAAGTGCTAGCCGCCCTCTGGCCCGACGAGGCAATTCCCCGCACCCCAAGTCGGACTGCCGACTGGCTGGAGGTTGCGGTTGGCCGCTTCGAGGCTTGGAAGGCATCGGCGGCGAGTTGCGCAGTCGTTCCTTGCTTTTCCACCGACCTGCCCGACTCGCCAGTCGTTCCTTTGGATTAATCTGTCGTCCTTGCTTTTCCTCTTTGTTACTCTTTGAACAACTTTTATTAAATTTGCGCAGTTCCACCCACTGGGGGTGTATTCAAACTATGTTGAATGCTGGCCTTTCGAAGGTCTTTTGTGTAAATATAATCATGCATGTGTTTGGCTCTCGTTCACGTTTGCTTTTCATCTTTTGGGCTTTTTCCTTTGCCGCCTTCCCTTGGTCGCCGCCTTCCCTTGGTCGCCGCCTTCCCAGCCGGACAGCTGCTCTGCAGTCTGTGGCTGGAGAAGGACTTGGCCATTTTGTTTTGGGAAGGCAAGTATTGGAGCTTTCTTAGATTGTAGCAAGGTGAACGGGAAGCCGGCCAGCCGGCTTCTCTGGTAGCCGGCTGGCAGGACGGGAGGCCAGCTTGGATTATATAAGTTCGTTACTCCTTAGCCGTTTTTCGTGTGGGCGCCCTTTCCTGCCTTTGGCTTTTGCCAGTCGGTCAGTCGATTCTTCAAGCTGCGAATTTCGGCAAGAGGGGGCTTGGGTGCCGGCACACTACTTGTCTGACCACAGGCAGAACTTAGATATAATTTAAGGCGGCGAGTTCCCGGGCCGACTGGTCGAACCCGGTGCCGGACGAAAAAGACAATTGTAGTAACATAATCATAGGCGTGATACTCGTCATTCATAGATAAAAGAGGGTAGTCCCCGAGTGCTCCCAGGGGCACCCTTTGTCTGGTACTTAGTATAAAAGATAGCGTGGTACATATTGCTTTTTAACTGTAAAATCTTCGGAGGAGATTGGCGTTCCATGGTCGTTCCGACTCCTTGCCGGAATCATCTCTCTTTCGTGCCTTCGGCTTCTGCGCGTCGATTAGGTAGTAGGAGTCGTTGCCTAAAGCTCTACTGATGACGAAGGGGCCCTCCCAAGGGGCCGAGAGCTTGTGCTGGCCGGCTGTTCGCTGGATCAGCCGGAGCACAAGATCGCCCTCTTGAAAAGATCTTGGCTTGACCTTCTAGCTGTGGTAACGGTGAAGGCCCTGCTGGTAGATGGCTGACCGGCTGAGGGCTAACAGCCGGCCTTCTTCCAGCAGGTCGACGCCGTCTTCTCGCGCTTCCTTGGCCTCCGCCTCCGTGTACATGGTAACCCGAGGTGAGTCGAACTCGATGTCAGTTGGGATGACAGCCTCGGCACCGTATACAAGGAAGAAGGGGGTG